>NC_082720.1:34843272-35156123 GCF_030144855.1 Hypanus sabinus
TCAGGGTCTCTCTTTCACCCATTAGAGATACTTTTCAAGAGTGCTGTGCACGCAGGGCCCTTAGCATTGTCAGTGATCTCTCCCACCTGTCTGACATTCTCTTTGAACCCCCTCCCATCAGGTAGGAGGTACCACAGTATTAAGACAAGAAATGTTAGGATGGGAAACAGGCTGTAAGACTACTGGACTCCCTGCCACCACACAGGGCTCAATACATATGTGTTGTGTTGGCACATGGCCAAATGGTTAAGGTGTTCGTCTAGTGACCTGAAGGTCGCTAGTTCGAGCCTTGGCTGAGCTGCATGTGTGTCCTTGAGCAAGGCACTTAACCACACATTGCTCTGCGATGACACTGGTGCCAAGTTGTATGGGTCCTAATGCCCTTCCCTTGCACAACATCGGTGGCGTAGAGAGGGGAGACTTGCAGTGTGGGCAACTGCCCTGGAAACTTTCCAAGGCACAAATCCATGGTCTATCGAGACTAACGGAGGCCTACACACAATACATATGACATGCCAGTACTGTTATTCTGTTTACTTTTTAACTTGTATCATATATGCTCCTTGTTATTTGTTAATTTATTTGTGGTAAAATTACTTTATGTGTTACCTGTGTGAGTTATAAGCACTGTGTTGTGCAACTTGGTCCACAGGAACATTGTCTTGTTTGGTGGTATACATGTGATGGAAAGAACAACCAGAAGACAGCAGAAGAGAGCCAGGAGAAATGCAGCCATGGTTGCCATCACTACCACCACTACCACATATACATGTCCCATCTGCAATAGAGCTTGTGGGTCCAGGATAGGACTGTATAGTCATCAAAGATCTCACCGTTAAAGTAGTGGACATTGTCATCGGATTCTGATGGACAACTGAAGGTGAAGATGTGTATGGTTGAATGACAATAAACTTGAACTTGAACTTACTGACCTTAGTCACAGCATTGAAATGAAAAACAAAAGCTACCCTACATAATATGTTTTACTAAGTGGACATTCTCTGCCTTTATCATAAAGTTTAAAATCAGAATCAGGTTTAATATCGCTGGCATGTCGTGAAGCATATTGTTTTGCAGCAGGAATACATTGCAATACCTAATAAAAAGATATAAATTACAATAAAATTAAATTTAAATGTCATAAAACTTTAAAGCTTAGCATGTTAAGCTTAACAAGTCTGTCCCACAGTTCCCCACCACCACTTGGTGCTCCCCAAGCTCCAGTCCTCAGTCCAGCAAAAAACATTATTGCTGGAGTTTCAATTTGTACTGTGGTGACAAACAGAATAATATGTGCCACATTACCATTCAGCTTCAACAGTTCCCCTGAGAGTTAAAAATAATTCTGAACTGTTTGCATGGCAGCAAAAACAAAAACAGAGAAAGAAAGTAATTGGGGAGAAAAAGGAATAGATCAAACAGAACAAAACCAGAAGTCCTCCAGGGCATTCAGTATTTACATTGGAAGTTAGCACTGAAGGGCTCAGTCCATGTTCACAAATGGAGGTTTTTATACTTGAGGATATCAAATGTTACAGGAATTTTCCTTTTAAACTTCACATGAACTTCCATGAACTCTTTTCACTAATTTTTTACAGGCATTAGAAATACACAAGTTTCTTTGGATTTTGTATTGGGGCACTTAAAATGTCACTATTACTGAACATACTTTACAACATATTTCTGTACCCCATTTCTTTTAATTAATTGCTCCAATTTCTTTCTCAGCCAATTACTTAATTATCAATTCTATAAAGCAAACAGCCCTTAACTTAAAGTAAAACCCAAAATGAAAATATACCAGGAAGATATCCAAGTTCTGCAGCATTTTAAAATTCTGAGCAATTATGGGAAGAAAGTAAACATTATACTAAACTTCAAAAATAAACTGCTTGTTCAATTCCATTTATTTATATGTTATCAAGTTTACTTAATTGTTACAAGACATAACTGTAATGTACAGTTACAAAAGTTTAACCTTTCTGGATCTTGCTTATTTGTTGAAATTACTCTCTGTGAATATCTAAATATTCATTTTTTCTTTGAAGAACATCACATAGAAAAGTAAACAAACATATTAGAAAACTGTCAGCTCAAACTGTGGGGACTTAAAACTAAGAACATGCTGAGCAGAGATTCCATGTTCCAGAGAAACTTTGACTTCCTTAAACCTATAATCTACAATGATATAAAAACAGATTTCTATTAAAACACTATTTTTGAATAGTCCCAAAGATAAATATGTGAATCATTAGATTACTGATCTAGTAAAAATGGCATTGTAATAAATATTGATTCAGATCAAAGCTGTTAACAACGGAACAAATTTTCCAAATTGTTCCAACTCTATATTTGTAATTATTATACCATTACTAAGAAGTTGTGAAATTCATTTTAATATGATTTTATTGGCACTACCTGATCAAAGTATATGTTTTGATGAGATTAATTTTCAGGGGCAAAAACAATTTCTGAAAATATCTGTCTTTATATTGGCCACTATTTTACACACAACGCAAGAGTATTATGACGACCAGAAGGTATTCACACTAAGTTTCACTGTTACATTCAGTTGTGAAATTCAGACACTGAATATATTTAGTAAAACCAGCTACACATGCAGTAATTCTAACCAAGAAATTTGTTTAAATGAACTTTCAACCATCACAAAACATTAATTATTTTCTACATGAGTTAAATGCTGGAAATAGGTTTATAGTATTGGATTATTGCTGATTTCACTTTAAGAATAAGGCTGAATCATTTTTGGATTAAACATATGCCTACCAAAAATCTACAAAACTTGAAGGTTTTTCTTCCGTATTCTGAATTAAACAGGTTTAATTCATGATACATTAATATAACAATATTTAAAAAGGCTATGTAAATAATAACAATTATTTGAACAAATTGCAAGTTGCTAGTAATTTCAAAGCAGAGAAAGAACATACACAATTGTGAACTTAAAAGCTCCGTAACATCAAAGAATCTTGAATGAACTAGTAAGGTTTAAGTAAGCATCAATGTTTTTGTTACTCCAATATTTCTTCACCATATCATGAAGGATTACATTGAGGAATTTATGCTGCTTATGAACAACCAATGTATTAAGTCAATATAGGAAATTGCATCACATTGAGAGGACCACTGAACAAAGATTCTGCTTTAACTACATACTAAGTTTCACCTTTATTGCCCAGTATCTATACAGCGTGTGAAACAAGAAATCCTACTTGTTATCTGAACTAACACTATGTCATTGCCAATGCACAGATTTCTACAATCTCAATGCAAGGGAATGAAGTGCAAAAGTTGAAAAATTTTGTTGTAGCTTTACAAGATTATATTGATCCCAAACCTAGTGTACTAGGTGCAGTTTAGAATCAGAATCAGGTAGATTAGTACTGATATACGTTATGAAATTTCGTATTGTAAGACGGTAGTGCAGTGTAAGATACAAAAGTTATTATAAATAACAAAAATAGTGTATAATAGGAATAATAAGGTAGTATTCATAGGTCCAATGGCCATTCTGAAAGCAGATGGCAGAGAGAAAGAAGCTGTTCAGAAAATGTGTATGTTATGTAGTATTTAATATGTTGGTAATATTTGAGTAATATTGTAAATAAGTTATTGATTAAGCGTTTGTTACTTGCTTACATAATTCATTATGAGTTATAAGTAAACATATGTAAATTGAAAACATCTTTCCATCACCACATTATAAGTGTGTGTGTGTGTGTGTGTGTGTGTGCCTCAATTAAAGCAAAACATGATGCAAGACACTCATTTTGGACTTCCGTATCTTCATTTTAATTAGTTTAATGTTTTGGAGTTACAAACTATAACAGTGGTGATGAAGTATTTTTAAATGAACCCGGCACAACTAATTTACCTATGGAAGCATAGCAAGATGCTTGAGTTTTAAAAAAAGCAGTGTAGCATAGAGGGAAGACATGATCAAGTTAAAAAAAAGGCAGGAAACAAAATAATTCACAGGTTCATAAACAGTGAGTACTGGGTGATAATAATCATAAAAAAAGCAGAAATGTCTGGCTACAAAGATTGACAAACCAAACCAGCTGAAATGAACTTTGCTGATATCATGAAAGTAATGCAAGAATATTTAGGACCAAAACCATTTCAGAGCACTTTAAGTTTCATAAGTGGAATCAAAAGGAAGGGAAGTCCATTTAAGCTTATGTGGCTGAATTGAAGAGATTGGCTGATAATTGTCAGTTCAATAATGGGCTTAATGATGCACTGAGGGATCATTTCGAAAGCATTCAAAAACAGCTCTTAACTGAAGAAATACTTACATTTACAAGAGTAGTTGAAATTACTCTATCAACAGAAACAGCAGACAGAGGTGCACTTGAGTTGCAGTCAGGAATGAAAGTGAGCATGAACAAAATTGCAATGTTTGAACAGAAACTGGCCCGGCCAACCAAATTGTGTTACTATTGGGGCAGGGGCTTGCATACAGCAGACCAATAAAGGTTTAAATGTGAAACTTGCAGAACATACCACAAATAAAAGGACACATACAAAGAGCAAGTTAGGCAGATAAAAATAAATGGACTGCACTGGGAAGAGATAACGTTGAAAGCCAAGTTGCAGTTTCAATAAAAGCATGATCAGCAGGCTGTAGATGAAAAAAGCTGATAATGGTGAAAGTTATGCAGGACTGGGTAGCCTTGAGATTTACAATGTGAAAACTAACAAGAGACAAACAACATGGCTTATACCAGAAGTGAATGGCAAGTTAATTAAAATGGAATTGGACACCAACTCAGCTGTTATAGTCATTCCACAAAAAGAGTTTGAATGGCATTTCAATGATACTAACTGAAGTCTACAGATATCCAACCAAGAACTTATACTGCAGAAAAGATAAGTCCCATGGAATGAAATTCATAACAGTGAAATACAATAATCATCAAGACACATTGGGCTTGCATGTGGTAAAAACAGTAGGGCTAGCATTGTGGGCATGGAATTAGCTGAACCAACTACAACTTGATTGGAGATCGATCTACAAGTTGCATGGCACATTCCCTGTAAGGGAGTCAACTCAAAATGAATTAAGAAAGGTTCTGGATGATGCCACAACTGTCTCCATGCTGTACACCATGAATTGTTACCTAATAGAGGGCAAGTGGGTGTTGGTGCCAACCTTTCTGTCTCTGGTTGGAAAGCGCTTTGGACCAAGGAAGGACATTCCCAAGGAACAGTGGAAGTGATGAAAACAGTGGTCTGACTAAAATAGTTTTTGAAGACAACATATCTGAGAAAGCTTCTAATATGTTAATCAGGCTGTTAATTGCAAAATGTGGCTTGATTTTAAGCTGGATGAGTGTTCATTGAACTTCAGGAAAGGTGCAAGCTTTCGATTTCTGAGGGTATAAAGATCCAGAATCTACTCCGTGTGCATTAAGGTTATTGCATGATCTTCAAGTGGAAGACATAAACCTGCTTGTAAAAGTAGATGCAAAGACAGGATGAATGGAAGGCCAAGACAGAGGATTCATCTGATGATGTTGTGAATGAGGAAAAGAAAAGGAGACATCAGATCATAAAGTGAGCAAGTATAAGGATTAATAAGAAAATATTCCAGTGAACTATATACACTTTCCCAAGCTCAAGGTGCACAAAGTAGAAAGAAGAAAAAGGAAAAAAACAAGAGGATGATATTAATGCTATGGAAATGGAAAAGGATAAACAAGATTAAATTTCTCAAGAAATTAGCAAATTCAGAGATACAAGAAACAAAAAGAAAAAGGAATAGAAGGAAAGAAAGAAAAGTAGAAGAAAGATGCAGAGCCTGCACTTTCAGGTTCTTTCACAGTTTCAGCTGACAAGAGTGTGCATCTCCCCATTGTCAGGAAAGACGTTATTTAACAAGAGTCAGAATGCCTCCACAGTGAGTCCTGAATGGGACAACCTAAAGTTTACTATGCTGTGGGTGACTGTATATAGTAGTTGTATTTTCAAATAGAGCATGTATACAGTTGAGATACATTCTATATTGAGTTGGAATTTATTGCTAAGCAGGGAGGAGTGTTGTGTATTTAATATTTCAGTAATATTTGAGTAATATTGTAAATATGTTGTTGATTGAGCATTCTTTATTGGTTTAAATACAGGTTATATGTAAAAATACATGAATTGCTTACATCATCTTGCCAGCACGGATATGTGTGTGTCTTGCTTGAAAACATTAAGTTAGACTCTCATTTTGGACTCCCGTGTCTTCCTTTTGATTAGTTTGATGTTTTGGATTTATAAAACATAAGAATGGAGCATGTGTCTTCAGGTTTCTGTATCTCCTCCCCAATGGTAGTATTCAGAAGAGACCATAGTCCCAATAGTGAGAGACTGAGTGGGAATGCGAATTCAACACGGAAAGGATAGCCCTCCGCAAGATCCTGGCTGTTGCAGCAGACAGAGCAAAGGTGTTCACTAAAGCAGTTCCCCAGCTTGCGTTGGGTCTCACCAAAGTAGAGGAGACCACACTAGGAACATGATTTACAATAAATGATCCTGCCAGACTTGTGGTGAAGGGCTGCCTCACCTGGAAGAGGTGATACAGATTGGGCGACCGCTTTGTCGAGAACCTTCACTCTGTCCCCTGCAGCAGCCAGCATCTTCCGGTACCCAACCACACCAATTCATTTCCATTGCAAACACCGAAATGTCCGTCCATGTCCTTCTCTGCTGCGACAGTGAAGCTAATGTTTGGAGGAGTAACACCTCATATCCTGTCTGGGTAACATCCAACCTTGTGCCAAACTATATCGGTCTCTGCCATTCCTTTGGATTCATCAGCTGCAAGGAGAGGGGAAGTCTGCTGCATGGGAACAGCTTGCTCTTCATTTCATACTGACCTAGATTGTGTATTGGCTTTCATATTGATTGAAAGCAGGCAACAAGTACGCAACATCGATTGTCAACCCTGACCAACGGAGGACCTCAACTTACAACCTGATGGCATGAAAATCGATTTCTATCACCTCCAGTAGCCAGTCCCCACCGCTCTTATCTCTTTTAGTTTTCCCCAATTCTGGTGGCCTCTCACCCCTTCTCTTCTTTCCCCCTGCCTGTCCTGCCCATCACCTCCCTCTGGTTCCCTACCTCCATTCTTTTAATCCATGTTCCACTGTTCTCTCCTATCAGATTCCTTCTTTTTCCCCTTACACCTATAATCACACTTTGTCACCCTCCCCCACCACCCTCCTTCCTCACCTGGTCTCACCTACCACCTCCTCCTCCTCCCCCCCCCCCCCCCACCCTCACCTTCTTACACTGGCTTTCTGCCCTTTTCTTTCCCAAACCTGATCATTCAGGCATCAGTCTGAAACATCTACTGCTTATTTCCCTCCATAGATCCTGCCTGACCTGCTGAGTTCCTCCAGCATATTGGGTGTATTCCTCAATATTTCCAGCATCTGCAGAACCTCTTATTACCTATTTGGGATGGGGGAAGTTGTGCTGGGTAGGGAGGAGAATAATCAGCAAATGGGACACACAAGGCTGATTGGGACAGCAGCCAAATTAACTAGCCATAATCCTCCCACAACGTGAATTCTGACCAGTTCGATGTAATGAACACAACAATAGCACCATGTCCCCAGTGAATGGTCAATGGGAAGACTGAAGCAAGATAAGAAACTTTGCATTGTCTCAGGTTGTTATGTAGATTCCTTTCAATGGATATTCCATTAACATTCCAAGATTTCCTTTGTCTCAGCAAATCCAGCATTGCTCTTTGTTAAAACAACAAAGAGGTGGCTGTATTATAAACTCCAGAACATGATTTCATTTCATAAACATCTTACAGCTTTAAACGAAAATCCCCTCGAAATGAAATAGTTTATGATGCCTTATTCAGATAGGGCTATTTAGAATTTTTTGTTCTAATTTTCAAGAAAGGATAATCTATTTAATAATTAGGACATAATTTAACAATTGTGAAACAAGAAAAATAACAAATAAAAATCAATGGTAGGTTTCTAATGTTCTGGTGAAACCAAAACAATGTACTATATTTTGAACGTTGCTATTCAAAGTGCTCGAACTCTGCTGCCAAGTCATATTATGCCTTTAAAGTAATTTACAGTTTGGTGCATGTGAAGGCATGCCCATGACATTCACCTCATAAACTCAAGGCATTGTTGGGCTGTCCACAAGGCAACAATAAGTAACAAACTCAGCAAGGAGGAACTAAATGACTTGTGGTCAAGAGAGTTAACGTTAGGGCAGCAGGTCAAATGGAAAAGGTACGGGTCTATGTCACGAGCAAATTGTTATGAAGTTCAGTTTTATTTTCCCATTGAAAAGGTGTAAATATATCATATATTGCAAAAATGGTCTTCCATCAGAATGTGCCGTATACGTTTCACTATACACCTCTGTTATAATTCTTGGCAACAGCAGCTGATAGTTTTATGTTCTGCCCTTATCCTGATCAATATCTGTAAACACTCCAGCTTTATTTTCACATAGAATATTGGAAGAAACTATTTAAATTTAAAACATCATTAACATTTAACTTCAAACAGCCACAGTGACGTGGAAAGCTATCAATATTTATGCTGTGATTGTGTTAGTACCTATTAAGTTTTCAGATAATAGTGATCTGTTCTCAACTGACTACGTTTTTATTAAGTATGCTCAAGGCTTCGTTTTACATTTCAACAGGGTGTACAGCAACATTTTCAAAAAATTATTATGCTAAAAATGCTTAAGTACATTTCTCCATTACAGTCTTAAAGCTTGGGTAGAAATATGGCATTTATTATTCTTTTCATCTGTCCAGTTCATGGTCCTGGTGTGATGTTTGTAGCCTCTTCCCTGATGCGAGTGGACAAACAGACCCTGCTCATGAACAGTTTGTCACATTCCCATCAGGGAGGAGGCTACGCAGCATTCACGCCAGGACCACCAGACGGAGAAACAGTTACTTACCCCAAAGCCATCAGGCTGATGAACACCCCACCACCACTACTTTATTATTTCCTGTCAGCTGCCTTATGTACAATTACTCCTGCACCTAGCATCCCTTTATGTATACACAATCAGTTTCTGTATTTAAGCAAATCTTATGTATTTATATGTATTGTGTTCTTTACGCTTATTATGATTTTATGCTGTATCAGATCCGGAGTAACAATCATTTCAAGACGAAGGGTCTCGGCTCTAAACGTCAACAGTGTTTTTCCCTATAGATGCTGCCTGGCCTGCTGTGTTCCACCAGCATTTTGTCTGTGTTGCTAACAATCATTTTGTTCCCTTTTACACTTGCGTATTAATGAATGACAATAATCAATCTTGAATCCTGAATATTGAAGAAAAATGTCTGCCTATTTGGTTAGGAGTTGAAACATTATGATGCACAAGTTTCAAAGTTCAAAGTAGCAATAGCATAACATAACAGTTAGCGCAATGCTATTCCAGCTCAGGGCATCATAGTTCAGAATTCAGTTAGATGCCATCTGTGAGTAGTTTGTACATTCCTTCCTGTGAACACGTGTGTTTCCTCCAGGTGCTCCAGTTTCCTCCCACATTGCAAAGACGTACCGGTTAGTGGGTTAGTTGGCCATTGTAATTTGTCCTGAGATTAGGCAAGAGTTATATAGGTGGGTTGCTGGTTGTTGCAGCTCACTGAGCCCGAAGGGCCTGTTCCATGCTGTATCTCTAAAATTAATGAGAAAAAACTAGCCGAATGTTTATTTTGCAGTGCCTATAATAGAGAGCTTCATATCCTCTCAATACTTTGTTGTCACTTTGATCAAGAGATTAGCTGCAAACTATGCATTCATATACGTATTTTAAATGTCTGCTGTCAGCCAGTTGGTAGATTTCTAACCTCTTCAGTCAGAAGGCTATGACATAATCCCACTCCAGAGTCCTGAGTACTAAAATCTAAAATGATGTTCCAGTGCAAAACTGAGGGTGAGCAAAGCAGATATTAGTGTGATTGTTTTGAACAAGACGTTAACCTCCCCCCAGGTGATACAAAAGACTGCCATTTTGAAGGTGAGGTGTGAAATTATCCCCAGTGTTGATCCAATACTTGTCAGTGATCATCATTACAAAAACAAATGATAACAAATGTGAGCTTGCTAGCTGGCATTGTGTGCTGCATTTCCTACAGAACAAAACGTTGACATTTCAGAAGACAGTAAATCGGCTTTGAAGCATTTTGGAACAACTTGAGGCGACGAGAAGTGCTATATTGATTACATACTTCTTTTTATATAACATTATAATGCACAACACCACATACCATACCTTAGTCCACTTGACGCCTAGACCAATACCCAAACCATTTGCCTATCCCAATAATCAGAATCAGGTTTATTATCACTGTCTTATAAGATGTGACACTCGTTTGCAGCAGCAGTATAAGTGAAAAGGCAAAAATTACTTTAAATTACAAAATATTAGTACAAAAAAGGAATAATGAGGTAGTGTTCAAGGGTTCATGGACCATTCAGGAATCTGATGTTGGAGAGGAAGAAGCTGTTTCTGCATCATTGTGTGTGGGTCTTCAGGCTTCTGTATCTCCTGCCTGATGGTAGTAACTAGAAGAGGGTAGGTCCCAAATAGTGAGGGTCCTTAAGGATTTATGCCTCCTTCTTAAAATATCCTCAATAGTCGGGAGGGTTATGCCCATGATGGAGCTGGCTGAGTCTACAACCCTCTGCACTGCTTGCGATCATGTGCATTGGTGCCTCCATATTAGGTTGTGATGCAACCAGTCAGAAAGCTCTCCACAAACTTAGGCTGAAATTTGCAAGAGTCTTTGGTGACATACCAGTTCTCCTCAAATTCCTAATGAAGTAGACCCACTGGTGTGCCTTTTATGGGACTGCGCCAATGTGATGGACCCAAGACAGATTCTCTGAGATGCTGACACCAAGGAGCTTGAAGCTTCTCCCCCTTACCACCACCAGCCCCTCAATGTTGATTGGTGTGTGCTCTCCTGACTTCCCCTTCCGGAAGTCCACAATCAATTCCTTGGTCTTGTATTGTTCTTATTGCAACACTACTCAACCAGCTGATCTATCTCACTCCTGCAGTAAACATCTCCTCATCATCATCTAAGATTTTACCAACAACAGTAGTGGCATTTGCATATTTATACATGGGGTTTGAACTGTGCTTACCCAGACAGTCATGAGTGTAAAGAGAGTACAGCAGTGAGCTAGGTAAATCTGTATCAATCGATAGTGAAGAGAAGATGTTATCACAGATCCATACTGACTGTGGGCTCCTGATGAAGAAGTTGAGGATCCAACTGCAGAAGGTGGCACATGGTTTAGTAGCTTGGTAATTGATAGTCAGGGAGGATGGAACTGTAATTGATAAACAGAAGCCTGGCATATATTTTGCTGATGTCCAGGTGCTCCAAACTAGAATGGAGAGCCAGTGAGATTGTGTCTATTGTAGACCTGTTGTGGCAATAGGCGAAGTGCAATGGGTCCAAGCACTCTTAGACAGGAGTAAATTCTAGTCTGGCCACAGCTGACCTCTTGAAGCACTTCATTATTGTAGATGCGAGTTGTGTTGGGATATAGTTATTGAAGCAGCTCACCTTGCACATTTGGCCACCAGTATGATTCTGACCATTCAGAGGAAATATTGGAAGATCTCTGGATCAAGGATTATCATAGACAATGCCGAATTCTGAAGTCAATGATCAGCCATGAACTTGATGAATGGCAGAGAATACGGAAAGAGAATTTAGGTTTACTCTTACTCGTATTTCTTACTTGTTAGTCTTCTAATGACATTTACCTCAATTGATCTAAACAGTGATATTTAGCTTCTTCACTAAGCACAAAACCATGAATGGCACCCCATATCAGAGATGGCTGGGCTGGTGGTGAAGATGTAAGGGCAGCTGATATTCCAGCATTAGGAAAATTTCTATGCCATCTTCTCAATACCTATCTGAGTAAAGAGCTTCATAATTTTACAGATACCATTAAACAACCCTCATAGAACAGTTATTCGATTGGAATAATTCTCTCTACGTCAACATCATTGACTACGAGAAAGCCTCCAATAGCTTAGACAGAAACACCCTATGGAAACTTATGAAACACTATGGAATACCAATGTCATCAGGAACTCCTACACAACATGTCATGCAAAGTCATACATGTGGGAAAACTGTCAGAAAGCTTCAATGTCAACACTGGGGTGAAGCAGGGATGTTTGATGTCTCCTTTCCAGTTCCTGTTAGCAATAGACAGGTTTATGAAGCATACAACAAGTGGAAAATGAAATGGAAACCAGTGCACTATGTGGTAGCAACTCGATGTCCCAGAGTTTGCAATGACCACCCTCCTGTGTAGCCCCAACCAACAGATGCAAGAGAAATCAACACTCTTGACTGCTAATTCCACCATGCTGGGTCTGACCAAATGTAGATAAAAGAAAAGTGATGAGGATAAACTGCATCAGCAATAGACCACAGAGATGAGAGATACAAGAAGAGATTTGCATTGTCTGCCTTGGAAGCATTGTGAATATATATGGTGGAACAGATGAGGATGTCAAAGCCAAGATCAGCAAGGTCACAGTAGTGTTGAACATCTTGAAGAAAGTCACAACAAGGAAAACCAAAATCAAAATCTTCATCAAAAATGTTAAAACAGTGCTCCTATATGGCGCTGAAACCAGGAGAATAACAAAGACAGTACAAAAATGGCTTTCATCAACCAGTGCCTGAGAAGGATCCTAAACATCAAATGGATGTTTAGTAACCAGCTAGACACTGTGGAAAACAGCAAGCAGGAATACAGAGATACAAATAAGCAAAAGGAAATGCAGGTGGATTGGCTGCACCTTGAAGAGGTCAACCAACAACATCACAAGGCAGACATTAAAATGGAATCCCCAAGGAAAGAGAAAAATAATGCCCAAAGAACATGCAGAGGAGAGACGTCAAGGCTGAAATTAGACAATGGGACACTCCTTGCCCACCCTCAAGAAACTGGCTCAGAACAGAGGATAATGGAGATGGGAGGTCAATGGCCTATGGTCCACTGGGAGCTAAAGGCCCAAGAAAAAGATTAAGCAAACCCAAAGATATATGTAAGTTAAGTGTTAGTCCTGTTGGTCCTTGAATTTTATTTGTGGGCATTCTTGGCATTTGTGCTATTTTTTAAGATTTAGGCTTGTTCTTCTGTTGAGTTATTATTGCTGGAATTAAATTGTTCAATAGAATTTTTAAGGTGGTGCATTTACTTTTATTCTCTTGAAATTGAATATATCTAAGGATATAATCTTATGATGGGTGGATGTGAATCTGTTGCCAGACATTACAAAATAAAAGATGAGGAAACATATAAAAACCTCTCAAAATATTTTTAATAACATTTAAAAAAATAATATATATTTTGCTTATTTTATAAACTTCATGGTTATTTTCACTATTTTTAAAAGGACATTGAAGCCATGGAAAGTACCTGAATAAGATTTACAAATAAGAGTTAAGAGGTTTTTGTATGAGTGACCAGAAAACTGTGGCACTTCCCATTAGTACAAAAACATTGCCAGGGATGTTTTTATAATGTTCATAGTAATGGAAGTTCCAGTAAAGGCAAACATCATCAAAACTTCCACAGGTCATTGGGTAGACAAGTGAAGGGCAGCAATCAACTACTTAAGAGAATATATATGGTAGGTAAATTTGTTTTCTCCACCAGCCATCTTTAGATAAGGAATAAGGCATAATAAGACTAATTTTTAAATAAAATACTGTCTTTTTGTTCCAGGAGACCCTCCATTGCCACGTTCTCATCTAGCATTCTAAATAAATAAATTCAGAGACCTCAATGTCAATTTATCATTCTAGCCCAGAGTTAAAAAGCCTTCTTATTATCCCTGATCATGACTCAAAATCAGCCATATAAATGTCCCCTAAAGTGAGCAGCTGGGGCCACAATTAAATTAAGTCTGGATAAGATTTTTTTGGCAAACTGAGCAGGGTTTGTCTGACTAGCCTGGGCCTCTGATTTTGCCATTCAGTTCCACTCTGCAAACAGACCATTGTATTATCCATTACTGTCATCATTTCCATTCTGTTGAGGCCAACAGGTTCCAGATGTACTGAACTCCTCCCACTACCGGTTCAATGTTGTGCAGGTTGTGCCTACCATTCCCCTAATACCAAACTCCAAGGAGGAGCTACTTAAATTACTGATTGTAATAATGGGTTGTTGGTTTTTATTATCTGAAATAGTTTTGGAAGCATGTCAAAATAATCCATATTGCTGCGTCAAAATATTCTACTAAATGTTTGGTCTATATGGAGTTTCACTTTCCAACTAAAAAAAATTGAAATGTAACTGACACTTGGAAGGCTATAAAATTCAGGTAGTCACTTTCTTACAAGGGTTAAATTCAAAATTTAAGCTGCCATCACACACATTTGTGTTTGTCGTACATTCCGTTAAACCGTTTGCTTTATGATTCAAAACATAATTAAAGGCGCACACACACATAACAATTTTGAACAATGCAACACAACAACAGCGGTTCTAAACCCCCAGCGCCAGAAGCTCCTATGAAGCACGTGTTGACTGTATCATCCCCTTAAATAGAAACAGCGTTCGACATCCTCTAGGGCACGTCCTCGCCATATCACTGTTTAACTCCAATGAACAGCTTTAAAGACAGCATACACAAATATTCAATTTGATGTCTTTCGAGAGTGTAGTTCTTGAATTAAAAGGCATGTCGTGCCTTTTTTCTTCCCCCAAACACTGCAAACGAATACTCTATGGAATGGTTGACATACCATACCTCACACATTACTGCATTCAATATGAACGTGACAGCTTATAATACTATTGTTTCCTACATCTGTACATTAGGAGATGCAGGCAGTGGTTTCTGCGTTGATATTTAACGCTTAGACATTGACAGAAAATAAGAAACCTCATGCCATTTTTGCAAGGGAGCATTGCGAATGGAAGTGATGGTCACCAGGAGCAACTGTCACATTGTTCCTTCACCTGTTGGGAACTTTTAAAGCTCAATTCAATGAAACGCCCACTAACTGAAAGACATACTCTCCTCGGACAGCTGAAGGGCGGATGCAGCAGTTGGTTGTAACTAAAGATAGTAGATCTTTAACGGTCACACGGAGCTTAGTCCACAAGCAGCGCTAAATCTATTTTTTTTCGAAAGCATTTGACAGCTCTGGGAACTGGATTCTCGCATCCTATTTCTTCCGCCGCTCGCTGCTTTTAATACAAAAATCGCTCTAGTAAGACCACATATCTTTATATTTATAACTGGTTAAGCTAGGAAGAGTCTTCTAGGTCAATTTATAATTGCTTACTGTGACATAGGATCGGATGCGACTATCCGAAAGAGATTTGAGTATCTAGTGTGCAGTCATTGATCTATTAAGGTCACTGCCTTTATTAGAATCAGGACTTAAATCGCGGTCAGGCTAATAAGGTTCATTTGTGAGCCCTCGGTTATTGTGCCTATAAATCACTATGTTGTTATGATCAACCGCTCGACCGAACGCAAATAATTTCCCATCCAACAACCAAAGGGCGCAACTGGTTCGGAGCTGACTGCCCGTGGAGAGTGCGATAAGAACCAATGTTAACCAGCTCTGAAGCCCAAGGGGCGACGGTGGGGGGAGGGAAGGGGAACGGGGACGGTGAGAACCCATGCAGCGAAGCTTCCACCAATCCTGGGCACACAGAACGCATCGAAATTGGGGCTTGCTTTGGAAGACCATCTCCCCCACCCACCCACTCCAGTCCTCGTCAAAGACAAAAAAGGAACCTTGTCCGCCAGCCTCGGCACTGTAAACTGAGACTCGGAAATCCACACGTTTGGTGAAAGCTGCACAACCCGCTGAAATAACCAGGCTGAACCGGCACCAAACACAAAAATCCAAAATGCACTTTATTGACAAGGGAAACGTGATTTAGATCAGAAGCCATATAGCCGTTCTCAGCTTGCTTTCGGGAAAAGCTGTAAAAATCCATAGTGTACAGGAAAGAGAGAGAAGAAGGCGGCGGAGAGAGAGAGAGAGAGAGAGAGAGCGAGCGAGCGAGAGATTCCTACCTGCATGTGTTTTCTGAGCACTGTTACCCATCACTTCCTTTCATTTAAATCAAGGCAGAGCGGAGGGCTTTCTGTCTGAATGTAACTGGGCTTGTTATCTCTACCCGTGGCTTCAAAAGGTCCATCTACTCGTGAAAGCGCGTTGACTGTGGCTTTGGAAGAACAGAGAAGCAGGAAGGTTTGAGACTCGGAGGGGAATTTCCAAAGCACCGCCTGCCGTGCACACAAAGGAAATCTGGACACTTGGAAGCTGGTCGTGTGTGCTGCTCCTGATCTGGCAGCACCAACCCAGGCTGATCTCTGGAAGCGCGCACAGTGGAAATGGCCACGCTGAGACACACACAGGCGTCGCCTCGCCAACCCACTGCTCCCCGACTTATTAAAAGTCAACTACTTCCGATTGCAATCTGTAATGATCCTGGCAACGGCGCTGCCCATCTCCCGTCATCGGTTCCCACCGCACTGAAGCGATCAGACCCGTGCTGTCAGTTCCGCAATAACTCCCAATCCTACGAGCGCATCGCTTCGAGAGCCCAACCACTGTACAAGCCTGCTGTTCATATCTACAGCTGCAGAACCAACATCGCTGTTGCTTCTGTCAAAGGGAACTTCCCGCCTTACAAACACACATACATTTGCTCCGTAATCATAAAGCTGAATCTGTGGCAGGTTTAGCGCAAAGACTACATCATTCCCTCGGAATGATTCATAAAACCGTTTCAATCGAGTAAGTCTCTGGGACACCATTCGGCATGGGTTATAGAACACGCAACGAAAACAAAAAGACGGCGGAAAGGCTCAGCAGGTCAAGCAGCATCTGTGGAAAGAAATCAATGGCAACTTTTCCGGTCGGAGACCCTTAATCAAAACGGGGAGAATGAGGAAACAAATTAGATTTAATGTGGGTTTGAGTGCTGGGGTGGGCGAGTCAGGGGGTAATGGATAGGACAAGGAGACTATTTCTGAGAGGGTGAGGCTAGGGGAAACTGAGGTTACTCAACTGTTTGTGGGAGACAAGACAGAAAACATATAAGATTATTAAGGGATTGGACACACTGGAGGCAGGAAGCATGTTCCCGCTGATGGGTGAGTCCAGAACTAGAGGCCACAGTTTAAGAATAAGGGGTAGGCCATTTAGAACAGAGATGCAGAAAAACCTTTTCACCTAGAGAGTGGTGGATATGTGGAATGCTCTGCCCCAGAAGGCAGTGGAGGCCAAGTCTCTGGATGCATTCAAGAGAGAGTTAGATAGAACTCTTATAGATAGCGGGGTCAAGGGATATTGGGAGAGGGCAGGAACGGGGTACTGATTGTGTACGATCAGCCATGATCACAGTGTATGGTGGTGCTGGCTAGAAGGGCCGAATGGCCTACTCCTGCACCTACTGTCTATTGTCTATTAAAACAGAAACCACTCATCATTAATGTGGCAAAAGTACAGAGTGAGGAGCTGAGTTTCCCCCCATATTTGGCATTCCGCTGACACTGAGTTCATCAATATCGAATGCATGCTGTGTCACAGAACTGCAGATGAAACTTATTTGAATTTAATAAATAAAGTGAACTGAATTCCTACAGATTTAATGAAATGTTAACATTGTGCCTCCACAGATACTGCCTGACTTGACACATATTTCCAGCATTTTGTGTTTCCAAAAGATCTATGTGCTATGTCTAAGATACTATGTCTATAGTATGACTCGGGTTACTTTACAGGACCATAAATAAAGGAATTTTACATTCAGCCATATAAGAATATATATAGCATTTGACCAAAAAATTAGTCAAATGGTAGATTTTGGAGAGGGAAAAACAAAGTCAGTTTTGAGAGTGGGAGAAATTCCGGAATTTAAGATCCTGGCAGCTAAGGCTCTGTTACTGAAGGTAATTCAAATTAGAAACAAGCTAAGGCCTAGAAATAGATGATTGATGTTGATTGAAAGACAATAATACTAAAATCAATAATTTAAAATACTGGTTTTGCATAAAGCACAATCATGCTATATATAAAGAGAATGAATCATATTATATTGGAATAAAGCAATCCTTAAGCACTGCAGCCTGGTCAAGCAGTTAACAAACATAAGAGCATCAAGAAGTCACTGTAGTCTCACTGAAAATGATGAATTCAATGTTATACATTGTAAAGTAGTTTACTGATATCTTGTAATTGTGTAGTTGATCCTGAGGTGTGCATACAAATACTTTAATTAAATTAAACTGACTTCCTTAATACGCTGTGTGGAACCAGATTCTTTGAATACCTTTAAGGACGAGTGAAATAGTCTTAATAAGCAAGTGGTGAAAGGAGTTGGAGTTATAATCAAAGTTGGGATTCTATTAATGGTAGGGCAGGTCTGAGAAGACAAGCGGTTTATTCCTGCTTTAATTCATTTGAAGAAAATGAACCTTTGTGTGGTGTAAAATCCCAGCAGTGACATTTCAATTCTCCAAACAATACCAACATTGGGGAAAGGAAATGAAGATGGTTACTTGACCCAGCAAAGTGTGATATATGTTTTACCACGATTATTTGTTATCATAAACTGATATTGGTTAAGAACAAAAATACAAATAATACTATTATTTAATTAAATTGAAAGAATATTTAAGACAAATTAGTTTACATGGCTTTTGTTTTACTTTGGACTGATTATGATACCATGATTATTCCAAAGTAGGAAAGCAATATTTTAGGGTTCTGCTTTGGATTTTGAGTAATGGGCAGTAGTGAAGATTTAGTGAATTGGCAACCAGATCAATAATTGAATTAATTTCTTGGTCAAATATAAAATGAGCAGACAATGCACTCTTTCCTCTTTAACAATGTAGCAAAATCAAGATCCTCCTCCAATACTTTAAAACTGAATCAAAACCAATGTCTTAACGTGTGCTTAAGGAACATTATCTTGTCAGAGATTGTATTCAGTGGATAATACTATTTGAGAAATAGGATAGTGCTTGATGAATCAAAGTCATGGGAAACTAAGCTCATTAGTTATTCACCTTTGCTTCTTTATATGATTGGGTTGTCTCCAAAATGACTACTGTCATCGAGTCACAGAATTGTATAGCACAGAAATAGGCCCTTTGGCCCATGCATCTATGCCAATCATCACGTCTATTTGCATTAATCTCAATTGCCTGCATTAATGTAATTTCTGCTTATTTAAATACTTGACCAGGTACCTCCTAGATGTTACTATTCCTGCCTTCATCATCTCCTTTGGCAACTCATTCCAGATACCAAATACTCCATGTGTGAAAAATGTATCCCTCAGATCCCCTTCATACCTGCTCCCTCTTCCTTAAACATTTGCTCTGTAGTTTTAGACATCTCCACCATGGGAAACAGACACTGGTCTTCCACGTTATCTATGCCTATCATAATTTTATATAACTCTGTCATATCACCCTTCAGCCTTCGTGTCTGGTTGCATTTGATGTCATGATAGTGACATTTCTGTCAATGTCAGCAAATCAAAAGGGCTGGTCATTCACTTCAAAAAGGAACAA
The DNA here is from genome assembly GCF_030144855.1 of Hypanus sabinus. Lineage (NCBI taxonomy): Eukaryota > Metazoa > Chordata > Chondrichthyes > Myliobatiformes > Dasyatidae > Hypanus > Hypanus sabinus. The sequence continues at coordinate 34,862,896 of NC_082720.1, forward strand.
GTTACTGTTTACTTCAACAGTGCTGATATCAAGAGGGTTGAAAGCTTCATGCTCCGAGGAGTGAATATCACCAATAGCTTGTCGTAGTTCAACCAAGTAGATGCCATAGCCAAGGAAGCTTAACCTCACCTCTACTTCCTTAGGAGTATAAAGAAACTTGGCATAACGATTTGGCCCTCATTAATTTTAATTACTGCACCAGAGAAAACATCCTATCCAGATTCATCTTGGCTTTATACAGCTACTGACCCCTCCCATCTTGGGCAGAAGATATAAAATCCTGAAAGCATGTACCATCAGGCTCAAGAATAGTTGCTACTCCATTGTTATAAGAATATTGAATGGTTCCCATTCAACGTAGGATAGCAGGGATTCTTAGTCTATAGCTATACTTTATTAGGAGTTTGAAGAGATTGGTATGTCAACAAATACACTCAAAAACTTCTATAGTTGTACTGTGGAATGTACTACATCACTGTCTGGTATGGAGGGGCTACTGCACAGGACCGGAAGAAGTTGTAAAAAGTTGTAAAGAGGTTGTAAATCTAGTCAGCTCCATCTTGCGTACTAGCCTACAAAGCATACAGGACATCTTCAGGCAGCTCCCATTATTAAGTACCTCCAGCACCCAAGGCATCCCCTTTTCTCACTGTTACCATCAGGTAGGAGGTACAGAAGCTGGAAGGCACACACTCAGTGATTCAGGAACAGTTTCTTCCCCTCTGCCATCCGATTCCTAAATGGACATTGAATCTTTGGCTGCTACCTCACTTTTTTTAAATATACAGTATTTCTGCTTTTGTACATTAAAAAATCTATTCAATATACTTATACCATAATTTAGTTACTTATTATTTTTTAATTTGATTTATTATTACTATTATTATTATTCTTTTCTTCTCTGCTAGGTTATGTAATGCATTGAACTGCTGCTGCTAAGTTAACAAATTTCACATCACATGCCGGTGATAATAAACCTGATTCTGATTTCACAGTCTTCCTCATTATGGCCTTAATGTCTACTTTCACTGCACTTTCTCTGTAAGTGTAACACTTCATTCTGCATTTAGTTATTGTTTTCAATAGTGCAACCTCAATACACTGTTGTATTGAAATGACGTGTATGGAGAGCACGCAAGACAAGTTTTGGTATATGTGACGATAATAAACCAATTTATCAAATTAACTGTAGTTCATTGTACATGAAGAACTGTGAAATATAGAAAGGGCTATTTATTTGATGTTGTTTCCAAGTGAGAAATAAAATCAGACCTCTATATTTATTGAATTAAATTTCTTGATGTAACTGGGCCAGCTCATTTTGTATTCAGCTTCTGCAATGTGGCATAGAACAAACAGTAATGATTCATTAAGAGTTAATTTTACATAATAAATCATTTGATCACTATTATATCAACAGATAAAGACCAATACAAGGTCTGAGAATTAATGGCATTTATAAACATCAGATCCTCATTCTTTACTCTTTCATTTCTAGCACCATCTCTTTCTCTTTCTTAAGATATCTACTCCATTTTCATTTTTTCTCTAACCTTTTTATCTTTTCGTTTTCATTTTAGTTGCTATATTTGTCATATTTTAAAATTCTCTCAAAAAACATACTTGGACATGGAAGCAAAGTTCAAAAATATTCCTAGTATTCATATTCAGAAAGATAGTTTCAGTGATCAGTCATTGAGCAAATTGAAAAAATTGAAATAATTACAAGAAGGGTTGCAGTTGATCAATGTATCATGGAACTCTAATGATGAGGAAATATGTAGAGGCTCTCATCTAAGTGGAAATGTGGCATGCTGGGGAATTATCATTTTCTTCATTCCTTAATAACTGTTCATAGATTCTTCAGGGCTCAGCTCTGAGTGATTAAGTCAGATGTTCAAGTAGAAGGGAGCCTAACAGCTCAAATTTTAACATTGCATGGGCTCAGAGGAGCAGGAGTTTTCCTCCCATCATTACAAAATGCTCTATGGTAGTTCCCCTGACAAGTTATCAGTAACAGATTTCTTCCCTTGATTTTCTAAAGTATTTTGCTTACCATGAAATATACGAATTTAACAACCATTCTGAATGAGGTAAAATGTTTTGGTCAAGAGGATTTGAAGGAAAAGTATCGATCCTTCAAACATCATCAGTCGAAAAACATTCCAATTAGTATTTCCCTCATATTACCAGGAGAGGGTCAGGAAAGCATATCTACTTATCCTTCCTAATTCAAATGACCCTGACCAAGGTTCCTTGAATGGTGTTCTTTATTTGGGAGTGACACCTCTCCTCGTGAGACTCTGCTTTAAAAGTAAACTTGATATTTCCAAATGTGACAATGAAACTGGGGCTGAAACTGGAAACACAGAAGTGTGAATGCCCTGAAGATCAGCACATTGTTGAATCAAGGGCTAAAAATCATTGGAGCTGGAGAGCCACCTAAATTTAAAGGGGGGATCGGGGAACTCCTGTCTGCTAGCTACAGATGCATCCTGAGATCATTAAGACCGGTCTGTCCAATGCAACAGGACAATGGATGACTGCCATGGAAGTCCATATAGGAGAAAAGATTCAATAAGAGGCCAACTTTCCGCAGTTTTCTCCCTTACTGTTATTTGTGCCAAAGTTTTCAAAGTGGCATGACTAAAGGCAGTGTTGTGAGTTGTACTATTACTCACTCACTCCATCACGGATGCACCGTAGCATCAGCTTGCACTAACTGCAGAATGCATTGCAGCAGATCTCCAAAACTCTGACACAGCACCTTCCACACCTATGTTCTCTGTGAGCTAAAAGGACAAGGGTAGCAAAAGGATGGGAATACCAGCACCAGGAAGTTGCTGTCCAAGCTGCACATAATCTTGACTTGGAAATATATCACCATTCCTTGATCACCAATAATTCAAGATCCTGGACCTCGCTCCCTTACAACTTTTTCTGGTGAAGCCACACCTCAAGGACTGCAGAAGTTCAAGAAGGCCTTCTCAAGGGCAACTAGATGTGATCAATTCAATGCATTTGATGCACACAGCCCTGGACCGAATATAAAGCAAAATCATTTCCCTGTTTGAAGTTTAATTCTGAGTAAAATTTCTGAGATATTGCTAATTCAATAACTTTGCCAGCTGCTCAGAGCTGCACTGTCACAATTCCCCGAATATAATAAACTGCTCAGGTTTGAATATTTGAAACTTTTATGAAAGTAACAAGCCAAAGTTTTTGCAAATTGGAAATGTTCTATGTTGCTATTCTGAGTTAAGGCATTTATGCTACTGAATGAACAATCAAATTACAAACCTGCTCAATTTCCTGTTTTTGTACTGAGAAACTAAAGGTTACAAATAGTTAACACTTGGACTTGTCCCAACAAAACAAAGATGAGTTTCATACATTAAAAAAACACGAAATCTTTCTTTGTATTTATAATAAAGTTAACAGAACAAACAATCCTTTTAAAAAATCTGTGGTAATGTATAACCTGAAGCTTTCATCAGCACATTGAGTCTGGTAATTAAAAATATTTTTGTGTGTGTTTTAATCTAAAGTTTTGCAGGAAATCAATTTGATGTTTTTACAGTGGAAAAATTGATGGAACACTTGATACAAGAGGCTGTCTTCTACACAATTTCTTATTTTACATTCAATCATCACAAGAAATGAATATTCGTGTTGGCAGGAGGAGATGTGCAATTAACCATCTGTTGTACATTACTTCAATCAGAAACAGGTGTGGTCTATAATGTGTAATAGAATATGATAAAATATAAAACAAACATTGAGGTAGTTAAACTGCAATATAACTTTTAATACTAGTTTTTCAAATTACTGTAGATTTTGCGGCAAGGAATTAGGATAGCATTGTTCAGATTTTTAAAAGCTTATTTTTCCTAAAGGATCCATTAGATTTAATATGTTTCTGCAAACCATAAAATTTACATTCTTCAATTTATGTACTATGCATCTGATTTTTACATGTTTCAAAAAATATGCTTACTGTTGACCATTGCAATAACCAGACTTTAAAATCCTCACACAAAGGAAAATTCAGAGGCACAATTGCATTTTAAAAGCAAAAATTATGTTGGTGTCATAACCAATGATGAAATCTGGACCCACAACGTATTAAGTAAAGGCTCAGTTTGTGTGACTGTGGTTGTTTATGCCATTCTACATTAAACAAGGGAGCTGAACTACATCTTCTTTAGCGAACTGAATCTCATCTAGTGAGCAGGACAGTGACAGCTAATCTATTATCCAGCTTTGCTACCTCCTCAAATGCTCATCAAAATCATTTTTTCAAATCTGCGCTTCTTCATAGTGCATGCACCGTTCTAAGTTACTTATTCTGGCAATGGTGTTTTTGGCATAAGATCCTAACAATTTCATGTGCAATGAAGTATGGTCAATAGTAAACTGTTAGAATTATCAGAACTAATTAAGAAAGGTTTTAAAGAAAAAGCTAAACAACTTTTAACTAAATCAGTGAAAATAAATGAATTAAATTGTAGATGCTAGATATGTGAAAAATAAAATAGAAAGTGCTAGAAACACTGAACAGGCTAGGCTGCATCTGTAAAAAGAAAAAAAATCAAAGTTAATATTTCAGGCTGAATATCATGTTAGGAGAAATGGGAAAGTCCAGAAGGGTCTTTGAGATTAAATGCTAACTTTGTTCTTTTTCAATAAATGTCGCCTGACAAGCTGCATATTTCCAGCATTTTCTGTCACTGTTTTCTATAAATATCACTGTCAGCTTCATAAATATTGAACACTGAGCTGAGGGACTGGTGAATTTAAGATCAGAAATTGTGGACTTAAATATTTTAAAATGGGCAGGAATATCAACATAGTTACAATTAAAAATGAATGACAGGGAGGAAAGTGCAATGAGAACGCAAGTCCTATGTAGTGTATTTCAATGTCTTCATAGCATATTTGCAACACACTAGCAAACACGGTTAATTTGAATGACGTCATCACTATATTAAATTAAGAAAGGTGCAGCTTTAAGTATTTCAATGATATGAAAACATTATCAGAAATGGCAAAGGTTAATGGCAAATACATTTATCAAAAATGCTACGTCTAGAGCTATGATTGATTGTAATGAGAATATTAACATCAATGAGTAATGGATTTCAGTGTAATTACCATGTTTTTATTAGGTTTTGCAAAAGATTGTTAGGTAAAATCTTGATAAAGTCTTTTATTAATTGGATTAAGCTAAATTTTTAAATGAATCATTTGTGAATTGGACATTTATTATTAAGAATTACTAATGAAAATGCCAGTACAATCAGCCATGAAGGCAGTCAATAACTAAAAGACTTATGCTCTCCAAAATTTCAGTGTAAGTACCAATTAGCTATGTTTAAAAAGAATCTGATGTAAAAATCCAAATTATTTTTAATACTCATTTATGAATGCAAATAATAGACACCAAAATCTGAAAAGGCTTTACAATCCCTTAATGAATAAAGTGCATGAAGTGAAATGCATTACTAAAAGTATTTTCAGTTGGTGACTTGATTCTACAACAGAAGCACACCTTGTCTTTTGAGTATTGAGTGTGCAATGCAAATGATAAAGCCATTCAGAAGATGAGAGTTTTATAGCTTGCTAATCTGGGGTTTCACATAGAGGCTACAAGTTCAGAAGTTACAATTTCAACTGACATTCAGAACTTCCCATGTGCCAATCTTAACAGTTCTTAAGTCAACCACAAGATGGGGTGTTTAGCAGAGCAGCTGATATCATTGGATCTACTGTGGAATTACACCCATGGCTAATCATTCCTAAACCACTCCAGATACCAATACATCAGTATAAAAAGACAAAGTGCATCACTGCACTAAGAAGAAATTTGTATTATTTTCTCTCATTATCTATTAGAAGCTAATTATACTTCTTCTCATCCCACTTCCAAGAAATTTAATCAATAACAATAATAGGCAAAACGTCCAAGACAATGATAGAATGTTGGAATGGGGGGAGCTCGTAATTACTCCCTTTGCCTAATTATTTTGAGACCAACCAACCATTTCCATGGCTTTCTTTCATTTACCTTCGAGTTTCAGCATGTAATTCATAATTCAATAATATACATTAGCATTCCTTCCCAAATTTCTCCCAGGGCTGAAATGGCTAGCATGAGAGGACACAGTTTTAAGGTGCATGGAAGTAGGTACAGAAGAGATGTCAGGGGTAAGTTTTTTATGCAGAGAATGGTGAGTGTGTGGAATGGCTGCCGTTAGTGGTGGTGGAGGCAAATACGATAGGGTATTTTAAGAGACTCCTGGATAGGTACATGGAGCTTAGAAACATAGAGGGCTATGGGTAACCTGAGGTAATTTCTAAGGTAAGGACATATTCGGTACAGCTTTGTGGGCTGAAGAGCCTGTATTGTGCTATAGGTTTTGCTATGTTTCCATGTTTCTATCCACCTTGATTTTCTTCATGTTGGTTTAGTTATTACTCAAGTATAACCCTTTTGGCTGAACTCTGCCACTTGTTGAAGAGAACAGGAACAAATAAGGGCAATATATTACACTTTCTAAGAGTGTATGTGGCACTGTAAGCAGCAACTTGTTTTTCACATGACTAAAGAAAATGTTTCCATGGTTTTATCATTTTGTATTTCTTACTACACAGTAGCACTTTTAGCCTATTACTAGTCCTCGGGAAGGATATCTGGTTGGTTGGCAGTTTTCCTGTTTTTATATCAACTCTATTTTCAACAGGTTAAGGCTGCCTATAATTGCTTCGTGCCTGAAATTTACTTCCATCAGAAACATGCCGTCTTTTTCAGAGCTGTCCTGAGTTACTGGTGACAGTTACACGATTTACAGCAATACAGGAAAATATTGAGTAAGTTATTAAACATAAAGCAAAAATCATTCACAAGAACCAAATATTAAATATTGCATTTCATCATTATCTGAATTCCCTTTCTTGTCTCTTTTGCAATAACATCCTGACTGACCTCCCAATCAAATAATAAGACTGAAGTAGGGTTTGGTGATATCACAATGAATTTCACTTATCCATAATCACTGGATACAGCCAGACAGACATATTTTATTGATCCCGAGGGAAATTGGATTTCGTTACAGCCGCACCAACCAAGAATAGTGTAGAAGTATAGAAATATAAAACCATAAATAATTAAATAATTATAAGTTAATCATGCCAAGTGGAAATAAGTCCAGGACCAGCCTATTGGCTCAGGGTGTCTGACACTCCGAGAGAGGAGTTGTAAAGTTTGATGGCCACAGGCAGGAATGACTTCCTATCTTCTTAATTGCACTTTACTGCAATTCCTTGACGCAAGAATTGGAAAAGGGTTAACTGCTCTTTGGTTTATCACAGTGAAAAACTTTGTTTTGCCTGCCATTCATATAGGTAATTTCAAAGCATCAGTATATTGAGGTATTACAAAGGGAAGAGCATTAACAAAATGCAAAATATAGTGCTACACTTAAAGTTACAGGAAAAGTACAGTGCAGATGGAAAATAAGGAATTTGAGATCAAGAGTTTATCGTTATTGTACAAAAGATCCATTTAAGAGTCCCACAATGTCGGGATAGAAACTGTCTCTGACTCTAGTGGGTTGTGTTTTGAAGCTTTCATATCTTCTGCCCCATGGAAGAAGGGGAGAAGAGAGAATGACTGATTATACTCACTACTTTCGCAAGGCAGCAGGAAATGTAAATAGAGTCCATCATGGGGAGGCTAGCTTTTGTGATGCATTGAGCTGTGTCCGTAACTTACTGTAGTTTCTTGCAGTCTTGGGCAGTACAGTTGCCATATTAAGCTGTACCAAAGATAGTGCCAAGGGTAGTAGCAAGTGATGGTATTACTGTTCCAATGGTTAAACTTAGGCTGGAAGTCTGTCCTGTTGATATGGAGATGATAGTTCAAATCCTATTGTGACAGATCAGTGATTTAATAGCAGTTAATTAAATAGTTTGTGGAATGTCTGATTTCCACCTACCAGCACTTACCTTTCTTTTACTTTGGTAGTGATTGATTTATAAAAGTGATAGTGGCCGAGCCACTAATTCAGTTTCCCTTCAATCCCATGCTGGGAGTGAAGTGAAGTGTACTCTGATTATGTGTTAGCAGCTGACTTCTTTGTGCTGTGTTTCAGCCATCGCCAAGGCCTTTTCATTCACATGGACTGCAGAGCAACATGAGGAATCTCTGAGTGAGCCCTCAAGAAGGAATGAAATCATTGGCTTAGTAAAGAATGGGATAATGACACTACAAGGCTTAATATATTAAATCATATGACTGAAAACCAGACAGTCAATGTCAATCTTACCTCGAAAAATATAGGTTAAAAAAGAAATGAAACTACTGCCTTTCTGACATTCAAAACTAATCACTTTCAAGGCAAAGAGAGGATTACTTTCATGCTAGTTCTGAAATGGAGATTAAATTTCCCTTAATAAAAGCAATTGGTCTCCAAAGGACCTCAATATATATCCAAATATAGCTTTCCTCCATAGGGAGAAAGTGGGCAGGCAGAAATCAGATTTCAGCTCTAGTCCAGTTAAAGCAGCTTCACAAACAGAGGTACAGTTTCCTACTTCTCAGATAGCTTCCACAAATTTCTGTCCGTTTCAATGGAGATATAATTTATATGAGATGATTAAATATATCTACTGTGGTGATCCAATATTACAATTTCAGAAATAATGAATTGCAGTTCGGGGGTTTCACATGACATGAGCATTAGCATTGAGCTGCATAGTTTATAAAGGAAGACCGGTGAAGGGAAGATTGTGGAGCAGAGAAGAAGAGGACTGTTAGGAAAGGAGAGCACAGAAGGTTGCAGAGGGACAGGGATTTAGAGATAGCATCAGGTGAGGTGGCTGTGCAGAGATGGTTATGACACAGCCAGATCTTTGGACAGATGATGGAAATAAGGTTCCATATTTATTCAGTAGGAAGAGGTTAAAAATAATTACCATTCTGATTACTAATCTGAATATATAAAGGTAACAAGCCTGTGACACTGAATGAAATGATGGTAAGGTGGGTTTTAATCCATGCTCGGGCCTCTGCATCCTAAATTCCAACTCGTGCTTTAGCGACACCCAAGCAGAACTATAGCGCACCAAAGTCTGCCTCATTGAGTTATTTGTTTATTTCAAAGATTAGTTGTGCAAGCAATCCTCTCAGATAATCCTGAGGTTATAGAAATGGATCCTTTGTCCATGCCAATATTTTTCTTACACATTTTCACTAATCCCATTTTCCCACATTATCTGTATCCTTCTATGCATCGCCTACTTAAATGCCTGTCTAACATCTATTAAATATAGTGATTGTCCTGACTCCACCACTTCTCTTTGCAGCACTTCCTGGATATCAGCCAATCTCTATATTCTCTCCACATCCACCTTCCTCTCACCTTAAGCCTGTACCTTTTTGTTTTTGATACACCTACCATGGGAAAAAAAAGACGCTGAGCATCTACACTATCTCTTATAATTTCATATGCCTTTATCAGATTAACTCAGACTATCCAATCTCTCCCCATAACTAAAATCTCCAATCCTGGTGAAGCTCCTCTAAACTCTCCAGTTGAAACACATCCTTCCAATAGTATGTTGACCAGAACTGCATATAACTAGTATGATCCAATGAGTGTTTTTATAAAGATGCAATATAACACCCCAAGTTTTATTTCCTATGAATGAAAACATACTATTTGTCTTCTTTACCACCCTTTCTATCTGTGCTGGTATGTTCTGGGAACCGTAGGCTTGAACCTCAGTGTCCCACTGTTCATCAGCTTTCCTTAGGAAAACAACCATTTACTGTTTATGCTCAATCCCAATATGACTTTCCAAAATTCATCAGCTTGCACTTTCCAGGATTGAATTCTATTTGCATATGGTCTGTCCAAAATTTCATCTTATCTATATTTTGAAAGCATTAGAAAATCTTCTTTGCTATCCACAATGCCACCAACTTTGTGCCATTTGCAAATTCTCTTATTATTCTGCCTACATACATCCTGTTGGGATTTTAATTTGCATTTCCAAAAGAGTTTACAGTAAATGGGAATTGTATATTTGACACATTCTGCAATTGAATGATTCCTTTGTCCATCGTCCCTCCCAACTGAGATCCTTCCTAGCACTGATCCCTACAAGCAGGACAAGTACTATACCAGTCCTACACTTTCTCTTTCACCACTATTCAGACTGCCAAATAGTCCTTTCAGTTGAGGCAATGTTTCACCTGTGGGTCTTTTGGGAGTTCTACCCCTCCTCCCTCACCACCATTCAGGCTCCCAAGCAGTCCTTTCAGATGCAGTGAGACTTCACTTGTGAATCTGCTGGGGGTCATCTAGTGTATCCCGTACTCCTGGTTGGGCCTCCTCCATATCAAGGAGATCCAATTTAGATCAGGGGACCAGTTTGTTAAGCACCTTTGTTCTGTTTACCCCATAAAGCGGAATTTCCCGATTTCCATCCATATTAATTCTACTTTCCATCCCATTCTGTAATGTAAGTCCACGGCCTCTTCTACGGTCATGATGAGGCCACGCTCGAGTTGGAGGCGCAACACCTCGTATTTGTTCTGTAGCCTCCAACCTGATAGTGTCTAACGTCCAGTAATTTCTAACCCCTCCCCTTTTCCTCTTTTTCCATTCCACATTCTGGCTCCCCTTTTACCGCTTCCAATCTCCTCACCAATCCATCGCCTCCCTCTGGTGCCCCTCCTCCTTAAATTTCCCTCATGGTCCATTCTCCTCTCCTATCAGATCCCTTCTTCTTTGGCCCTTTGCCACTTCCACCTATCACCTCCTAGCTTCTCATTTCATTCCCCCACCCATCCACCAACTTCCCGCTCACCTGGTTTCACCCATCACCTGTCAGCTTGTACACCTTTCTCCCTCCCTACCTTCTTATTTGCTTATTTCCCCCTTCCTTTCCAGTCCCAATGAAGGGTCTTGACCCAAAATGTTGACTCGTTATTCCTCTCGATAGATGCTGCCTGATCTGCTGAGTTTCTCCAGGCATTTTGTGTGTGTTGCTCTGGATTTTAAGCATTTGCAGAATCCATTGTGTTCTATAATTGGAGTAAGGTAGTGGGATGGTGCATTGCTGTTACAAGGACGGGTTAGAGAGGATAGGTCTGTTTTTCCCATAGCAAGGAAATTAAAGAAGGGATGGGATTGAGCTGTCTAGAATTATGAGAATTATAGATAGGGTGGCCTGTTGGTAACTTTTCTCTTTAACAGAGATGAAAAGAACTAGATAAAACTTTACTGTAAAGAGTAAGAGACGTAGAGGCAATCTGAGCAGGAGCTTTTATCTGGTATGTACTGCCAGAGGGAGTGGTAGAAGCAGGGTCATTGACGGTGTTACAGAAATGAAGATTAGCACTTGTACTGAAGACTTAGAAGGCTATAGGGCAAGTGCTGAAAGACGTGGTTAAAATAAGACCATAAGACAAAGGAGCAGAATTAGGCCATTCTGCCCATCAAAACGGATGGGTGCCCTCTGATTGGTGTGGACATGATTGAGCATGTGCTGCTAGCTTTCAATGACAAGGATATTGTTTTAATTCTTAAATGTATTTCGAATGCGATTTGAAGTTGTGATTCCAAAACTCAAGAGTTTAAACAAAAACTCTTGTCCTTCTTAATTTTGACATAATTTTTATTCCCACTTTCATTAATATGAAACAGAATCCAGGTGTAAGGTTTTGTCCGTCAAGTTTTTGGAAGCGTGGTGTCATCAGAGCTTGTGAGCTTTGGTCCTATGAACTCCCGTAAGCACAATGAGGCCAGTGTGTGAAGAGTCGTTGGAAGGAGAGGAGTTTGGCAGGGATACCTAGCATCAGATCAGATGGTCTGGCCAAATATGTAATTTACAAAATACTGGCCACTGTAATGCTTACTACAAAATACCAGAAGTCTGCAAAAGCGCATCTTGTGCTCTATGACTTTTCAGGATTCCTATCCATTCTGGCTGTAGTTTACTACAAATCTATAGCACTATGGTTGATTTTGACCAAGCAGACATATCAACTGCTTCAAAATTGCTATGTTCAAGTATGATAAGACAAAACTTCTTGAAATATCTAACATTGATGGAAGCATTGAGTTCAGATACAGCAAAGTTACTCCCAGACCTTCAGACTTGCAAAGTCCTCCAGAAAAAAAACCCATCTGTGGACAGCTGTTCCACAGAGTAATCAAGCAATAGCCTGATGTAGCCAAATCATAACTTCAGAGCAAGATTCCCAGTTGTAATTGTTGACCCTGGTGAGATGAGCCACCTGGGGTGGTGACATGATATACAGTTAGGAAAGAGTGATCCTGGAAGTCTCCAGCTTTGACGGCAGACACCATGGATCAATCACAAGTAAAGAAATCGCCTTCTATTTGTCATCTCCTCCTCTCTTCCCTCTAAATAAATCAGTCCTTCTTCAAGATGAACAACACTTGGAAGAAGTACAAAATGCCTCATGAACCCAGAATACACTCTGGGTAAATCACTTCAAAATCTATGACATTGAGGAACTTAATGGGAATATTAATGTCCAAGTAATGAATGATATTGACAGCAGAATGAATAGGCATGGAGCTACTTATTGCCATCTTTGTAGTTTTCTTACTTCAGTTGTACTTGTCTATAACTATATTGGAAAGAGTGACCTGATAGAGAAAATGTCCTACCTTCATCCTACAGAGTACACTTGTTGGAGGATATTGAATACAATGAAGGCTATGGGAACAGATAACATCCCAGCTATAGTAACATAAAACTTGCAATGCCTCTAGTCAAGTGTTCCAGTGCATTCACAAGCATTGCTATGACTTATTCATTAATACTGGACAAATCCAGTCTTGTTAACCAGAATGTTCCCAGTCCTTCCTTCTAGTATCATACCATCTTGATTAGGAAATGTATTAATACACTTTCGTCAACAGGAGTCAAAATTCCATGACATGCAATCCAAAATGACTTTGGGAAAACATATACAATAAAGCATATTGTAGTTCAGTTAGCTAGCTTATGATTACATTCTCAAGGGTAAGAATGCATGAGTGATAAATACTGGCCTTGCCAATGCTATGAACAAAAGTAAATTACTGAGGGCTGTTATTTCACTCTTCATCACCACAGATAAACTCAGCTAACATGATTTTGAAAAATAACCAAAGAAAAAAAGGATTAAAGATGAATTTAAAAACATAATGGATATTTGCAAAAAGCATAATTGCTGCTAACTGTTGATTAGGATTATTGAAATTAGCTTTAAAAAGTTGGATGATTATGAATGAACCAACTCTGCCTGCAACCAGCTATATAGCCCGTTTTGTCATCTCTGCTTAAGACCATAATATACAACATTCAGATGGGGAATTTATATTCAAAATAAAGACATTCATTAGCTACACTTGCTAAACAGCACAGTTTTTGGTGTCTTCTTCTTAAAAAAAATCTGTGTGTCCCAATTATGATTAATAAAAAAATCAAATATTTTGGTGAAAAGTATGAATATAATAAGATATTACATGATATCAAGACCCAAAATTTATGCGTTACTTTGTGGAAGCCAATTCCTTGGCAAAGCTATCTTTCTTAAATATTATAGCATCATCTGTAGTGGAACTAGCAGAATGTCCAATTTTATTAAACAGAGCCCAGAACACCAGTGTTAACATTCACTCTGAATGATGCAAGTTATGACAATTTATTGCTATCAAATACAAGCAATTGCTTGGAAAGCTGAAGTTGGAAATGTCTTTCAGCCGAATCTTGTTCATTTGCTTCTACAGTCGAATTATTCCAGTTCTCCAAGAATTAAAGATAACGTCTATTCAGGCAGTACTTTTAAATACAAATACACTTCAGATTAAGTAAATTGTGTCATTTTCTACAGGAATTATTGAGTAATCGTAATAAACCATAAAACGATAAGACATAGGAGCAGAATTGGGCCATTTGGCCCATCAAGTCTGCTCCACCATTCACTCGTGGCTGATCCTTCTCAGCTCCACTCCCCGGCCTTCTCCCCATAACCTTTAGTGCCATGGTCAATCAAGATCCTATTGATCTCCACCCTAAATACAGCCAACAACCTGGCTTCCAGACCCTGCCTGTGGTAACAAATTCCACAAATTCACCAGTTTCCGGCTGAAGAAATTTATCCGCATCCCTGTTTTAAATGGAGGCCCCTCTATCCCGAGGATGTGCCCTCTTCTGCTAGACTCCCCCATCATGGGAAACATCCTTTCCACATCGACTCTGTCTAGACCTTTCAACGTTCGAAAGACTTCAATGAGATCCCTCCTCATCGTTCTAAATTCCTGAGGATACAGGCCCAGAGCCATCAAACATTCCTCATATGATAATCCTTTCATTCCCAAAATCACCCTTGTGAACCTCTTCTGAACCTTCTCCAATGTCAGCACATCTTTTCTTAGATAGGGATCCTAAAACTATTCACAATAAAAAGGTGAAGCCTCACCAGAGCCTTATAAAGTCTCAGCATCACATAATAGGAAGGCTGAATAAAATAATTGGGGTACCGAAGTGGTGCAGCGTGACTAATTGATCCTCTTAGCTCATGTGACTTGAGTTCAATCCTAACCTTGAGCACTGTCAGTGTGGAGTTTGCATGTTCTCTCTGTGGGTGTAAGAGTGTCCTCTGGGTGCGACTGAATGTTCAATGAATAAAGCTTTCACAAATACATGATGTGAAAGTGATAATTTTCCTCTCGTGGTTCGCAGAACACTTTACAGTATGGGTGACCTGGGTTCAATTCACACTGCTGCCTGTAAGGAGTTTGTACATTCTCCCATGACCACGCCAGTTTCCTCTGGGTGCTCCCGTTTGCTCACACAGTCTAAAGACATGCCGTTTGGTAGGTTAATTGTCGATTGTAAATTGTCCCGTATTAGGCTAGGAAGAGATCAGGGCATTGATGTTCGCATGGCTTGAAGGGCTGGATGGGCCTATTCCGCACTGTCAATAAGTAAATGATTTTAAACAGATTCCTTTTTTATGAAAAACCATAAATACTATATTATGGGTACTGTGTGCAGTTGCACAGAATAAGATAGTCAGTGGAAACAGAAAATAAAATAAGAACAGAATATCTTGGTAACACTCAAAAGGTCATAGAGAAGTACAGCACTGAAACAGGCCCTTCAGCCCTTCTAGTCCATGTTGAAACAACTTAAACTGCCTACTCCCGTTGACCTGTACCAGAACCTTAGCCCTCCATATCCCTACTATCCATGTAATTATCCAAACTTCTCTTAAACGTGATATCAAGCTTGCATGAACCACTTGTGCTGGCAACTCATTCCACACTCTCATGACACTTAGTGAAGAAGATTTCCCTCATGTTCTTAAACTTCTCACCTTTCACCCTTAACCAATGACCTTTAATTCTCGTCTCACCCAACCTCAGTGGAAAAAGCCTGCTTGCATTTACTCTATCTATACCCATCACAGTTTTGTATACCTCTATCAAATCTCCTCTCAATCTTCTACGTTCTAAAGAATACAGTCCTAATCTACCCAATATTTCCTTAAACCTCAGGTCCTCCAGACCCGGCAACATCTTTGTAAATTTTCTCTGTACTCTTTCAACCTTGTTTACATGCTTCCTGTAGGTAGGTGACCAAAGCTGCAAACAATATTCCAGAATAGGCCTCACCAATGTCTTCAACATTACATTCCATCTTCTGGACTCAATAGATTGATTCATGAAGGCCAATGTGCCAAAAGCTTTCTTTACAATCATATCTACCCACGACGCTGCTTTCAAAAAAAATTATGTACTCGTATTCCCAGATCATTTTGTCCTGCCGCACTCCTCAGTGCCCTAATATTCACTGTGTAAGACCTAACCTGGTTGGTCCTCTTGACGTGCAAAACCTCACACTTGTCTGCATTAAATTCCATCTGCCACTTTCAGCCCATTCTTCCAGCTGATGCAGATGCTCTGCAAGCAATGATAGCCTTCCCCACTGTCAACTGCAAATTTGCTGATCCATTTAACCACATTATCATCCAGATCATTGATATACATGACAAACAACAAAGGATCCAGCACTGATCTCTGCAGCACTCCAGTAATCACAGGCTCCAGCCAGACAGGAAACACTCTACTACCACTCTCTGGCTTCTCCCACAAGGCCAATGTCTAATACAACTTATTACCTCATCCTGAATGCCAAGCGACTGAACATTCAGTTGCTCAGCATTCTCTCTCCATCTGTCTTGGCTCCACACATGGACTGCCAAGCGACTGAACCTTCTTGACCAGCCTCCCATGCAGGACCTTGTCAAATGCCTTGCTAAAATCCACTGCTTTGCCTGCATCCTCTTTCCTTTTAACTTCCTCAAGACTCTCTATTGGCAGGACATGACCAACCATTGATGAAACTATGCTGACGTTCTTTAGTCAATCCATGTCTCTCCAAGTACTTATATATACGGTCCCTTAGAATACCTTCCAATAGCTTTCCCACAACTGATGTCAGACTCTCCAGCCTATAATTTCCTGGTTTTTGTTTAGAGCCTTTTTTTTTAGAAACAGCGTAACAACATTGGCTATCCTCTAATCCTCTGGTACTTTTCATGTCACTAAGGATGTTTTAAACATCTCTGTGAGAACCCTGGCAATATCTGTGTTTGGCTCCTGTAGGGTCCGAGGGAACACCTTGTCAGGCCCTGAGGATTTATCTGCCCTGATATGACACAGGGTAGCAAACACCTCCTCATCTGTAGCCTGTGCACAGTCCATGAAGTTAATGCCACTTTCCCTCACTTCTATAGACTCTGTAGCCACCTCCGAGTAAATACAAATGTAAAGAATGCATTTAAGATCTCCCCCACCTGTTTTGGCTCAACACATGGATTACCATTCTGGTCTTCAAGAGGACCAATTTTGTCTCTAAGCACAATCCGTTGTGCTTAACATACCTGTAGAATCCCTTAGGATTTTCCTTCACCTTGTCTGCTAGAACAACTTCATGCCTTCGTTTAGCCTTCCTGATTTCTTTCTTAAGTATTCCCATGCATTTCTTGTACTCCATAAGCACCTCATTTGTTCTTAACTGCTTATACCTGCTATGTAACTCCTTTTCTCTCTTAACCAGGGCCTCAATAACTCTTGAAAACCAAGGTTCCCTACACGTGTTATCTTTACCTTTTATTCTGACAGGCACATATAAGCTGTGTACTCTCAACATTTTATTTTTTGTTGTCTCCCACTTTCCGAGTACACCTTTGCTAGAAGCAACCTGTCTCAATCCACACTTGCCAGATCATATCTGATACCATCAAAATTGGCTTTTCTCCAATTTAGAATCTCAACCCCCAGACCAAACCTATCTTTTTGCATATTTACTTTGAAACTATTGGCATTGTGATCACTGGATGCAAAGTGTTCCCCCTACACAAACTTCTGTCACCTATCTTGCCTCATTCCCTAAGGCAGATTCAGTATCCACTCTCTCACTGGGACTTCTATGCAGTGATGAAGGAAACCTTCCTGAACACATTTGACAAACTCTATCCCATCTGTCCTTTCACAGTATGGGATTCCCAGTCAATATGTGGGAAATTAAAATCAACTACAAAACAATCTTATGTTTCTTGCAGCAGTCTGCAATCCCTTCACAAATTTGTTCCTCTAAATCCCTTGGACTGTTGGGTGGTCCCCATTAACGTGGTCATAGCTTTCTCATTTCTCAGTTCCACCCATAACGCCTCCACTAGTCCAGTTCTCCAGTCTGTCCTGATGGAGCACTGCCATGACATTTTCTCTGACTAGTACCACCACCCCTCTTCCTTTAATCCGTCCTGCTCTGTCACATCTGAAACAATAGAACCCCAGAATATTGAGCTGCCCATCCTGCCCCTCCTGCAAACAAGTCTCACTAATGGCTACACCATAATTCCAGGTGTTGATCCATGTCCTGAGCAAGTCTGCCTTTCCTACGATACTTTGTGCATTGAAATATATGCAACTCAGGCACTAGTTGCACCATGCTTAATCTTTTGATTCTTGATGTTGTTTGAGATCTTACCTACATCTGCCTCCACAACCCCTTCACTAACTGTTCTGGCACTCTGGTTCCCATCCTCTTGCAGCTCTGGTACAAACCTCACCATGCAACATTAACAAACCTTCCCACCAATATATTAGTCCCCCTCCAGTTCAGGTGCAACCATCCCATCTGTACAGGTCCCAGCTTCCCTGGAAGAGAGCCCAATGATCCAAAAATCTTATGCCCTCCCTCCTGCACCAACTTCTCAGCCACATGTTAAATTGTATAATCTTCCTAGTTCTGGCCTCACTAGCACATGGCATGGGTAACAATCCTGAGATCACAACCCTGGAGGTCCTGCCCTTTAACTTAGCACTTAACTCCCTGAACTCCGTGTCCTGAACCTCATCACTTATCCTACCCATGTCATTAGTACCTACAAGGACCATGACTTCTGGCTGTTCAACCTCCCACTTAAGACTCAATCCATGATCCAAGATGTCCTGAGCCATGGAACCCACAAAGCAACATACCATCCAGGAATCTTGTTCTTGCCCACCTAACCTCCAGTACATTCCCATAACTAACGAATTCCCTGTTAACTCAGCATGGATTTTCTTTCCCCTTCCCTTCTGAGTCACAGAGGCACACTCAGTGCCAGAGACCCGACTGCTCTGATTTTCCTCTGTTAGATCATCCCCCCAACAGTATCCAAAGTGATATACCTGTTGTTGAGGGGGATGATGACAGGTGTACTCTGCACTGGCTCTTTAATCCCTTTCCCATTCTCGACTATCTCTCATTTTCCTGTGTCCTGCACCTTGGGTGCAACTACCTCTCTATATGTTCCATCTATTACCCCCTCAGCCTTCCGAATGATCCAGAGTTCATCCAGATTCAGCTTCAACTCCTTAATGCAGATTGTTAGAAGCAGCAGCTGGATGCACTTCTCATCATTGCAGTCGTCAGGTTCAGTGAAGATCTTCCTGCCTTCCTACATCTCGCAAAAGGAGCATTCAACTATCCAGCCTGGCATCTCTTCTGTACTCGCTGAACAGATTTAAAGAAGGGAAGGGGAAAAAAATAAACTAACCTAGTGCTTTTCTTTTCTTTGCTTTCTCTGACTGGAGCCTCTCTTCGTTGATACCTCAAAGAGCTAAAGCCTCAAGGTCACCTCTCCGACTCTGTCCACTCAAATGACGGCCACTGCGCTTGTGCCTGCCTTCTTTTAATTTGCTCTTGCTAATCAATTGCAAATGCAGACTGGTCGCTGGTCAAAGCTCCACTACACTGCCGTGACTCGTTGATCTCTTTTTCTACTCGGGATGCGTACCTGAGTGAAATCACCTCCTCTTAAACTCCTGTTGTCAGGATTAGTCGCTGGTCAAAGTTCTATCACATCAAGAGTCTGGTAGCAATCATAACAGAAATAGAGTTAACTTTGGTGAAAGGTCATTCAACTAAAAATATAATTCTCTCTCCTTTTCTGTGACATTGTTGCTAACCTCAATTTTTAGGTTGTCAACGTCTATAGTTTTACTATTGCAGAAACAGCAGAACAAGCAACTGACAGAACAAAGCAAGATCATTTGAAATAGTTCACTAGGCTTTAGATCTCACACAGTGTGGTTGATCACTAGAGTTGAGTTGACTGTTGGTAACATCTTTTTATTCATCGGTGAAGCAATACCGAGTTACTTACTGAAAATTAAATGAAAATGCAAGTTGAACTGATCTGACACAGTGTTAAGGAGACTACTGAATCAATTTGATTGATACCAAAAGATGTCATGTCATGTTAGAATTAGACAAAGCTGTGGGTAAAGCAGGGGTGGGGGGAGGGGGGTTAAGCCACTAATAACCTATAGAAACAATTTTTTCTATGAGCACTTGTTAACCTCATAGTTGGAAGAGGGGAAATTGCTAGTTCATTAGCGTAGATATGATTTGTCAACAGTTCAGGATGCATTAGTAATCTGAGACATGAAATGTGGCGTGGATAGTGTGATCACTAAGGACAAACTTGCTCCTATTTACTTCCATATTAATCCTATCTGTGATAGATGTCATTCCGAAGTAGCCTCTTTGACTCGGTCTTGCCCTCTTTTGGAGAAATATTGGAAAGATATTTTTGGCATTCTTTCAACAGTTTTGAGTATTAATTTATACACTCACCCTATTACTGCAATTTTTGTCTTACCAATGGTGGATAATAGTCATTTATCCCCATCGGCTCGTCGGATGATTGCACCTGCTACATTAATGGCTAGAAGATCCATTTTATTGAACTGGAAAGAGATTAATTCTCCAACGACATTCCAATGGTTTTCCCAAACTATATCTTGATTAAATTTACAGCGAATCAGTAGTGTTATTTTTAACCCTTCGATTAAATTTGAAGAAACCTGGAGACCATTTATTCAACACTTTCATATGAGCTAAATTAGCCTTTCCCAAACCTCTTTTGTTACCTTTAATTATTTGGATAGAGGAACAGTTATTGACACTACTGTTTATATCTGTTGTAATATAATAGCCCAGTTGTTTTTTTTTCTCAGTTTATTTTCAAGTTAGTTAGTTGCTTTTTTTATATATTTTTTTATTTGGGGGTTTTTCTTTTCATTATAAATACAGGATGAGTTTGGGGGATTTGGCACATTTGTGTTATTAATATTTGATACTTGTGTGTACTGCTCTATTAACTTTGTATTCCAAATCTCTCTGTATTTCTACTGTTATTATGTTTTGTTTGAAAATCAATAAAAAGATTTAAAAAGAAAGAAAGATAGTGTGATTAAGGGAGAAAGAGTATCCTCAGTTGTGTGGCCACTCTGGCTCTCTGTGACTCCATTACCAGGAGATTTTTCAGCACGCTTTGGCAGACTGGAAGCTGATTGTTAAAAACTGCCAAAATTAGTCTATGAACTCTGAAGCATTGAATGATTAGAATAGTGAGAGGCAAATTAAATAGTGGTCAGTTCCATCATTCATTCAGGAACTCCTGCCTTGATCTCTAAAACAAGTAAAACATTTTTAAGAAAACAAAATAAAGGATTTGAATCTTTTTCTGAAATGTGGCTAATTCTGGAGAAATGAGTGCTCCTTTTTTTTTATTCCAAATGGAATCTTCTGTTGTTATGAGTATCAGAAATAAATTTTAATTTCCTGATTCTATCTTCTTGCATTTGAAATGATTGAATAACATACTTTACACCAACTATTCACATCGCTGCTGACATGGTTATAACCTTTCTCATTGGAAATAATCTCCATATTTCACAGATATTGACAGAAAGCTGAAATGTCTAAAACAAATAATTTTAAATGTATTGAAAATAAAACATACATATTGAACAATGCAAATGACAAGGAATAAATTTAAAAAGTCCTCTGAATTTTAAACATTCTGGTTTAATTTGTAATTATTCCTATCATTGTGACAACATCTTTCTTTTCATTGCACATTTAAAATATGAAAAGATCACAACACTTTCTAGCAACAGATACAGTATGTTTATTTCATTAGGATGATTCAATGTAAATCAGTTGATTTCACAGTCAAACCTAGTGAACAGTAAGAAAGGAGCTAGAAAATAGTGGGACAATGACCAGTAAATTGGGCCAGTATAAATTACTGCATGTTCTGAGAAAATTGGTGCAAAATGTACTTAAACACTGCTTTGTGTATTGAAAAGCAAAAATATAAGAACAATTGCAAGCTTCCTTCCCCCTTCCCATCTGCACTTGAATATGTTGAATTAGCTAAGTGGAGATCACATCCAATTCCTTATTATAAAAACTACAAGACAAATACAATGCAGCCCATGCCTGCAAAGGGCAAGTTGCAAATGTTATGCTAAGCTTGTAATTCAATGGTTCATTGATTCTGTCTAATATTGGAGAATGTATACAACATACAACCTGAAATTCTTACTCTACTCAGGCATTCTCAAAACAGAAGAAAAACCCCAAAGAATGAATAACAGTAAAAAAGTAAGACCCCAAAGCCCCCTGCCCCCCTCCCACTCACAAGCAGTGGCAAGCAGCATCGACACCCAGTTGCCCCACTTATTCTGGCAGAAAGTATGAGCATTCCCACCACCCATCATGCAACCAACAATAGAGCCCCAAAGCCTGAGAGACCATGGTCTACTGTCCATCAAGAACTACTGTTCATCCCAACAGTCTGACACCTCCCAGGCACGCAATCTCTCTCTCTCTCACTCTCACTAACACGGGAGAGAGAGATATCACTATTTCCAAAGTAAGAGAGGAGACTGTCGCTGGTTCGATGCCATGGTCTGTCTGTAGTATCACTTTTATTTCAAGTTACCTTGACTCAAGAATTGGTAACAAACTCGCTCTCACCATCATTGCTACATGTGGTTGATTTATAAATCTTAATACAGTGTTGAGACAAACTACGAAGACCACCAAGGTCTTAATATCAGGATTCCAATATTTTTCTGTTATAATGTGAATGTAAGTTACATAGAAATCCCTGAAAAATCTTGTAAAATTGCTAATGCTGTTTTAGTAGGTCTCTTACAATGGGAGATCTTTGCAGCAACTAACACGCTGACTCCCTCCAGTACAAATCATTCAGCAATTTAATTTCGAGATGCAGCACTGTAACAGACAAATTAACTATACAACCAATTATCTGACTGACTCATTCATCTTAGGAATGTGGGAGGAATTCGGAGCACCTGGAGGAAAACTATGCCATCAAGGGGGAATGTATATGTGAAATATTTTTTCAATTCAACTTGTGACAGGACAACATAAAATCATTTCAGCAGTGGTGGTGGGGAACGTACAGATTTTTTCATGGATAGGTTGACTGCCATTCTTAAATCATAGCTGCCAAATTAGCCTTTCGCTAAAATCATACTTTTGTTTTATATGACCACAATATATGAAGCTCCGTTGTGGACCATCATGAGGTGTAATTTGTTCCATCAGCAACTATTCAATGGAATAATGGTATTGCTTCTCATGTCATGTCTTGTAGCAGGGTATTACTTCATATGGCCCTTACTGAGAATGGTTGTCAGCTTTATGATGCTTTGCATTCTGTGTCTCAAGTAACTACAAACTAAGTAAAAACAAGGTATAAATCAAAGTCAAAGTCATTGTGTGCACACACACACACACACACACACACACACACACACACACACACACACGCACACACACGCACACACGCGCACGCACAATGGGGACATACACTTTTATATGTTGCAAGCACACTGCACTAGTGATGTCTCACCATTTACTTTACAACAACCTCCAGCATAATGGAGTTCATCCAAGCAGAGTAATAATTTTAAATGTCAGGGTAGTTTACTGCCACTTGAACTACATTCTCTTGGTTGACTTAGTTTCAATATAAGTTACTGACATTCTATATTTGGACATTAAAGTTGCTAAAGGGTGCACCAATGATTTTAAAATAACTATTGATACATGAATAACCAGCAAGCTCACCCAAAGTAGCTCCCACAGCAGATCTCCCTTGTTATATCTGCATGTACCAGCGGGATATAATCCACACATCAAAGGCTTCTGCTCTGTTATCCTTTTAGAACACACAACTCTGCTTTCTTGTTGCATGTTAGTATGTTGCCAGTCATACATCAGTTACTTCAGGACAGTATTATAGCATGCTATCCTATCCTTTAACCTTGCAGAATGGAAATATACTGTGTAACAATGCAAACAAGTCTCTTTGTTCATTTTGTTTAGGGCACAAGGGCGTTTTTTTTTACTTCAGACTGCATTCCTCTTTGCATTTCCTTTGTAGGTATCCCATCTGTGGCCTCCTGTGATATTTTAAGAAATGCCAATTGAGCATTCCAAGGTCAGGAATTGAGCTGCAATTATGTGTGGAGTGAGAGTGTCTATGGCCACGTTTTACACGGCTCCTCATTTAGTGAGCAGCGAATAACATTTTCTAGTATTGTCCAAGATCTTCTGTTCGAGGAAGATCAGAAACTTAGTTGTTAAAGGTGAGATGAGGTGGACACTAGAGAGAAAGGACATAGGGATAGGCAAAATGAAAATGGACCATTAAATTATCCATTCAATCACAGTATGACTCAACATGCTACAATGCAGTAAACTCCTCAACTATATTCCACAATTGCAATAGCTTTGGACATACTGACTAATTTCAAAGTGACTGTTACAAAAGGCACTGAGCTCATATGGGAGCAAAACTTTGCTGTCACCCATGTTGTTTGGTTTCACTTTGTTGGAGGTGTTAGCATTCAAACCCTGCCGCAGCTGTCAAGCATCCTTCAGTGATTCAAGTTTGGTCCGGAATTGATACTTTGCAAATGAGATGACTTTCCTGAGATTGTACCTGGAATTCATGTATTTTACTTGGTCACAAGACCTAAATACCTCTGATCTGGCTGTCAGCAGGTTGTGGACATCTTAGTTCATTTAGAGCTTTTGGTTGGGGAAGGCTCTGAATGATTTTGTGGGGACACTCTTACCTATGACTGTTTTTATAAAGTGCATGACAATTGTGGTATATTCATTCAGATCCTCTGAAGACTCTTTGAATAAGGCCCAGTCCAATGATTCGAAGCAATACGTGGGTCACTCCTCTGCCTCCCTGACCACCGCTTCATTGCTCTTACTTTTGGGGCCTTGCTCTCTAGCCTCTGCTTGTATGCAGGTAGGAGGACAGCTGAACGATCAGATTTCTCAAAATGTGGTCAAGTGATTGAACAGTAAGCTTTCCTTTCTGTGGTATAACTGTGGCCGAGTACGTTAGGACCCCTGGTGCTGTAGGTGTTATGTTGATGATAATTGGGCAGAGATTTCTTCAAATAAGCCTGAATGAAGTCTCCGATAATGATTGAAAGGCAATGGGGTTGGTTGTTTCTTGTTTGCTAATGCTGACACTTAGTACCTCAAGTTCCTGTTGAACATCAGCCCTTGGCAGTATATAAACTGTGGTCAGGATCACAGAGGAGAACTCTCTTGGTAAGTAGAATGGTTAGCCCTTTATCATTAGATGTTCAGGGTTGGAGAACAAGAGAGCGACAAGACTATGACGTCTGAGTACTACAGAGTTTATCATGAAACATGGACCCCCACCTTTTGCCTTTTCCGAATCAGCAATCTGATCCAACTGGTATTCAGAAACCCTCAAGGCAGATTGCCAAACCTGGCGTGTCTTGAGTTAGCCATGTTCTGTGAAACACAGAAAGCAGCAATCCTTCATTTCTCTCTGATACAACAAGCTTGTCCTTAGGTTCCTAATCTTGTTATCCAGAGACTGTACAATTTTTAGCAAGATACCGGGTAGAGGAAGTTTCATATGCTGACATTTCAATCTGGCTTGGAGCCTTTCCCTCCTCCCAATCTTTCATCTGAGGCAATATGCCTTCACTTGGATAAAGGTGCTGTATCTGCATCGTTGAGAGTTAAATCCATTGAGTCCTTCAGAAGACTGAAAAATCACGAGTTCATTATCCCAGTTTAAAAGGACATTACTTAAAGGGAAAATACAGACAGCGGATCTCAGTGATTGTAGTTCAAAAGAAGTATATCTTGAAATTTTGTGTGCAGCCCACAAAATACCGCTGAGTGTTGTAGTGCCATCATGGATGGCTGCTTATTCTGCTATGCATATTTCTATCACTTATACCAGAAAAAGGTTCTTAAAATATTCATTTCCTGATTTATTTTGTCATTTTAGAAAAGTACTGAGTTGTCACTGATGAATTATACTCAAGGGTACTTCTTGGACCCCTTGCAAGTAGGTATTCAGGTAAGAAGTCATTATTTAGTTTATTGTGTTTGATATAACTGTTACTCTTTAATTAAAAAGTAATTTTATGTAACCATGAAATTATAATTATGTTCTACTAAGAGCAAATTAGTTAAAAGATACTGCTTGGAAAATGTCAAGTTTGAGTACGTTACATTTTTCCATAACAAGTAAAAGAAATGTTAACTGATCAGTTGATATAATTGGTGATGTCTGAATTCCTATTTACACAGCAATGTTTTTCTGTGCCCTGTCCGTTACATTGGTTAATGGATGACTTGAATGTTTCGGTAAATCAGAAAATGAATACCAATATCTCACACCCTTGTAAAGATAAATTACAAAGTTAAGCCTTCACAAAAAACCTTTTGATTTGTTTGTCATTCTTTTGAGTTACATATCAACTGCATTGTCAGGTACACTACAGTGTCAGCTGCAGATGAATGCCCAACACTGTCACTATCATACTAGTACATTGAATGATATGACTAAAAGTTCTCCTTAAATTCATCTCCCTATTCCCACACCAACCTGTCTGTCCTCAGCTTGCTCCACTGGCCAGGGTAAAGACAAATACAAAGAACAGTGTCCCATATTCAGCCATTTTAATCTACAGTCTGATTATATGAACAATGAATTACCCAATTTCAGGTAACCTCCTCCCGTTCTGACCCTTTCTCCATCTTTCTAATCTACCACTATGCAGTTTTTTCCCCCTACCCCACCTCCTCCATTTCCCTGACACCCACATCCTTTTCTCACAAAATGCACTTTTCTCTCCACTATCTGCTAACACCCTTCAGCTGCCTGTTTTTAAAAAATCAGATTTCATAATATACAGCCTTTAGTTGTCTCTGCCTATAACCCCCCAGCCTCTATTGCGATGCCACCTGCATTGATCTGCCACTTGGAATCACCTATGCTTACCATCTCTTGTCCCATCCCTTCCCCTCACCTCTTTATGTTGGCTAATTCTCCTCTACATATTCAGTCCAGATAAAAGATCTCAATCTAAAAATTCATCTGCCCATTTTTGCCCAGCTGCTCATTTTCAGCTGCAATTTGAGGAGGATGAGACCTTTAAATACACTTTTGAATCAGCGAGTTATCTATTTTCACTGATGGACATAAAATATATCACGTTTACTAAATACAAGAAAAGCAGGGGCAGTCTCTCCGGGATCCAAACAGTATTACCCTCCAACACACGTATCTCAAGAAAAGAGGATGGTTAATATGACATTGTTATTTGTGGGAACTTGCCGTGCATAAATTGACTGCCACTCTTTCTACACCACCACCTCTACGGTATGTCATTAGCTGTTCTGAAAATTGCTGTAGAGTGGAAGTCCGTCTTCATTTCATTGTGGAGTTTCCAGTTAGAGAGCCAGCAGTTACTAAGTTAGTGCTGCTTGTCTCAATGAAGCCACATGAGCACCTCATTTTTGATTAGTGAGTTTAGTATTCATTAATACATTTAATGGAGAAGATATCACAGCTTCCTGTCTGGTGAAGGTAATGGGAAGAAGAATGAGAGTTACAGGAGGCTCAGCTTGTTATATGAGATTTTCTTCTGTGGGTTCAGGAGATGAGGATGTGTCATTGCAGTCCATTTGTGTAAGGAAATTTAAGCCCACCTACTTTCACAAATCCTCTCATCTGACATACGTACTTGTCCTTTATGCTCTGTGAATCTTTTGTTTCTGATGCTATTATTTAATCTTGATAAACCAGACACAAATTCTGCTTGTAGATTTTCTGCATTTTATACCAAATGATACTTATACCAATACTTGGAGAATTATGGACAGTTTCTTGTGATACAATTCTAAATATATATTTCAATTAAAAGCAGAGGTGTTTTCAAACTCTGCTGCAACTATTAATGATTACAACTCCATTTGCCATTACTGCTACAATGGATTTAACTTGGGAAGCTGCAGTTCGCACTCCTGATGGATTAAATTTCACGCGAGGGCTTGCATCATTTCAACCCGAGATGATTACCACTGTCATTCCTAATTTCCACGCACAAAATGGGTAAGATTTTAATCTGTTCAGAGTATGATGGAAATATTAGGTTGCAAAGGATTACTATACATTTGGTGATGATTAAATTAAATGCAAATGTAGGTGTACAATAGGTTTATCATTTTACCATTATTACACTCATGTTTTCATGAAAATATATCCAGGAACACGATCTCCATTTAACTTCAGTGGGCAAATTCACTCAACAATGAGACAAATGAGAACACCTGGAGCTTAGACAAGATCTAGTGTTATTCAGATACACCTGTTGATAAATTGCTTTTTATCTATTTAGCAGCAAATTTGTATTGCCATTCAGTTTTCCTCGAGTAAAACTGAAGTTCAGAGATTCTTATAAATTTGCATCTGAACCTAATCAAATCAAAGGAATAAGTGCAAAGTATGGGTATCCATTAGTGGATTGCTTAATTCTAGAATTAAATGGCATTAGTTAATACAGAAACAGGAATAATGTTTCCATTGCAGGTGGAGAATACTCAGTGAATAATCAGTGCTGTTCAGCATGCTGTTCCAGAACTCCTACATACTGTGTTCTCATGCCAACACACATTGCGGCTCCCAAAACTCTGCTTCCCATTCATTTCAAAGATAATCAATGTGCAATTTTTATAAGATACTACGATTAATGCTTCTCATCTTCTTTGCTCTGAAAGTTATTAAAAAAACACCATCGGTGCACTTTTTAATCCACTTCTTGCTGAAATAAATGTCAAGTGATACCTTCATGACCTTCATGAGCCTGAGGCCGTAATAACCACGTACACATTTGGTCAGCAAGACTTAAATTTAATGCCATCTATATTGAATGTTGGCTGAAGTCAAGTTATAGAGTCATTAGGTGATCTTTATCATCATTATGTGGTGTGTTGTATGATGTGGGCAATAATGGTCTTCACCACGGTTGTTCTCGGCAAATTTTTCTGCAGAAGTGGTTTGCCATTGCCTTCTTCTTGGCAGTGGCTTTACAGGATGGGTTCCTCAGCTATTATTTATACTGTGCAGAGATTGTCTGCTTGGTGTCAATGGTTGCATAACGTGAACTTGTGATATGCACCAGCTGCTCCCATGGTTTCACTTGACCCTGATCTGGGGGCTAAGTAGGTGCTACACCTTGCCCAAGGGTGATCTTCAGGCTAGTGGAGGGAAGGAGTTCCTTATAAATCCTTTGGTAGAAACAAATCTCTACCTCACCACCCACATTAGGTCATACAGTATAGAAAAATGCCTTTTAACCCAGGTACATGCCAACCATCAAGAACTTATCAACACTAATCTCATTTAGCAGCTGTTAGTCTGTAGTCTACAATACCATAGAATCATAGAACACTACAGCACAACAAACAGGCCATTTGGCCCTTCTAGTCTGTGCTGAGACTTTATTGCACTAGTTCCATTGACTTGCACCCAGTCCATAACCCTCCAGACCTCTCCCATTCATGTATCTATCCAATTTATTCTTAAAACTTAAGAGTGAGCCCGCATTTACCACGTCAGATGGCAGCTCGTTCCACACTCCCACCACTCTCTGAGTGAAGAACTTCCTCCTAATGTTCCCCCTGAACCTTTCCCCTTTCACCCTAAAGTCATGTGCTCTTGTATTTATCTCTCCTAATCTAAGTGGAAAGAGTCTACTCACATTAACTCTTTCTATACCCCTCATAATTTTGTAAACCTCTATCAAATCCCCTCTCATTCTTCTACGCTCCAAGGAATAAAGTCCTAACCTGTTCAATTTTTCCCTGTAACTCAACTCCTGAAGACCCGGCCACATCCTGAAGACCCAGCAACATGCCTTGTTAATTTACTGTAATTGCTTATCCCACATATACAGTGCAACTCTCCTCGAAGCTATCTCACAATTATTAATGATAACTTACAGGTTATTCACATCTATGCACTGCATAGTCAAAGATACACCTGCATTACTTTCCGACAACATTTTCTCCACCAAGCTTTTTTTCCAAATGTCCTGAAGGAAATGATTTATCCTGGAGTAATCTTGAACATTGCCTAATTTCAGAACGTATGAGCTTATATTTTCTATTAATGGGAATCAGATTAAGGGAGGAAAAGCCACTACATCTAATATTGGAACTAATTACTTGGATTATACCACTCCCTAACTAAAAAAACTACAAAAAATATATATAATACAGCAGAAAGCAGGGATGACCAAGGTGAGTTTCTCAATCAATTCATAAATTTCAGTCAATTAAAATCTTGCTTCTACAAGCATGAGGTATTTCTGAACACACAGAGTTGGCCGTGGAAACCTGTGGTGAATTATGTACCTTATTATTACTGTTGAGTAGACATATACCTGTCCTTCATGACCCAGCTGCAGCACATGGCCACGGAGATCTTCGGCAATAAACTCAGAGCATAGAGGGATAGATAGAGTTGACGTGAACAGGCTGTTTCCATTGAGAGTAGGGGAGATTCAAACTAGAGGACATGATTTGTGAGTTAGGGGGCAGAAGTTTAAGGGAAACACGAGGGGGTATTTCTTTACTCAAAGAGTGATTGCTGTGTGGAATGAGCTTCCTGTAGAAGTAGTAGAGGCCAGTTCAGTTGTGTCATTTAAGGTAAAATTGGATAGGTATATGGACAGGAAAGGAGTGGAGGGTTATGGGCTGAGTGCGGGTAGGTGGGACTAGGTGAGATTAAGGGTTCGACACGGACTAGGAGGGCCAAGATGGCCTGTTTCCGTGCTGTGATTGTTATATGGTTATATGGTTATATATCACAGTACCACCGCTAATGACAACACAGTGGCAGAGCAGTTAATACTGCTCCATTGATGGCTTGACGGCTCCAAGATCATTTCTGACCTTGGGTAGATGGTACCATCTATGTGACATTTGCACATTTTCCCTCTGAATTATTGGGTCTCATCCAAGTACTCTGTTTACTCCCCAAACAATCTAGAGCTGGTGGATTAATTGAATATCCACTTTGTGCAAGTAAGTGTCAAAAAAGGTTGATGGGAAGCTAAAGGGAGAATAGGTTAGAGAGCAACAGAGGAATAAGACATGGAAGAAATAGATTGATAGAAATGTCCTAGGGAGAAAGTAACTGCAGTTGGAGAATTTGAGGAGGAGGGGATGGTGAAATTCTGTAACTTATTATCGCAAAAATAGAGGATATTTCTTACCAGGCTTACAGGTGGATAAATTCCAGGCTACTGTGGGATGCAGGGAGGGTGAGTGCCAAATGATTAGAGGGTAGTTAATGTTTTACATTTATTTAAGAGGACTATAAGGATAAAACAAGTAATTTTTGGCCTCTGAGTCTAACATCAATGGTAGGGAAGTCTACAGGGATAAAATCTGAGAGACAGATTTACAACTGGAAATCTAATCTACAACTGGAGAGGCAGAGATTAATCAAGGATAATCAGCATACCTTTGTTGAGGATGTGCCCTCTAACTAATTAGATTAAATTTTTCACAGAGGTAACAAAATGTACTGTTTAGATGACATAAGAAGAAATAACTCAAGAGAATATGGACAGAAGTTTCCACTCGGCCATCAAGTCTGCCCCACAGTTCAACACCTTAATGGCTGATCAATGCTGGCCTCAACTCCTCTTCAGTGACTGTTCCCTATAGCCCTCAATTTCTCAGTTTGTCAAATGCCTATCTGCTTCCACCTTAAACACATCTAATGATGTTGGAGTCAACTTCAACCACCAACACGGGCAGAAGAAACGTCAGCATTGTTCTTATAGTCTACATGGTCCTCAACCAATAAGAAATTAGCCCAAAGGTTTAGAACCCTATGAAACTGTGGTGAACTACATATACCTGTCTGGACAGGCCCCCCCCCCCCCCCCCCCGCTGACTGCTCCTGTGGCTCCTCCCACAGACCCCTGTATAAAGGCAATTGGAGGCACTGCTCCTCCCTCAGTCTCCAGGATGTCGTATGGTGATCTCTTGCTGCTGACTGTTCTCTTCCAGTGAATAAAAGCCTATATCTTGCCTCACGGTTCCAAGAGTTATTGATGGTGCATCAGAAACCTAAGGCAAGTCAGTAAATTAGATCCTAAATTAGAAGCAGACACTGATGATGGAGGGTTATGATTGCAACCTAAAGCCTGTGACCATGACTTTTATTGTTTGTTATACTGATTAATGAGTTGGATATGAATGATTAGTAAGTTTTCAGGTATCTCAAAACATTGGTGATATTTTTGGCCGTGAGGATGATTGCCAGGCGTGTTTGTTGTTCAGCGTGGACATGATGTTCTGAAAGGTCTGTTTCAGTGTGACTTTCTGCTCCTGCAATGGGCCAAATGGCCTCATTCTCTATCATCACGACTGTCCGTAAGATATGCAGGACCTTGCTGTGAACTCAAACTTTGGTTCTCATTGCATCCAAGCTTAAGATCTCAGCATAAATGACAGGAAAATGGCTATATTACTCACATGCTCCTTCTGTCCAAAGAGAGAGCTGACCTATCAACAGCACCAAAAAATCTCTCTCTCTTCCCTGGTTTGTAAAGAAGAACATTATTTCCACTGTTACTTACCCCGTAACTGGGTCACTTACCAGCAAAGATAGAGAGGTCCATTGAAGTCTGATGGTACTATTTTTAACTGTATTTATTGATAAAAATACACAAAAATAATATCAATACAAACATACAGATAATAAACATTGTCAATACTAAATCTAAAAGCACGGGTATAATAATAATCAATAAGAGATAGCTCTATTGCTGTCTAGGGGATAATGTATTGTCTGATGGAAATATAAAAGTCACTTTAGTTCATTCAGGCTGCAGCCTTTGGATGGAGAAAGACAGATTTTTAGAACTTGCCAGCTTTTCCTTTTTATGATGTCGATCCTTCGAAATGTCGTCAGTGGTGATCTCTTCTTTAGCTAAGCTGTCTTCCGTGGTAAGGCCTCAATCCCGGGCAACGGGAAAGGACACACGTGGGCCCTCCACCGGCTGTCGCCATTAAACGCTGTCACGGGATTTCTAGCGTTTCTCCTGGCGCGTCTAAAGGGGTTGTTCCCCAGACCTTCTTTTATCCTTACTCACAGAGTCTCAGATGTCAATCAGGTTGGAATGATGCCATCCCTCAACCAGCCGACTTTGTTCATTCCCTGAGGGCTTCAAATAAATAGTACAGTACTCTATACACAATTCCGTCTCCAAGAGACAATGGCCGTTTTCCGTGACTTTGTATCGCTGAGGGGCCAGGGCATTCCAAACTCCTTGTGGACTCTGTGTGTCTCTCTCTCATTTCCTGGGTCCCAGACCCGAATTAATAGCGATCTTGCGATTCTCAAAAAGGAGGGGGCTACTTTGTACCCTTCGACCCCTCAGAGTTGGGGCACAGTCGTAACACCACAACTCTCCTGAATGGAACATATGTGGCAATATCTTCTGCCTCAGAGATAAGCTTGCTACATGGAAGAATTCAATTGGAAAGAAATTGAAATAAATACTACAAACATTGACAAAACTCAACAGGTCAGGCAGCATCTGTAGAAAGAGTTAATGATTCAGATGTCATCAAAACAGACAAGAAATTGAAGGCAGCTTTCCTGTGGAAAACAAGTTGCAGTTTTTCATATAGAAGTTGACAGTTCTCTTCAATATTGAGAAAAACGTAGCCTGAAGTGTCAAGTCTAAGTATGACCTTCTTGGCCTATGAACACAATGAGGGAGGGGGCAATGAAAATGTAGGGAGAAGATCTGTGATGCCTGTCTAAATGTCCATAATGGCAAATAGTATTAAGGGTTTAATCATTCACCTCTCCCAAACCATTTAAATGATTAAAGACAACTGCAGCTCTTCCACTAAAGGTGCAAATTTTTACCAGTGAATTTGAGATTGTGTTCTCTAAATCTCATTTCAGTGATTTCTATTCATTGCCACTAATACAGTCAACAATCCAACCCACATGCAAAGACTTAAAACCATCAATGAAATTATCAAATACTGGAACAAACCTATTTTTCTATATTTTCGTTTCCATGGACATATATGTTAATCAGTAACCAAGATTACGGATTCAGTTAGTTGACAAGCCAAGTGTTCTCAGCAGATTAAAAAAACACCTCTTACAGGCCTCAAGTCTCAAAGGGTGGGTTTACTTTCCTAAACAAAAGCATTCCCTGAGAATGGCTGACCTTTTAGGTACAAGATCATTAGTTTAGCTAATTTTAGAAGCTGTCAAGATGAAAAACATTACTTCTATCACCACCACTTCAGAAATATACACAGCCAACTATTAAAACAATGGCGTGAAAAAAAACTGTTCTTTATTCACTACAGGTTACACAAGCCTTTTTTTTGTCAGAGCTGGTTTTTGCTTGTGTGATTTGGTAAATTAGCTGCTAACATTATCAATCTATTTCTGATCACCAGCTATGACAATTTTTTTAATAAAAGAACAGATTGTGGAAAAATACACAATTCATATTGCAGAGATTAATTTCTAATTATATTACATTTTTTAAAACGGGTCTAATTTTCTAATTTAACTAAGTGGGTCATTTTACACAGCAGTTAATGCTGTAGATATTTAACCAAAGCATAATTAAAAAAGAAAATATTGCACCCACATTATAACTGATGTATGGTTTTATGTGATTTGTGACAACCCCTTATTCTGCACTGGAAAACATTTCTAATAGTAACAAAAAATGGAATTAGATGAAGTACAACACAGCTTTACTGTTCCAATAATTCTGGAAAGAAACTGAAGATTCATTGTTCCATTATGTTTCCAAACACACCATATGGTGCTGGCAAAAAAACAGAACAGAGGGAGAGACTTTGTGAGGGTTCTCTACTAAACCCTTATCAGAAGCAGAGCACAAACATGGAAAATCATCAGCTTTCCAGAGGTTGCGGCAGAGAAATTGGCAAACACCCATACTTTCCATAGTTTGGAACAGGAAGTTATGAAGCAGACTGGAGGTGAACAAACACCAACACAGGCCTGCTAGGCCAATTGGGCTATTTCTGTCCTGCCTAGTTTATGTGTTGGGGAAGGCAAGTCAATGCCAACATCATGCAGTGATTTAATAAAAGCAAAGTCCAGGTGCAGTAAAAGCTGAAAGTGTGAAATGAAACTGTAAATATCAAAAACAAGATTTTGCCCAGGGGTACCAAAAATAATATGAGGCTTGTGGATGTGGTGGTCAGAGATTGCTAGGAGTGGGAGAACTTCAAGATCCTGGGATGCATGGAATATTGCAGATCACAAGCATGATGTTGGGTTGGAAATGGTTGAGAATGGGGGCCTTTTAAGATTAATTATGTCATACTGAAGCTGCAGGTCACGTTAACAGATATTAAGGCAGATCAAAGAGTGAGGAATATTGAGAAGGGTTGAGTTGTAGAAAATTATGGTCATTTTAGAAGAAAACAAGGTAAACACATTTCCCTCATATGTCCTGATATTCTTGACTCTTTTTATCTGTTGGGATCCCGAGCTTTGGGAAACCAGGGATTAAACATTAATACATGTTAATATAGATGACTTCAACCTCCTTAACAAATTTACTATTTGGCCCATGTCCAAAGGGCAGGTTGTTTGGTATCCACCATTCCCACTTCTAATAAGTGGAAATGGAAATTTGGAGGTCTATTGGGTTTAGAACTGGGATTGAAATTCATTACTTTTTTGGCTCACACCAGCTGTATAGCTTTCCTATTCCTTGGGGCTAAAATTTAAAAGCTGGGAA
Organism: Hypanus sabinus; assembly: GCF_030144855.1. NCBI lineage: Eukaryota > Metazoa > Chordata > Chondrichthyes > Myliobatiformes > Dasyatidae > Hypanus > Hypanus sabinus. Next base: position 34,898,490 of record NC_082720.1, read on the forward strand.
GCTTTTATTGGAAGTTTTATTAGTATGTGTTCAAGAGGAACATCTTTTAAGCAAATGCTAAGCCAGATGGGAAAGAACAGAAAGAAGAGGAGAGTGACAGGATGGTTGTCGAGTGCGTCAAAAGTAAATGACAATAGGGCAAAAACAAAAAAAGGGATAAGCCTGGAGGATATGAAACTTGTTGCGATAGTTCAGTACAGAAAGGAACAACAAGGACAGATCATGGAAAAACTTAAGTTATCTCTCCATACCAGGTGTCCATTCACACATAGAATTCTCTATATTAGTAATTCACAGGATTCCACTTGGAACATCACAAACTATACCCCATGACCGAACCCAACTCACTTCAGCTGTTGTTCGTACAAATGTTCAGGTCAAAATCACTCACAAGTATTGAGTTTCCTACAGAAAGCCGGATTACAATCACTGCTGATGTGTGATCATTTTCTTCTTATTCCCATTTACAATGATCCAGATTGTGAAAACATCTTTTCTATGGAAAACAAACTCTGTTTGAAACTCAAACCTCCAAATGCTTTGAATTAGTCACGGGGTTTGATTTCTTTCAGAATCTTATTTTCTGCAAATTTATATATACTGGTGTATGCACATGAAAGGAAGTCAAGTATGTTAAGATTACCAGTTGTATACGTGTATTTATAGAAACTGTCACTGCACATGGGAAATTGTCATGCAATTATGTACTAATGAATATCTTCGTTCTAAAGAAAATAACAGGATATGGCCATTAAGTCCATTACTCATATTCTGTTCCAAATTCTAATCATTTGCTGATTTTTTAAATTTAAAAATATGATGCATGGCACTACGTACTAATAGTCTGAGATCTTGGAAGCATTAGGTATAATTTAAAGCATTTCTTTCTGATACAGACAAGCGGATGCATGCTAACTTGTTGTGAAATCTTGGAAGAAAACCCAAAAGAAGTTAATTCCAGTGGGGACTCTACCCATCAGTTGCTGCAAAATAGCCATGGAAACCAATAAAACCAAAGAAAATGTAGTCTTTCAGGTTTTGTACAGCTGCAGTTTTTCAGATGAGCAGGAGACTTTATACAAACATTATTTTTTTCACAGGCTTCAAGTATTCTTATCCAAATATTTTCTGGACAGTCTGTACAAAAAAAGTTCTCCAATTTGATTCATTTTCCAAAGATTTATTCAGTAATTACAGCATCACATTATTACAATACTTTCCACCTCAGGTCCCCAAAGTAGAGGACTCATACATAAAGAGACCCTGATGGCAAAAACAAACACTTCTCCTTTTTTTTTTAAATGTCCTGTACAGAACTAATTAGGAAAAACATCTAGTAGCAAACAGAGTATGAAAATCCAGGTGTTGCACATACTGTACTATAAAATAGGGTTACAATTGGGCAGATCCCACACCATGAATGCCTCTGCTGATTAGAATTCAACAGAGAATCACTAGTAGGTAGGTCATCAATTATTTTTGCCTCTGACTAAATTGAACATCATTGTGTCTCACATGGTTGTGTATTGACATACCACTGCAAATGTTCCTGGTGTTGGCCTACATTCACAGGAAGACTGCACATTGTTGACCATCTATCTGAGAAACATTTAAGATCAGTTCTTGGGTTGGTTGCCTGAACAGACTGAAAGGCTCAAAATTCTCCAGACTTCTCTCATAATTTGCACTCTGAGATTAGTACTGAATTCAGGGCTTAACTGTGTATGGAACATCAAGGACATGATGCTCAAAGTTTGGTCTGACCTTGTGTACTATTCGGATGATTCACAAGTTTCTCTGAGTTAATTCCACGGTGTTAGTTATGTATTACAACACTCAAATCATTGCTGTTTGTTGTGTTTCAAATGTACTTTAATCTTGCTTAGTTATTACCTCTGCTCTGTCAGCATTTTACATTTGCAACTATATTTTTCTTGGCTTCTTTTAATGAATTTTCCATTCAATAGTCTTCTAACAGTGGAACAGAAGCTGCCCTTCAGCCTTAGTGGTAGATGTGTTCAGGCTTTTTTAAATCTTCTGTTCAATGGGAAAGGGGAGAAGAGATAATATTTACAATTTGATTTGATTATTTTAATTTTATCTGGAATTACTTTTGTTAAGTCTTATTTAGATCATTTGTTGATTAAGCCATAATAGAGCACTAATACCCAAAATGTGAAGCTAGTTTTTAAGTTTAGGAGTTGGTCGTTGAATATTTAGAAACCCGCCAGCAATAGCTAAAGTGTAGTTCGTCTGTTTTCTGTGTCTGGAGGTGACTAGAACTTCTTTGGGAAGTCTGGTAGCAGAATGTCATGGAATCACATAATATCGAAATAGGCCTTTAGCTCACAGCCACCATGGACCATCAAACAGAAATTTATACTTTTCTGACACTGATCTCATTTTATTCTCTTCACACTCTTCTAAAACTCCTCCTCTATTGTGTCTTCACTTACAGCAGCCAATTAACTGAGTCACTTTGCATCTTTGGAATATGGGGAGAAATCAGAGCTCTTGAGCGAAACCAATGTAGTCACAAGGAGAATGTGTGAACTGCAGCACTTATGCTTAAACTGAATAGTACACAACTTCAGACTAAACTTTGAGCACCATGTCCATTTCTGGTTCTGTAGCTCTAGGTATGTAGTTGAGCACTGAATTCAATGCAGAATAAAGTCACAAAACTGAACCCTCATCTCAGAGTATAAACTATAAGAGAAGGCCAACAACATCTGAACTTTTCAGTCTTTTGCTTTATTGGTTTATTATCGTCACATGTACTGAGGTAAGTGAAAACTTGTCTGCGTACCATCCATACAGATCAAATCAAAAGTGAATTGAAATAGTACAAGGTAAGACAAAAACAGAATGCAGAGTAAAGTATTACATTTATTTTAATAATATAATTGGTGAGAGTCAAAGGGGGCACTAGGAAGTAGGGGTACTGGAGAGCATCCATGTCCACAGTGTCAACTTGGCCAAGAAAGTGGGCTATTGGCGATGTTTACTCATTAAAGACTTGAATCTGTCAACACTCTGGACCTTAGCACTGTTGACGTAAACAGGAGCATGTGCACCTATTTAACTTCTCCTCTGTGCCAAAATGAAGAGTTCACAAGCAACACTGTCAAATGGCCATGAGGGTTCATGGTGATGATGCCCAGATCCACAATAGGTGTTTAACGTTACCTTGCACAACAGAATCAGAATCAGGTTTAATATCACCGGCATATGTCATGAAATTTGTTAACTTAGCAGCAACAGTACAATGCAATAGATGATCATATAGAAAAATATAAGTGACTCAATTACCGTAAGTATATATGTATATTATACAGTTAAATTAAAAATAGTGCAAAAACAGAAATAATATTAAAAAAAGGGAGGTAGTGTTCATGGGTTCAATGTCCATTTAGAATTTGGATGGGAGAGGGGAAGATATTTTTCCTGAATCATTGAGGCTTTTGTACCACCTTCCTGATGGTAACAATGAGTAGAGAGCATGTCCTGGGTAATGAGGACCCTTAACAATGGATGCCATCTTTCTGAGGCACCGCTTACTTAAAGATGTCTTGGATACTATGGAGGTTAGTATTCAGGATGGAGCTGACTAATTTTATAACTTTCTGTAGCTTCTTTTGATCCTGTGCAGCAGCACCTGCCCCCTCCCATACCAGACGGTGATGTAGTCTGTCAGAATGCTCTCCATGGTACATCTGTGAATCTTTTCAAGTGTTTTAAATGACAAACCAAATCTCCTCAAACTCCCAATGAAATATCGCTGCTGTCTGTCTTGCCTTCTTTAGAGTTGCATCGATATGTTGGGACCAGGTTAGATCCTCAGAGAACTCGACATCCAGGAACTTGAAGTTGCTCACTCACTCCACTTCTGATGCCTCTATGAGGATTGGTTTGTTTTCGCTTGTCTTAACCTTCCTTAAGTCCACAATTAGCTCTTTGGTCTTATTGATGTTGAATGCAATATTTTTGCAGCAACACCACTCAGCTACCTGGTATATCTTGCTCCTGATCGCCCTGTCATCTCCATCTGAGATTCTGCCAACAATGGTTGTATCATCTGCAAATTTACAGGTGGCATTTAAGCTATACCTAGCCACACAGTCACTCCTATAGAGAGAGTACCGCAGTGGGCTAAGCACACGTCCCTGAGGTGCACCAGTTTTGATCATCAGTGAGAAGATATTATTACTGATTCACACAGATTGTGCTCTTCCAGTTAGGAAGTCAAGAATCCAATTGGAGAGGGAGGTACAGAGGGAGGTTCTGTTGCTTATCGATCAGGACTGTGGGAATGACGGTTTTAAACATTGAGTTATAGTCAACAACAAAATCCTGATACATACATAGGTGTTCATATTGTCCAGGTGATCCTGGGCTGTGTGAAGAGCTATTGAGATTGCATCTGCTGTAGACCTGATGAGACAATAGGCGAATTGCAGTGGGTCCAGGTGATTGATGAGGCCGGCGTTGATTCTAGCCATGGCATTTCATCACCGTAGTTATGATATTAAAGTAGCTCACACTGCTATTCTTGGGCACTGGTATAATTGTAGCCCTTTTGAAGCAGGTGGGAACTTCTGACCATAGCTGTGAAAAGTTGAAAATATCCTTGAATACTCTTGCCAGTTGGTTGGCACAAGTTTTCATAGCTTTGCCAGGTACTCCACAATGAACAAAGTTAGTTCATTCAACTACCTTCACAATCATTGCCACCAGCATGGATGTTTCTCAGTAACTAGTGAAGGTCTGAGAAATTGCAGCATTAATGATAGCAGAGAGAATGTGAGGTGCACAGAGAATGCAACTTGGAGGCCCTCCCTCAATTGATACCGCTCTGCTGGGGAGAGTTTTTGATTGTTTTGAAGAGAGGGTTAGGTTGACTAGGCCAAATCTTGCTTGATCCAATCCACTGACTGCATTTTGCTCCTGGACTAATCCCAGATCAGTACTTACTTGATGAGGTGGTTGTAGTGGGGTTAGTTCTGGAAACCTCCACTCTAGGGTACATCTATGAGGCGGAGAGGGTTCCAAGGGGCAACCAGGTTTCAGGTATATAAACTATTTAACAAACAATCTGTAAGTTATTTAGTAAATGAAAAGCAAACCTACTTGCGTGAAATTCAACATTAAAAAATTCTAGTTAAAAAAGAGACATCGCAGATTGCACATTCTGTAACACAAAATTACCTAGTTAAAGATACCATTTTAAGGTTGGTTATCCTATTTCTTTGTTGAACTTTGGAACTGCTACTGGGCTGAACTGCCATGCCTCTGTAAAAAGTTGCAGAAGTTTTCATCACAGTGAACAGTGGAGGGCAGATCGTGGTGAATCCCAGTAGAGCCAATGGCCTCCATGAAGCCAACAAATTGCATCCATTCAGAAGAGATTACCAACAGGGCAGAGTAAAAGATTCAAGGATCTTTGGAAAGCCTCCTTGGAGAAATGCTGTGATTCCACTAACACTGGGAATCTCTGAGCTGTGACTGCTCCAAGTGGAGTAAGAGAAATCAGTATGGTATTGAGAACTTCAAGCCCATGTCTTGTGTAAAGAATAGAGGTGCAAGCCACCACCCAAACTATCCATTCATGCCACCACCTAACCCATCTGTAGAAGAAATGGTGGTCCGCACAACGGTCTCAATAGCTGCCACAAACCAGAGTGGAAATAGGTTTTCTCCTGAGACAGTCTTGAGAAAGAATGATCTGTCCCAGAGGCAACAGGAACCTTAGCATGGATTCAGAAGGGAGAGAGGCAAAGCCAAAGGGAAGTGAGTTTGTAAGGTAGAGCAACAAATGGTGCAGATTGAGCACACCTACATGAAACGCTGTTGTATGAAAGCAGCATCCATCATCAAAGATCACCACCCAGGTCATGCTCTTTTCTCGCTCATACTATCAGGTAGAAGAATCTCAGGATTCACACCACCAGGTTCAAGAACAGTTACTACCTCTCAACCATCAGGCTCTTGAACAAAAGGGGATATCTGCACTCACTTGCCCATCCATTGAGATGTTCCCACAACCAACGATCTCACTTTAAATACTCTTCTCTTGTTATTTCACGTTCTCATTATTTATTGCTATTTATTTATATTTGCAGTTTGTTGTCTTCTCCACTCTACATGATCTTTCATTTTACCTGTTATAGTTACTATTCAATAGATAAGCTGAGTATGCACTGCAAAATGAATCTCAGGGTTGTATGTGGCAATATATATGTACTTTGATAATAAAATTTCCTTTGAGCTAGAAGAGAGCTCACTCACAGCTCCATAGACCTGGGTTCAGTCCTGACCTCTAGGGTTGTCACTTCCATCTTATAACCATATGGCTTTTTCTGGTACTCTGGTTACCTTCCACATCCCAAAGATGTGTGAGTTATTGGAATAGAAATTTTAGCTTTGGTTGGAAGGAAATTGCAGTAACAAAACATTGCAATGCATTTTGTCTATATGTTTCTGAAGAACTGCTGGCATTACACTTTAATTTACAAATTAGGAAGACAATAGATCAAATTGTTGCTGGCTGGGACACTGAGCCATTTATTAACTGTCAATAGAAGAGACAAATTAATACAAGATTACCAGCATGAAGTGGAGAAGGGAAGATCATCCCTGTGATTATACTTGATGAGGGTGATGCATTTAATTTGGCCTACAAGGATTTTAACAAGGGCTTTGACATAATCTCATTAGATGAAGTAGTTAGCAGTGGAAAAGCCAAATGGGACTGAAGAGAAGGTGGAAGGTGTTTCCAAAAGTGTTTCAGCAGCAATAAGCAAAGAAGGCAAACAAGACTAGAGAATTCACAATAAATGTTATTATATTGAGAAATTAATATTGAGGATCTTGTAATGTTTGCCCATGTATTTCTGAGGCAGAAAGATACGTGGTTAAAGTATCTAAGGAGACATGGATGATACAGTCGGCTCTCCTTATCCATGGGGGATTGGTTCCGGGACCCCCCCATGGATACCAAAAAATGCAGATGCTCAAGTCCCTCATATAAAATGGCATAGTATTTGCATATAATCTACACATATTCTCCCATATACCTTAAATCATCTCTAGATTACTTAATACCTAATACTATGTAAATGCTATGCAAATAGTTGTTATACTGTATTGTTTAGGCAATAATGACAAGAAAAAAATGTCTGTACATGTTCAGTACAGTCACAACCATCGTAGCTCTTCTGGGAACGCTGATGCTGCCTCAGCATCAGCCAATCCCGATTCTCCCGTGATCTTTAAGTTCTTGAGGCTTTACATAGTAGTGCTTTACATAACTAGCCAGCCATTCCTTACTAGCTTTAAACTCCTTCCTCTTGCTCACAACACAAGTAGCGAACAAACGAGATGCGAGCCGAACAATGCTCAAACAATGAATGCTGGACAGAGAACTTCCAGGTTTTCCCGATCCGCTGTTGGTTGAATCCATGCATATGGAACCTATGGATAAGGAGGGCCGACTGTATATAAAAGTAGTTGTATAAAACATTACCCTAAACACATTTTCGCAATAATGTGATTCTTCTAGTAAGAGTACAAAGGAGGTTCATGAGAATGTTGGTAGACTGGATAATTTCTCAATCAGAATGGGTGAGATACATTCTGGCTGTTTCTTCTGCCGTAGAGGAGGCTGAGGATAGATTTAATATTGTGAGGGGGTCTGGATAAATTGTACAGAAATTCCCTATTTCCCTTTGTTAATTGGGGAATTTCCACACTGCAAATAATATCTGGGTAGGTTAAGAGATGGGAACATTTTAAAATATGTGATAAGCTTTCCTGTGATTTCCTCATGGAGTGTGCTTTAGTTTTTTAGTATTTTCAGATGCTTTTCAATTTTCCTTTTCCTTTGCTGAAATCTAACTAATTTGTGAAACAAAGTTTTGGTGCATTTGATAAAACATGGGTAGTCCACTCTGTCAGGCAGTGAATTTGAAAATAATCCTCCATATATTAATAGCTACTGAAATACTCAATTCAACACCAGGAAGTCAGGGAGATAGTTGTGATATATCATCTTGAATTGTGAAGTTCTGACAGTGGTTTTAATTGCCAAAATTACTATATATAAACATAGCAATTCAGTTTGGAGTCTGCAATTAACCCAATTCTGGAACAGCTGAGGGAGAGACAGGAAAGCTAGTTACAGTGAAACTAGCCTATGGAAACCCTTGAGATGTTCTTCTCTGTATAGAGATAGAACGTCAATATACTGATGCTTCTGGATCATGTGGACAGATTGTGCAGAAAAATGGCGAAAAATCACAAAGTGACTAAGTACAGTATTATCGCTTGAAGTGTTAAGCATCACATTTGCTTTATAGGTTGCTTCATCTTTTTCATCAAAACCTGTGAAATCATTTAGCTAATATATCACCATATAGTACACACATTCATGACTTTATTTCAAAATTACAAAAATTCCCAATAGAAAGGAGGTCTGTAGCACTTGATTCTAAAAAGAATGTGCATCTGCAGTTCTTCCTGAGAAAGTAGACTTTGAAAACTCACAAAATGTAGAGTTTTAGTTTTAGTTAACTTAAGGCACTTAGTTAAGGAGAAGTATGAATGATTGAATGGGCTAAACATAGCAACAGAGGAAACATACTGTATATGGTGGAAAATGTGAATAGTAGAAAATATCCCACCCAGTTTATTATTGATATTTCCATGGTCATTGATGACAATAGTGAAGCTAAAACATAAACACAAGTGAGGATAATAACCTTTAACAACCCTCACCCAGTGTCATCCCATGTGTATTCACTTATACAACAAGTTAAATATTGATGGCATTGCACTAAGATTTCCCTAATAATGCAAACACCATCTTACATCTTCAAGATTCCAGTTTATTACCACTTCTATGCCCGAGGAGAGTGAATTGCCCAATGATTTAATTGCAACTGCATCAGTACAAAATGCCATGTTGGAGTCTGCACCCTGAAACCTGAACCATTTTACCCTAACTGTACTTATTATGAGTACAGACCTGAAAACTTCCTGGGAGGTTTACATTCCAATGAACACTACAATTTTAGTTTAATTTATGACCCACATTTAACAGGAGCTTTAACCAAGAAATGCTTTTGTTTAAGCAACAATTTGGTCTCTAAAAGGAATGATTAAATGGAGAGTAATATAAGGCCTGATGATTCCTTCTAGGAATGTTTTGAGAAGCTCTGTAAATAAAATGTAGAACCATCTTTTCTAGTAGCTAATCCAGACATTCTGAAGAACATAAGGGAGCCTCTTGTTCTAAGAGAATAGTTATATTCTTTGGCATGTAATAAGCGGAAACTTAACTCTTCCTACTCTTTACATACAAATTAGTAGTAACACTAAAGCGGGATTACTATCAACAATTGATAGAAGATTTGTGTGTCATGAACAGCAGAATGGTAACATTAGGACCGATTTATGAGTACATTGGTCAATTATCTTTTTATCTTAAAAAGTTGTCAAAAAGATTTGAGCTTCATGTTCTTTTTAAATGTAGTTCACATTACTGGTGATATTGGGTGACCCCAGGGAAGAATTGGGTGAGTGGGGCCACATTTAATCAGTTTTGGTAGTTACCTAAGTCTATTAGAATGCAGCAGCCGAAAAGAATCATGCTGGGAAGCTGCATGCCATTGGGCATGCAAGAAAATGGTAGCTGTCTGCCAGGCTTTGGTTGTAAGAGAAGCTGTTGCTGTAGGCCAGCTGGGCTGTGCAGAGAATTGAACAGAAAAGGAAACAAATCAATAGAAAAAGCTGGAGAAAATTCAGGGTGATTTTGCGCGGAATCAGTTCTTCCTGTAGGCCTCGTTTGAAATGGCATTAACTTCTCAATTGTTAACGGAAACTAAAAAAGCAAAGCCCAATGCTTAGACTTGCCTCATTTTAAAGACTGTCGGGGGGGGGGGGGGGGGGTGGGAAGGTGGTTTCAGAGCAGATACTCAGTCAGGTCATTCTTCAGACCTTGTTCGTCCAATCCCAGGTTAGGAAGTACTAGTGTGATGGTAGCTCACTATCTGGCCCAGGTAACAGGTGATGTGCCAGCAGCGTGGAATGTGATCTGAGTCCAGCAAGATCAGGTTAGGAAGTACTAGTGTGATGGTAGCTCGCTATCCGGCCCAGGTAACAGGTGATGTGCCAGCAGCGTGGAATGTGATCTGAGTCCAGCAAGATCAGGCCCTGTATATCTCATATTGTTATATCCAATAAAATAGATGTAAAATACCTGTTAAAAGAAGAGGGTCCAGGGAGAATTGCACTGCCCTTCAAACATTTTAGTGATATGGGGTGTGAGGTAAAACAAATGCACATTTTGTTATTTCCCAATCCAGATGTTTGAACAGAATTTTAAATTTGGAAACATTTCAGGAACCTCTGCGGAATCAGAGCAATTTTTTTTGTTTGGCCTTGCATGCAGGAGCGATAGCAATCAGATTCCACACAGTTAAGACTCGTTGCCTGAACGTTCAGGTTCTGACAAGAAGCGTTGGTAACATAGCAACTGCACACACTAACAAAAGCAAACTGAAATATATTCAAAATGCAAATAAATTAAACTCACATATCAAATGCAAAATATTTAATTGCATGATAAGCAAAAGCAGAGATACATAATGCATGTGAACAATGGATCCTACACATCTGAGGTGTTATTTTGAAGATTGCTGGCAAGAAAGATTTCCTAATAAAACAGATGGTTAAATACTAAGGATGCACCCGCTTTTATCATACTAAATAAGATTTTATTCCTTTCAGTGCAGGAGACTAAAAGATGGTCTTTTAGAATTGTATAAAATCATGAGGGATTGGCGACCCACTTCCTAGCGCACTCGAACTGGCTTACAAATAGCCAGCGTGCCAGCACAAAGGCCAGTCCCAAAAGGGCGCCAGGTCTGCTTCACTAACAAAGGGAAAAGCTCGTGCGGGACTGTGAATACGTGACTCCTACAGTGTCCGCGCCCGGGGAGGGCGGGATCAGGGAGGCTTTAAAGTGAAGCCGCGAAGTTCGAATAAAATCTTCTTTAACTGCAGTTTACCGACTCCGTGTCGTTATTTCAGCGCTGCGTGTAGCACACCGCTACAAGGGCATAAATAAGGTGAATGTCCTCAAACTTGTTTCCAAGGTTGGGGAATCAAGAACTAGAGGGCACAGGTTTAAGATGACAGTAGAAAGATTTAACAGGATATTGAGGGGCAATTCTTTTTTGCATAGAAGGAAGTAATTATGTGGAATGAGCTGTCAAAGGTGCAATAATAACTTTTATAAGATTGTTGGACAGACACATGGGTTGGAAAGGTTTAGAAGGCAATGGGTAAAACGCTGGAAAATGGGATTGACTAGCAGGTGGCATCTTGGTGAGCACTGCCTACTAGGGCTGAACGGCTTGTTTCCGTGCTGTGTATCTCTCTGACAATGAATGCTGCAGTTAGTACTCATCAATCAAACAACTGCCCCTCAGTTCAATCATGACATCTCCCCCCCCCCATCTGCTTTCCACAGGGATCGCTCCCTACTTGATTCCCTTGTCTACTTGTCCCTCCCCACTGATCACCCTCCAGGCACTTAACCTTGCAAGCGGAACTAGTGCGACACCTGCCCCAACACCTCCTCCTTCACTACCACTCAGGGCTCAAAACAGTCCTTCCAGGTGGGGCGACACTTCCCCTGTGAGTCTGCTGGGGTCATCTATTGTACCTGGTGCTCCTAGTGTGGTCTGCTGTATATTAGTGAGACCTGACATGAATCGGGGGGCCACTTTGCCGAGCACCCGCCAGAAAAAGTGGAATCTCCAAGTGGCCACCCATTTTAATTCAACTTCCCATTCCCAGTCCGACATGTCAGACCATGGCCTCCTCTACTGTTTCAATGATGCCACACTCAAGTTGGAGGAGCAATACTTGGTATACCATCTGGGTAGCCTCCAACTGATAGCATGAAGATCGATTTCTTGAACTTCTGTAATGCCCCTGCTTCACCATTCCCCATTGCCTTTTCCTTATCTCCTTACCTGTCCATCTCCTCCCCCTTTTCTTTCTTCCATGGCCTTCTTTCCTCCCCTATCAGATTCCCCTTTCTTTAGCCCTGTATCTCTTTCACAATCAAATTCTCAGCTCTTTATTTCATCCTTTCCCCCACCCCCACCTCAGTTTCACCTCTCACCTTGTGTTTCTTCCTCAACCCCCCAACACCTTCTTACTCTGGCTCCACATCTTTTTATCTCCAGTTCCGATGAAGGGTCTCGGACCGAAATGTTGACTGAACACTTTCCCATAGATGCTGCCTGGTCTGCTGAGTTCCTCCAGCATCTTGTGTGTGCATGTGTGTTGCTTGGATTTCCAACATCTGCAGAATTTCTCTTGTTTGTGATTGGGTACAAGATTTCATGAGTCTGCTAAGAGAATCTTCTTTGAAAAAAATGCTCATAAAATATGAATGAAAAATTAACCCAGGGAGATTTATTGGATTTAGTATTAATCATCTCTTTGTGATTGTTGTATTACACCAGCTGCAGAGTATACAGGTTTACGGCTGGTGTTAGCTGGACTGATGAGGCACATTTTGGCAGGTCAGTAATGAAGTCAACTCTACATGAGGAATAGATTATCTCAGAATCTGGTCAACTACTTTTCACGCTTACTGACCCATTATTACCTTATAATAAGCACAAATCATATTAATCATGTAAAAAAAATGTAATCTGACAAAAATTAGCAGCTTTTGTAAAAAAATTTATGAAATGATACGCACAAATTTTGTGTCCTATGTTTATTGTGCTAACTTCTCTTCTGTACTAAAACATTGACTTGTGCCTGATCACAGTTCTGCTGGAGTTACCTGCCATCTGGCACCTCTTACAAAAAGCTCATTGTGAATCTTGGCATTGTGAATCATCTGCACTTTATGAAACAAGTGCTTGTACTACAATTGAATCTAATCCTGCTATCATTTGATATCCATAGTGGTGTCCAATCTTTAAGTACATCAAGATAACAACCAATAAAGAAAACCTGGTTTATATTTCAGTCGGGCAGCAGTCAAATGTAGTCTGCCTTAAGATCAGTTAATTTGTATGTACCTGCATTTGTTCTGGGTTTAACAATGTGCAGTGTGTTTAAGTCAGAATTTTGACTGAACTGTAGTGCATTCAAAGGAGATTACATCGTTTAGGCATCTTTGGATATTTTGGTCAAAGTCAGTATGAAAAGTATTTCAAACAGTTAAACACCACAGACATATTTGAACAAAAAAGAACATCAACATCTATAAACATTTTAGTCAACATTCATGCATTGTTTATTTCAAACTTTAGGGAGTTAATATCAAAAATTCAGAAAATTAAATACCAATCTATAATTAGCAATGACAGAAATTCTGTGCAAAATTAGTTTATTTTTCAGGTGACATTTGTTTAAGTCAGCACTATGGCTTCCTATGTATGTGCCTGCTTTGTCCCGTATTCATTAAAGCATACCAACAATATTTCAACAAGCTTTGCTTCTACATTTCAAGCAAATGAAGTCTAAATAGTGAACCATTCCTCCAGATCTTGTATAATCCTTCTCATTTTCAAATTCCTCTTTCGTACTTCTCCAATTGGCTTACCTCCTGGATTATCTGAGAGACTTAGATAGTCGCAATCCTGTCTATGGTTTTAGCAGAACAGAATATGGAACAGTATAACACAGAAACAGGCCCTTTGGCCCATGATATATGCTGATCGTGGGAATCTAACTAATCTCATTTGCCAGGATGAGTTCCAGATCCTTCTATTCCCTGCATGTTCATGTGCCTGTCCAGAAGCCTGTTAAATGTTACTATTGCATTTGCTTCTACCAGTTCCCTTACCCCGCTGCTCTCTGTGTAAGATCTTGCCTCATAAGTTGCTTCTAAACTTTCCCCCTTCACCATAAAGCTACTGTATGTTGTCTTTGACTGGAGGTTTCTATGCTAGGAAAAAGACTCTCACTACCTACTCTATATATGCCTCTCATAATCTTACGTACTTCCATCAGGTTATCCTATAGACTCCAAACTTCAGAAAAATCAATCCCAGCCTTTCTTTAGAGCTAAAAATATTGAATGTTTAAAGGTAATATTCTTACGGAACACTTCAGCACCAAGCAAACTTATTCAACTGAAGCATAACTTCCTTACTTTTTAACTCAACGCCCCAACTTAAGAAGACAAATATGCCATTCAACTTCTTTACCATTTCTTCTACTTGTATTGCCACATTCAGGGAGCTATGGTCTTGCACCCTGAAATCACTCTGTACATTAATGTTCTTAAAGTTTTTGCCAATTTCTGTACTACTTTCCTTATACATTTGATTTCCCAAAGTGCAACACCTGAAATTTGTCTGGATTACACTCTATCTGCCATTTCTCTGCCCACATTTCCAATAGGTCTGATTCCATCGACAACCTGTAAGATTTCTAAAGCCATCTCAATTCAATCTGTCTCAACAAAGGGGAGCTAACCACATACTGTACTTAAAGATCTCAACAATCTTAAGATTATATTGGTAAAGGAGTTTACCTCAGCTAATAACAAAATTTTCTCATTAAAATATATGTGGATAAGAGTCAACTGGCAGTCTCACAACCTCTGAGTCTGAAGATTCTTGGTTCCCTCCAGAGAGTTTAGCACAAAAAAAGCCCAAGTTGCCGGTGCAGAGCTAAAGGAGTACAACACATCTAATTTCTTAAAACTGAAGCCCCATGTCCCTTTTCACAAGGGTGTAAGAGATCTCTGGGTACTATTTCAAAGAAAGGTAGAAAAGTTATCGTCTATTCCCATAAATAATATTAATAAAAAGCTCATTCTAGTTATAATCTCCTTGTGGAAGCTTGCTATATGCAATGTAACTAATGTGTTTCCAATTTCACCTGAAGGATCTATAAAATATTTCATTGTTGGTAAAGTGCTCAGATATTCTGGAAAAGCTTAAGAAACACACGATAGAAACTTGAGCATGCCGGCTCCATGGGGAGCGTGGGTGAACTGAGAGTGCCCATGATGCTTGGCCTTAGAACAAATAACAGTGAAGCCAGTCCATCAAGAGCAGGACACAGAAAGGTAAATTATATTCAGAACTAGAGACCAGGACTGGGTATTAAGTGCCTTAATACTGGAGATGTTATACTGGGAGAGAACACTGATGCTAGTTCACTTAGTGTTCCAGTTGATCTGGAAGATTTTGCAGAGACTGTATTAATAGCTTGTCGCCAATGATCTGAGATACCTACTCTAAGTAGTGCAAGTTTCTGAATCAAGAAAGGAGGAGAGTTCCCTTTTTGATAAACATTCAGGCCTATGTAAGCATATTGGACCCTTTGCTTTAGAAACAACTTAGAGATTACAAGATAATAGTTCAGATGAGGGGTCTTGACCCAATGTATTGATTGTCCACTTCTGCTTACAGATGTTGCCTAACCCACTGAGTTCCTCTAGCACTATGCCCTTTGTCTAAATTCCAGCATTGGCAATCTCCTGACACTCCATAAAAAATGATTTATGGTAATGGGAGTCAAATTTATCTAAAAGAATGAGTATTACAATAAAGTTAGTGAACAGTGACCACTACTCCTTATGTCTTAAGGTAGCTAAAGACAAGGATAAATATGGACCTTGTAGGAGAGTATTAAACTGGAGCCTGGGAAAATTATGAGAGCATTAGGCAGGCAGGTAGCATTAGGAATGGCTGGTTCTGGGCACATCCATATCCATATCTGATATGTGGAGAAATTTTAAAGACCAACTGCTCAGAGTCAAGGACAGGTATGTTCCACTCTGAAGATGGTGATGGTGGTAAGGTAAGAGAACCTTGGATGACAAGGGAGGTGATGAATTTAGTCAAGAAGAAAAAAGAAAAGTAGGTAAAGCTCTGGAAGATAGAATCAAACAGAGCCCTTGAGGATTATGAAGACGCCAGAAAATAACTCAAAAAGAGAATTAAGAAAGCCAGATGGGCCATGAAAAGTCCTTGGCAAGTAGGTTTAAAGAGAATCCCAAGGCATTCTATAATATACATCTGGAACAAGAGGTTAAATAGGGAGGAGGTGGGAATACTCAATGATAGAGAGAACATTTAGTTTGGATGTGAAGAATGTGTATGTGAGATCCTTAGTGAGTACTTTACATCAATATTTACCATGGAGAAGGACCTGTAGGATAAAGAGATCAATGCCAAGAGTATTAATATGCTGGGGAATTCCAAAGTAAAGGAGCAGGTAGTGTTGGGATCCTTAAAGAGCATTATGGTGGATATGTCCCTAAGGCCTGATGGGATATAGCCCAGGTTATGAAGAGAGGCAAGTGAAGAGATTGTTGGGGCTTTGGTCAATATCTTTGTGTCCTTTCTAGCTACAGATGAGGTCACAGAAGACCAGAAGTAGCTAATGTTGTTCCATTGTTCAAAAAGGGAACCCGGGATAATCCTGGAAATTATAGACCAATGAGTCTCACGTCAGTGGTAGAGATGCTACTGGAGATAATTCTTAGGGATAGGATTTATGAACATTTGGAAAAACATGGCCTAATTAGGGAAAGCCAGCATGGTTCTGTGCAGACCAAGCCATGTCATAGTAACTTGATGGTTTTTTGACAACATGGCAAGGGTGATTGATGAAGTAGATGCCTACATGGATTTTAGTAAGGCATTTGACAAGTTTCTTCATGGGAGACTCATCCAGAAGATTAAGATACATAGGTCATTTAGATTCAGAACTGGCGTGCCCATAGAAGACAGAGGATAAGGGTTAAGGGACTTATTATAACTGGAAGCCTGTGATTAGTGGTTTTCTACAGGGATCTGAACTGGGACATGTGCTGTTTGTGATATTTGCAAATGACCTAGATAAAATTTAGGTGGCTGGCTTAGTAAGTTTGCAGATGATCTGAAGATTGGTGATGCGGATAGCATAGATGACTGGAAAATAATACAGTGGGATATAGAGCAGTTGGAGATATGGGCAGAGAAATAGCAGATGGAGTTTAATCCAGCCAAATGTGAAATGGTGCACCTTAACAGTGCTGATGAGCAGAGGAATCTTGGGCTCAACATTCATAGTTTCCTGGCTACACAGTTTGACAGGTACTGTATATGGCATGCTTGCCTTTATTTATTGAGGCATTGAGTTCAAAAGTCAGGAAGTTAGATTGCAGCTTTATAAAACTCCAGTTAAGCCATATCCGGAGTATTGCATACAGTTCAGATCACTTCATTATAGGAAGGATGGCAAGGCTTTGGAGAGAGTGCATGAGGTTTGCCAGGTTTGCTGCTTAGATTAAAGTGCTATTTTGAAAGTTTGGAGAAACTTTGTTTTTTTTTTCCCTCTGCTGCACTGGAGGCTGGGGGAGATCTGATGGAGGATTATAAGATTATGAGAAGCATAGTAGAGTAGACAGATAGTATCTTTCTCCCAGAGCTGAAATGTCTAATACCAGTGGGCATGCACTTAAGGTAAGAGGAAGCAATTCCAAAGAAGATGTGAAGGGCAAGCATTTTACACAGAGTGGTGGGTACCTGGAATGAGCTGCCTGGGGTGCCGGGTACATGGAATGAGCTGCCTCGGGTGCCGGGTACATGGAATGAGCTGCCTGGGGTGCTGGGTACATGGAATGAGCTGCCTGGGGTGCTGGGTACATGGAATGAGTCTCCTCGGGTGCTGGGTACATGGAATGAGCTGCCTGGGGTGCTGGGTACATGGAATGAGCTGCCTCGGGTGGTGGGTACATGGAATGAGCTGCCTCGGGTGCTGGGTACATGGAATGAGCTGCCTCGGGTGGTGGGTACATGGAATGAGCTGCCTGGGGTGCTGGGTACATGGAATGAGCCTCCTCGGGTGCTGGGTACATGGAATGAGCTGCCTGGGGTGCTGGGTACATGGAATGAGCTGCCTCGGGTGGTGGGTACATGGAATGAGCTGCCTCGGGTGCTGGGTACATGGAATGAGCTGCCTGGGGTGCTGGGTACATGGAATGAGCCTCCTCGGGTGCTGGGTACATGGAATGAGCTGCCTGGGGTGCCGGGTACATGGAATGAGTCTCCTCGGGTTCTGGGTACATGGAATGAGCCTCCTCGGGTGCTGGGTACATGGAGTGAGTCTCCTCGGGTGCTGGGTACATGGAATGAGCTGCCTGGGGTGCTGGGTACATGGAATGAGCTGCCTCGGGTGGTGGGTACATGGAATGAGCTGCCTCGGGTGCTGGGTACATGGAATGAGCTGCCTCGGGTGGTGGGTACATGGAATGAGCTGCCTGGGGTGCTGGGTACATGGAATGAGCCTCCTCGGGTGCTGGGTACATGGAATGAGCTGCCTGGGGTGCTGGGTACATGGAATGAGCTGCCTCGGGTGGTGGGTACATGGAATGAGCTGCCTCGGGTGCTGGGTACATGGAATGAGCTGCCTGGGGTGCTGGGTACATGGAATGAGCCTCCTCGGGTGCTGGGTACATGGAATGAGCTGCCTGGGGTGCTGGGTACATGGAATGAGCTGCCTGGGGTGCCGGGTACATGGAATGAGCTGCCTCGGGTGCTGGGTACATGGAATGAGCTGCCTGGGGTGCTGGGTACATGGAATGGGTCTCCTCGGGTGCTGGGTACATGGAATGAGTCTCCTCGGGTGCTGGGTACATGGAATGAGCTGCCTGGGGTGCTGGGTACATGGAATGAGCCTCCTCGGGTGCTGGGTACATGGAATGAGCTGCCTGGGGTGCTGGGTACATGGAATGAGCTGCCTGGGGTGCTGGGTACATGGAATGAGTCTCCTCGGGTTCTGGGTGCATGGAATGAGCTGCCTGGGGTGCCGGGTACATGGAATGAGCCTCCTCGGGTGCTGGGTACATGGAATGAGTCTCCTCGGGTGCTGAGTACATGGAATGAGCTGCCTGGGGTGCTGGGTACATGGAATGAGCTGCCTGGGGTGCCGGGTACATGGAATGAGCTGCCTGGGGTGCCGGGTACATGGAATGAGTCTCCTCGGGTTCTGGGTACATGGAATGAGCCTCCTCGGGTGCTGGGTACATGGAGTGAGTCTCCTCGGGTGCTGGGTACATGGAATGAGCTGCCTGGGGTGCTGGGTACATGGAATGAGCTGCCTGGGGTGCTGGGTACATGGAATGGGCCTCCTCGGGTGCCGGGTACATGGAATGAGCTGCCTGGGGTGCTGGGTACATGGAATGAGTCTCCTCGGGTTCTGGGTGCATGGAATGAGCTGCCTGGGGTGCCGGGTACATGGAATGAGCCTCCTCGGGTGCTGGGTACATGGAATGAGTCTCCTCGGGTGCTGAGTACATGGAATGGGCCTCCTCGGGTGCCGGGTACATGGAATGAGCTGCCTCGGGTGCCGGGTACCTGGAATGAGCTGCCTGGGGTGCTGGGTACATGGAATGAGCTGCCTCGGGTGCCGGGTACCTGGAATGAGCTGCCTGGGGTGGTGGGTACATGGAATGGGCCTCCTCGGGTACCGGGTACATGGAATGAGCTGTCTGGGGTGCTGGGTACATGGAATGAGCCTCCTTGGGTGCTGGGTACATGGAATGAGTCTCCTCGGGTTCTGGGTACATGGAATGAGCCTCCTCGGGTGCTGGGTACATGGAATGAGCTGCCTGGGGTGCTGGGTACATGGAATGAGCTGCCTGGGGTGGTGGGTACATGGAATGAGTCTCCTCAGGTGCCGGGTACATGGAATGAGCTGCCTGGGGTGCTGGGTACATGGAATGGGCCTCCTCGGGTGCCGGATACATGAAATGAGCTGTCTGGGGTGGTGGTAGAAGCAGAATCATTGTGGACTTTTAAGAAACATTTCGTTGGACACATGAATTTGAGGAAAACAGAAGGATGTGGACATTGTGCAGGCAGAAGGGATCATCTTAGTTAGCTATTTGATCCCTAATTTGTTTGTTTCAGCGCAGCAATGTGGGCCAAAGAGCCAGTTCCTGTTCTAATGGGAGCTGGACCTCAAATGATCCTAATCCCTATTGTATGTATTGCATCAAGCTGATTGCTCAGTGATGGCTTACATTAGAGGTGGTTTGCAATGGAAAAGTGCCAAACGCAGTGCAATTTAAAGGAGCATACACCCAGTGTGCACAGCACACTCACTCACAGTTTGCTCTGCTGACACACAGCCCTGAACTCTGTGCGGTCTTTACAGATGTTGCATGTTCTTGTGGATTTCTACAGTGTGCTCCAGTTTCCTTCCACATGTTGAAAACATAATGGAATCATCTATGATTTTTTAATTAACAAATACTATGTGTTTGCATTTACTTTTCTTGGTACTTGAGCCACATTTCTCTCAATTTAATTTTTTCCCACTGACGTCAGAAGAGCTGATTAGAAGCAGCAGCAGCAACACAAGCCAAAGAGGTAAGTCTCGGGGTACCCCAGAAGGCAGAGGAAGACAAAAACCTATCTGTAAACAATTCAATCCTGTCCAAAATCAGTAGATCCTTAGCAAGGAATAGCACAGAAAGAAATGCCATAGAGCAGTAAATCCATGGAATGCTCTGCCACAAACTGTGGTGGAGGCCAAGTCTGTGGGTATGTTTAAGGCAGAAGTTGATAGTTTCCTGATTGGTCAGGGCATCAAAGCATATGGCAAGAAGGCAGGTGTATGGGGCTGAGTGGAATTGGGGATCAGCCTTGATGGAATGGCAGAGCAGACACGATGGGCTGAATGGCCTAATTCTGCTCCTATAACTTACGATCTTATGGTCTAACCCTTAAAGGCCATTTCAGGAATCTGGGTAGTGCTCACTGCCACTGTTGACAACTACATCTGGTAGGTAAAGTGGCCATAAATCCAAATCCAAACCTTGAATTGGAGAATTGCTTTCAACGTAAAAAGCATTTTCCTTTAGAAGGTGCAAACTTGCTTTGACTTGGCATTGTATCTGCCTTCCAAGAGTAGTAAGCTTCCAAGCAAAGCTTAAAGAGGCCTAACCATCCAAAAATTTGATGTCTCTTTTTGTTGACATTGCCCCAGCTTTTCAATTGCCCAGAAAGTGCATCATCCATAAAAACCTATGTTTTGCTGTTTGCACCAGAGAAGCTTACTGTTTTCAATCTTGAAGAGTAATTAGTCTGAACAATTTATACAATTTAACCAAATTTTGAAGCAGCACTTTTCATAAATATTAAAAGTGTGAATCAAAATACACTTCTCCTCTTCTGTCATTCAAAAAAACAGAAACTGCATACCTTAAGGAAGGGAATGTGTACTTAATGTATTGTTATGCCAAAAAGTTATTTAAAAAACATCTGTAAAAGACTCATTGGAGACATATGGTCAAGAAATCTCATATGCAGTGAAGTATGCATTCTGCTTAAATTATGGACTGAGCCAACAAGTAGAGCTACTAAAATCTCAACCATTACCATATTAGTCATACCAGGAAGCTGGCAGAGACATGGAAGAGGTATGGCAAATTCATGATAATTAATTACTGCTCAATTTTATCTAGAGTTATGCAGAAAGGAAACATGACTAGCAATATGATGATAAATTGTAAGAAAACAACTTTGCTCAGATTCTGATAACCTGATGGAGTATTTGTTAACTGTTGGCAAGTTTTGAAAGCACTGATTCAGAGAATTTGACAAGGATCACAATTTCATTCACATTATTTAAGCCTGAACCATTCATAATCAAATGGGGTCCTGGGGAGGTGAGCAGAGGTTATAGGGAATGTGATAAAATCAATGGGATATCTGGGTAAGTATCTGATTATCGGTTCATTACCGTGTATAGAGAAAAAATGGAAACCACATCCAAGGTACACATTATGCATACACTTTGTGAAAGTACTTGTAATCTGCTACTTGGTTATTTGTTGTTTGCAATATATCATCAAATAACTTTGATGAAAAGCTAGTTAAATTGTTTGCTTTTTGTATGGCAAGGGTACATTGAAATCAGCCAATTTAATAATCAGCATTCCACTGAAATTCAGAAGATTGAGAGAAGTGCACAAGTTATGCCACAACCTTATAAAAGCTGTATTACACATATTATTTTGACAAAGGGAATGCATTAAGAAATTTCCACAGGCCCAGAGAAATCAATATTTGTAGTTATTATCTGAATTCTAAATACAAAAACAATTTGATTTTTCTTTTTTAATACTAGTTGTTTGCAAGTGCAGCACAGGGGATCAAAACGGGGTAACTAACTGTTGTGAAGGCAGTG
Organism: Hypanus sabinus; assembly: GCF_030144855.1. Taxonomy (NCBI): domain Eukaryota; kingdom Metazoa; phylum Chordata; class Chondrichthyes; order Myliobatiformes; family Dasyatidae; genus Hypanus; species Hypanus sabinus. The sequence goes on from NC_082720.1 coordinate 34,920,720, forward strand.
ATGTCTCCAGTATTTTATGTTAAGACAGTCAGGACAATAAAGTGAAGGTGCATTTTTGCTTCAGAATTAGTTGCTGAGAAAATGATTGAGAGAGGAAGTATACAGGTACCAAGGTTCAACGTGTGTACATCAGATGTTAGTCCAGATGGTAGAACTGCAATACAGGGTATATGGGTTGCTTAGTTTGAATAGCAAAGGAATAAAACTAGATTTAAGAATGAACTTTGACCTGATAGAGTTGCTTCCCAATCTGACAAAGCCCTTATGTCTAAATTGGGAGAGCTATCCCACATGTTTTGCAGACAGCAGCCTATCACGTTCACACACAGTGAATCATATCTTATGAACAATCTATCAGATTCCTCTCACTAGTTCCTGAGTGCACCTTGTCACACTGGCAGCATAGACCATAAGAGGTGGTGGCAGAATTGCATATAAATTAAAGTTGAGTTTATTATCATATGTGCACCTACTTGCTGTAGTGTCACAAGCACAAAGCATTATATAAGCAGTATTCTCAAAATAACATATTAAATATAATTTTACAAGAAAAGAACAAAAACAACAAAAAAAGTCTACCTTGGTGCAAAGTGATCAAAGTGGTCATAATGTTGCTGAAACCTAGTGATTAGGCTTGTGTCAAGAATTGAATGGCTGAAGGGAAATGGCTGCTCTCCAATGGGGTGGTATGCAAATTCTGTCTTCTGTACCTCCTCCAATGGTAGCTGGAAAAAGAGAACCTGGCCCAGATGGGGAGGATCTTTGTGTGACAAGAGTCCTTGATGAGGTTGCTTTGGACCCAAATACTGGAATATCCCAGGCGAGGATTGAGACACAGTATCAAAATGGTTCAAGAACTGAACACAAAACAAATGCTAGACGACATCACTACTAGGGCTTACCATTGAGCACTGAGGCTCAATTCAGGTGCTCTTTAAATAGTCAATGTTTGGTGCCCAAAACATGATTGCCAATTAGCAAGAAGGTCCTGAATCTTTAGAGAGGCCATGCCAGCTCTCCATTTTTCCAAAGAGTTAGAGTGTCTAAACCCTGGAAGCTGGCACGGTTGGGTGCATGTTGTGACACTTTAATGATGGTTGGTGCCTTCTTGGGGCACTGCCTTCGGTAGATACTACCAATGGCGGGAGAGATGTGCTTGTGATGTATTGGGCAGAATCCACTACTCTCTCCTGCTTCTTACATTCCCAGGCACTTGAATTGTTGTACCAGTCTGTGAAACAGTAAAAATCACTTTCAACACTACATCTGTAGAAATTTGTTAGAGTGTTCGATGATTAGCTGAAGCTCCTTAATTCCTACAAAAAAGTAAAGATATTGAAGTGGCCCCAGAGTCCTCAAGATTGACTCCTGACCATGAAGTCCCAAGGCATTTTGTTAAACATGGGCGAGGAAACTAGTAGAGCAATGCTGAACAACAGCTGGAAAGAGAAATAAAAGTAACAAGGGCATAGAACGTACAGTTCAATGTGACAGGTCCAGCACAGACTAAGCTGGCCAAGTCTTGAAGACTATAGTTTCAAACTGAGTCTGCAACAGGGAGTGAATCAACTAACATCAGGGAAAATAAACTATTTGATCTTGTCCTCTCTAATGCACCTGAAGTAGAAGGATCTGTCCATGCTAAAATTGGTAGAAGTCACCTATACACAGTCCTAATGGAGACAAAGTCCTGTCCTTATATCGAAACCAACTTCCATTATTCTGTGCTTACCACAGCCGGAGAAAATTGGATTGTCTCAGAAAAGGTCAGGTACCTTAAAGTTGGCCATTTGTAAGGCTATGTGGATCATAAGCAACAGCAGAAATATACCTGATAACAATCTGTAATCTCATTGCTAAGAATATCCATCTCTCTGCCATTACTATCAACCCAAGGCATCAGTCCTGGTATAACAAGAAATACAGAAGGATGTGGAACAACATCATCAATATAGACGAGTTGACACTGTAGTGAAGCTGCAATACAGAACAATTTGGTGGAATACTAATTAACAAACCGAGCACACAGCTAAGTTACTTTAAAACCAACAGATCAGATTGAAGGTCTGCAGTCCTATTACATCCAGATCAGAATGGTGGTGAAACATAGAACAGCCAATGGGAGGAAGACACGCCAATTCAGCCGCATTCTCAATGATGGTTGGGCACAGTGTTTATGTGCTAATGATGAAAACATTTATAACCTATTCAGACATAAGTCCCAAATGGATGCTTCACCTCTTCTAGCCCTTCAAGATACCACCATCTCTTCTCCAGCCAGTTTGATTGGCTCCATGTGATATTACTGTGTGTAGCAAAAACTATGGAATTAGGAAATTTCCAAGTGGTAGTTCTTAGCTCAATGCTCCAGGACAGCATCACCTTAAATGTGGTGTTGTAGTAGGCATTTTCCCACCAATGTGGAAAATTGGTCAGTTTGGTCCCCTAGGATAAATAGAATCCAACTAATTACAGCCCTATTACCTACTTAGAATCATTAGCAAAGTGATTAACATCACTATCAAGTAGCACTTGCCACAAATAACCTGCTCACCGGGATTACCTCACTCTACCTTGCAATAGCCTTGGTCCAAACATGAACCAAAGAGGTGAATTCCAGAGGTAAAAGAAAATATTTGACATCAAGATGGCCTAGTAAAAGTGATTTCAATTAGCTTATAAAATATTCCAATGGTTGGAGTCATGTCTTGCCCAAATAAAGTTAGCTGTGTGGTTGTTGAAACTCAATCATACCAGCACCAATACATCACTGCAGGAGTTCTATATGGCTGTGACCTATTCTCAGCAACCCTCAGCTACGTCAAAAATTGACCTCCATTCTATCAGATCTGAAGGACGGATGTTCACCAACGATTGCACAATGCTCAGTGACATTTGTAACTCCTCAGTACACGAAGCTGTCCACACCTGCATGCAGCAAGGCCTGGACAATGTTCGGGCATGGATTGCGAAGTGACAAGTAATGTTCACAATAAAAAAATTCAGTCAATGACCATTTCTAAAAGAGAGATAATAATCACCTACCCTTGGCATTCAAGAGCAGTACTATTACTATGTTCTCCACTAGTCTCACACTGGGAGTGACCAGTCTTCTTCTTCTTGGCCCTTAGCTCCCATTGCAGCATAGGCCACGGATGACATCCCATCTTCATTGTCCAAAGTTGTGTAATGGTTAGCAAAACATTTTACTGTACCAGTGACCCGGGTTCAATTCCCACTACCAACTGTAAGGAGTTTGTACATTTTCCCTGTAATTGCTTTGGTTTCGTCTGGGTGCTCCGGTTTCCTCCCTCAGTCCAAAAGCAGAACGGTTGGTAGGTTGATTGATCATTTTAAATTTTCCCATGATTAGCCTAGGTTAAATCGAGGGTTGCTGGGTGGCACGGTTTGAAAAGCTGGAAAGGCCTACTCCATGCAAAATCTCAATCAATCAATAAATAACAATGAGAGTAACTTCTTCAGGACAAATAAAGTGATCGAAGAAGTTGACTCACCACCATATTTTCAAGGGCAGCTATAGAGGGACAATAAATGCTGGTCCTGTCATGACATAAAACAGAATTTACAGCACATATGCTATCAGACAGTTTGCTCATTTACTTGCAGAAGTATATAAATTTTCTCAGGTGATCTCCAGCTTCCTCGCACATTTCAAAATGGGAGCATAGCTATGCCAAAAGGATGACTTTCGCAAAACACCCCTTGAAGAAAGCAGCAAGCTACAAATTGTTGACATTCATTGATTCCTTTTGAACTTAAATATAAATGAAACTTGCCAGGTAAAATAGATCCAAAATGATTTCTTTTTTCAATGTAAAGCAAACCTCTCATGAGGCTACTATAAATGCGTCAGATACTTAAAATGAACAGACTCAGATTTCAAGGTACGGTGCCTCTTTTTCTTTACTTAACTGGTATTTAAAAGAAATCTGAATTTAGAAAACAGCTGGTGTTGATTGTGCTATAAAAATTTATAATTTGAAACAGGCAAGCAAATTTATCATGTGCACAGGTAAAGGATTCTTGCTGGTGTATCAGCAGCAATGATAAAAAAATAGAAGATGAAGGAAATATTCCAACAGGTCAAACTGATTAACAGAGAAGTAGAGAAAAAAAGACATAGAGATAAAGAGACAGACAGAGAGTGATATACACTCAATGGGCACTTTATTAGGTACACCTGTACATAAGCTTGTTAATGCAGATATCTAATCAGCCAGTCATGTCGTGGCAATTCAATACCTAAAAGCATGTAGACATGGTCCAGAGGCTTAGATGTTGTTCAGACCAAACATCCGAATGGGGGAAAAAGTGACTTTGACCGTAGAATATTTGTTGCCAGAGGAGGTGGTTTGTGTATCTCAGAAGATGTTCATCTCCTGGGATTTTCACACACAACAGTCTCCTGAGTTTACAGGGAATGATGCAAAAAATAAAAAAGGACATCCAGTGAGCAGCAGTTCTGTGAGCGAAAATGCCTTGTTAATGAGAGAGGAGAATGGCCAGATTGGTTCAAGTTGGCAGGAAGGCAACAGTAGCTCAAATAGCAATGTGTTACCACCATGGTGCGCAGAAGAGCATCTCTGAATGTACAACATGTCAAACCTTGAAGTGGATGGGCTACAGCAGCTGGACCATTGGACATACACTCAGTGGCCACTTTATTAGATACCACCTGTACCTAATAAAGTGGCTACAGAGTAGAGAGAGAGAGAGAGAAAGATGGAAGGACAGGAACAGAGAAATAGAGTAATAAGGAGAAAAAAAAGAGCAAAAGAGAGATAGAGAGAGAGGGAAAAAGCATTTCCGATACATGCATTTACATCCAAATGAAAGTTATAAATAAACAAACAATGGGTAAAGTTGCGTGAAAAATTATCTGGTAATAAGGATTACAGTCCATGGCAATGGAGCATAAATATACAAAATATTGAACATTTATTTCAAATTTCTCACATTTGCAGTAATTTGCTTTTGTGCTATGGCCTTTGACAGGAAAGAAATGCTCAGTGAGATACAGAAATATTAAAATATTGTTTAGAATCTGCTAGTTTTCAGTAAGCTCAATACATTTTTCTGTATAGTCACTAATTATTATATTGTCGATCTGTGATGCCATCACTATCCATATATTACTCAAAATCATATAATTGGTTTAAACAAGCAAAATATCAAAAAGGACCTGGTTCTTTCCTGGCATATACGATGGATAAATTTTTGTCGGACTTCCAGCCAGGTACAAGTGTCAATTATAACCGACATTTTGTTACGAATGAGGAGCAACTCTGATGGGCAGAAGGGTGCAAAGTTGCCCCCTCCCTTTTTGAGAATCACCAAATCGCTACTATTTCGGGTCTGATACCAAGGAAATGAGAGAGAGAGACAACGCAGAGATACACAAAAGTGGAATGTCTCCTCCTAACAAAAGCGGAACGGAACCACTGACTACTGCTATTGTCTCTTGGAGAAAGATTGTGTATTGAGTACTATTCTATTTATTGAAATCCCTCAGGGGGCAACCAGAGTGGTCTGGTTGAGGGGTTGCATCATCCCAACCTGATTGACACCTGAGACCCCGTGAGTGGGGATAAAAGTAGGGTCTGGGGAACACCCCTCAGATGTACCAGGAGAGACATTACGAGACCGGTGGGGGCTTGTGTGTGTGTCCACCCTTGCCTGGGTGATGAGTCCTCCACGGAACGGTCTAGCTAAAGGACGGAGGAGTCATACGTGAATGGCCACAGCAACAACACATCGACGGATCAAGATCGTAAAAGGAAAGCCGGCAAGTCAATAGCTGTTACTGCTTTCTCTCTCTCTCTCTCTCTAACAATTGCCACACAGTGACAAACAACTACCGCAGCCTGCATGAACTGAACTAAACTTTATATTTCCATCAGACAATTCATCATCCCCTAGACAACGATAGAGCTTATTTCCTTTTGATTATTATTATACCTGCACTTTTAGCTTTAGTATTGATGATGTATATTATCTGTATATTTGCATTGATATTATTTTTGTGTATTTTTACTAATAAATACTGTTAAAAATAGTATCACCAGACTCCAATGGATACACCTATCTTTGCTGGTAAGACACCCAGTTATGGGGTTCGTAACAATTTCAATACCTGGACCAGGCTGGAAGCTCAAGAAGAGTTTATAAGCAACATATCATAAATTACAATTCTGAGCAAAAGGAATCATCTGAGTCATCTTTCATATCAGCATCTATATACAGTATACAACAAAAACCTTTGGATTTTTTTTTGGTATTGTTATAAGATCATACTGACAATTGTGCCACAGATCCTATACTTCAATTATCAAATCAAATCAAGTTTAATTGTCATTCAAACCATGCATAGGTGCAGCCAAATGAGACAACATTCCTCTGGGGCCAAGGTGCAGAAATATACATACACATTCAAATTAACAAGAAAGGGGAAAAAAAAGAACTTAGTCATGCAAGAACACAAATTTTTAGACCAAGTTCCTAACGACAAGTCCCACAATGGATGGCTCCTGGCAGTCCAGCTTGTAATTCCACCAATCTATCACTGGAGGGCAGCAGCAACAGGAGAGGCCATCCCCAACTGAGCCAGGATGCCATGCTACAACACAAAACTGAGGACTGAGGCCTAGTCTTAGCTACAACCGAGGCTACGCTGCTACCTCGTCACCTGTCTTGCCACCAAACAAGGGAAGCAGGTATGTATCAGTCAATGTCAAATAGTGTCCTGCAATTGCTAATGAACTGTCCACAACAGGCATTCATGCTTTCACTGCACGTTGCATTCGTGCCAACTCAGAGGCACCAACTCCAGAGCAGCAGCATGGTCTCCACTCAGGTCAGCTCTTCTGAAACTAATCCGGCTTCTCCTGTGGCCCAACTGCCCAGCTTGAGTCACCAACCACGACAGCTTGGCTCGAATCTCCTGGCCCAACAGCCCGACTCAACCTCCCCAGCCTGAATGGCCAACTTGTCTTCTCCAAATCACTGGCTGACTATTACAACATCCAGGCAGCTACTCCGAACAATCAACAGCTCACTGATGCAATGGACCTGCTGTACAGGTAGTTATTGGAGTAAAACATGGCCTCACTATGTATAAAAATGCTTTTAACAAGTTAAAAAGCACAATTTGTGGCCCCTGAGAGTTTGCTGTGAGTGTACGCACTGCCATCTTAATTAAAATAAAATGTCTCAAGGCAATTCAAAAGGAAGACAATTACTTGCAATTCAATGATAACTTTCAAAAATCCAGAACACTGGGAGGAGCTAGAAACGATGGCGCCATTGTAGACCCAGGTGACTTCTTCCAGTTTGTCCATCAATCAGCTTATTCTTCTTTTCAAGGTGGCTGGAGTCTGTCAGAGTCTGTGATTTACTGCTGCAGCTCAAACCTAGTTTCTCGGCAAGAGATGGGTTCTCGGCCGTGCGGTGTGGCAATTTGTTATCTCCAGGTCTGGCCTGGAAGATGTGTGCCTTCTGTGCGTGGCTCCATATACGATCAGTTCCTCACCAATGTCACCAAACTGAAGCATCAAGACAGTGGGCCATGTGTGCTGCTGTTGTAAGAAGGACTCTCTACTTGAGCGATCCTCTCTCACTCTCTCTCTTTTTGATGGTGAGTGAGAGCATGTCGATCCTTGAGTCGGGTGACTTCAAGAAGTGACATATAAGATAGTAGGACAGTGAGCTACTGGTCTCCAGTTCTCATTGTTCAAGGAGCAATCGCTCTCTTCCTTGCTAGTGAGAGAGAGAGCCTGGATGAGATACTGAAGTGTTGAAATATAGATTGTATTTTTTGATGGACTCTAGATCAAGGTCTCTTTGGGGGGGGGGGGGTTTGCTTGCATGCTGAGGGGAGGGATTTGGTGCTTTTGCTGTTGTAAGTGGGGGAGGGGAGGGTCAATGCTTGTCAATGCTTGTGTGTGGAGGTGGGGGAGAGCGGAGTTCGGATGTTTCTATCATTCATTCTTAGGGGTTCTTATATTTCCAAGATGTTTGCAAAGAGTAAGAATTTCATATTATATACTGTATAATTTCTCTGATATTAAATTAAACTATTTGTACCATTTGAAGTATTTACACCTAATGATGTAATTTAAGACTTGGTTATTGTTGTAGTAGAGGAAGTACAATAGCTATCTCATGAGGGATATTCACTTTCCATGGTGCTAAAGGCTTATTGCTAACCTCAGCTTTCTAGCATAGCAGCATGAGCTTTCCAAAGGCTCAGAGTTGTTTTTGAAAAAGGTTAATTTCTAACCAATATTCTCTGCTTATCTTCTCATTATAAACAAGTAAACAGTGTGGCTATGTTTGATCAACGTAAGACAATGGGGTTATGTTAATTGGCCTGCATCAAACAAAGAACACCGATTAAAGTATTTGCATCATTGTGACTGAGCTTAAGGAAGCATGCAGAGCAGACTGATTTTGTCACTTAGCACATCAAACATGGTCACAGGTATAGTTGATTAAATAATAGTTGGGATATTTGTGTAGTCAAATGTCTCGGATCTGTTTCCCCGGAAGCTTTTAGACCATCTGTGTGAATTACTTTGTCCTGGCAAATGTATCTGAAAAGCATCACATGCAGATAATGTCAACTAGTAGCAAAACACTATAAATGTTAGAAAGCATTGAGCTTGTTAGGGATGACAAGGAAAGTGACAGAAAGCTGAGATGGGACAGAAAAAGGAACTAGAATTTATTTCTTAACCTTCAGCTTCTGCGATGGATGACTCATATGTCTGCAACTCATTAATTTTGTTCTTTTAGTTCATAGGAATTGCAAGTGTTTGGAAATCCTCTAGTTTATAAGCTCTCTTAACTTTGAAATCTTTTTATAAATCAAAAATCCTCCGAGAGTTGTAAATATGTGTTAAAAACAGTTTGTCCAAATTTAAGAATGTATCTTTAAAAATAGAATAATCTGTGTATAAGCTACTTTGTTAGCTGGAAGTAAACTCCTCCTTGGTAGGCAGAGGAGACATACCACTCAAGTAGTGAATATTGGCAGCTAGACCTGGCTGCATAGACCAGACAGGGAAGTAAACTAGACATTGAACAGTAGTTGATACAGTATAGCCCCCCACCCCAAAGTGAGGGTACCTGTAGATGTCTTTATCAGATATGGCTTAAAATCTCCTTTTGAATTTAGAGCATAGTGGATGGTGAATGCAATACCAACAAAATCTGCACACTCCAAACACAGAACAATAATGTGTAATTGATCAGTGTGATTTCGTCATTAATTAAGTGAAAACCTCTCTAGGATATCAGAGATCTGTGCAGATCTTCTTTACAATGGTTTTAAAGAATCTTTCAATTCAGATTGAGCAGGTCAAAAAGGCCTGGTTTTAACATCTTAATCAAAATATCCTTATTTTTCTATAATTCTATGAATATTGCACAGAAGGTTAGCCAAGTTTTTTTAAGCCATGTCTCTGGGACCTGACCCACACAATCCTCTAAATCAGAAGCAGATGTTTAAAAAGCTGAGCCACAGCTGATGCTGAGAAAGGGGCATATTAAAATGTCCTATTTGGAAGCAAAAGTAGTGGAGAAGTGCTAACAACTTGTTCAAAGAGATCAGTGTAAAGGTTAAGTGTAGCGGATGAGGGACAGAAGACTTCTGGGACACAGTTCCACAAGTTAGGATTAAGAGAGTTAATACTTAGTATTAACTTAGTATTAGCTTAGTACAGAGCAGTTGAGGGGAAGGACTTGAAGATTTAAAAGCACTCGGCTCAAAGACACGGATAGCTCAGCGTGAAATGCAAAACTGTAAAATAACGAAAGAACAAGCTATAGAAGTTTGGATTGCAGTAGTTAATTAAGACTAGAGGATGGTAGATTAGCAGGGAAACAGTGAAGCACTGAACATCAGTATACAGGTTTTGTTGATGGAAGAGCAATGTTACAAGTGAAAATGGAAAACATTGCTAAGGTGACAGTTAGCAATCTTGTTGATAGAAAGTATGTGGGAGTTCAAGTTCAAGTTCCAAGAGCATGCCCAACTTAGTGGATAACATCACATAAGCTAGAATTGCACAGCTGGAGAATGAAAGGTAGTGCAGGTGGGGGTAACATTGATTTTGCAAACACTAGAAGTATGACACATTCAGAATGTGACACCTGACAAGTATTTTAACAGCATGCACGCAGTCAGGTGCCAGAAGAAGTGGTGAATGAAATAAGGTGTACATCTGGAATTTGATTCCCGAGTTCACCTCAAAAATAAATCACAATTCACGTCCATGGATGATGTTGCCAAAGCACAGTTAATGATAGAACCTATAACATGGTTTCTGTTAGGAGCATTTTAAGATATGAATGACTACAATTCCTGCAGCTTTCCCCGTGGACAATTACCAGGATTTCCTGAATAACTGTAAGTCACATTCAAAAGAATCAAGTGTGCAAATTGTATGGTTGGTCCAAAAGTAATTTGGCTCCTTCTTTAAGGTCTGAAGACAGCTGGTAAATTTATAACATTTATACTGAGTTAAGTCTGAGACATGATTTTGACTTTCAGTAATTTATTTTAAATTATTCATCACTAGTGAATGATTTAAAAGAATCCCCACAGCTAAAATGGGGCAAGATTAATTTTGTACAGAACATTTGCTGTTAAGTTGTTCTTTCAATAACGTGCCTCAAAATAACCAACAGTTTCAGATAATATTGAAAGAATACACCTAAACCAATGACATATTTCTCTTTTGTTCAAGCTCCTGATTATTCATTTATCGTTTGTAAAATTAATGCAGTCAATGGCCTTGATCTTTACCAAGCCTGGACACATGCAAAGAGGTGTTTGGGTCAGATATACCATGCTGTGTGCATAGTTTTTTTTACCAAGAGGATCCCATTCTCTGCTGGATGGGCATTTCTACAGAAGAAACTACAGGACTGAATAGGGTCTTTTGCTGGATTTCAAGTGCCAGGGTGGGAGGTGGTGTGCTGGGAAGGAGAATGGTGATGGTGTGAGCAACAGTACAGCTGGGAAAATTAAAGGAGTGATGATGGAGAGTAGCTGACAAAATCTGGTGTCAGGTAGCATTAATGCCCAAGGCACAGAGCCATACCTAAATATTTAAAGTCAAAAAATCCACAACCTATGAGTGTAGCCTCCTAATTTAAAATACTTATATCAGAAGACTGGAATGCCAAGCCATATTCCACTTCTGTTAAAGGCAAAGTAGATTCATGATGAATTGGACTTCTGGTTTTAAAATTTTCATTCTCACACACATTCATTCTGGTGAGTTAAGCTTTCCTCCAGTGTTTCCAATATTGACGACCGCGTCCAAAGATTGTAAAGATTTATATTCCACTTTTATTTTGATCAGTTGTATGCATTAAGAAAACACATTCAAAAAGAACATTACAACTTCTCCAAACTAATGAAATTACTTTATCTCGATCATGGGTTTTAGTGCCAGAAACCAAGGAGTCCCTGAATCCCAGGTTGGGAAACCCTGATCTAGATAGTCTTTCGCAAGAAGTATTTGAGACTTACCTCATTAACAAATCTGCTTTCATTACATTAAAGGGTCTGTATTCAAGAAAAGTAATTTTAAAGTATGCCATTTTGTTCTGCTCACTCTATTCTCAACCATAGGATGATGCATTGATTATTGACTGGGTGTGGAAATAGATACGCCACAGTAGTATTTATATGATGTTTGGTGGTGCTGCTTGGAAAGGTAAATAGCAGAGCTAGAAATGAAACACCCTTTATTCAAGGTAGTCAACTCTTAACTAAAATTGCATTGTTTACTCAGTTCTTAAGGGTACACATAAACTCTCAAATATACACCATTTTACCTTAAAAGTGTGAAATCCACATAAAACTGTTATAGGTATAAAACATTTGCAATAAACAAATTTGTTATTGAGACCTTCATACACAGTTATATGCACAGCAAAAGCCATTTGACACTGAGCTCTTCCAAAACTTTCACATCTTTATCTTATCCATACTGGGCAAAAAAATAAATTATTTTGTTGCTTTTCCACTGTTAATTCTTTTAGCTTCCTCCTTATAAAATAAGACAGCCATTGCCTTCAAATTCTGGTAAATTGTCTCTCAGCAAACAGATATTATTTTCTTCCTCTGAACTACTTGTTATGGAGAAATGTGAATGTTCTTTTGCTTCAACAATGTTAAATTACTGCCTAATGATATTTCAAACTCAGACCACTCATAATGGGCTGTTCTTCACTCTGAAACATCTCAGTGTTGTCTATTTAGGTGGCGTGCTTGCTATCATTCTTTGCAGGCTTGTTTTACAACTACTGTATGAGGTCTCCTCCAATGACACTTAAGTCATGAATCCCTGCTATCATGTAACCATAATAATGTAAGAATTTTTAAAAACTGAGACAAGTTAATAGATGTGTACCCAACTCTTGCTGGCAGGCAACAAACTATAACCATTGCAAATTCCTTACTTTCAAAGAATGCTCTCAATGTTCTCTTTCTATAAACAGTTCTTTGTCATTATTGCCAGCGCACATTACTGAGAATATCATTACCACATTCTCCATTGCTTGGTTTGACCACAGCCCTTGGCTCTGTAATCACTTGATCTTTTGTTGATCATTTTAGGACACAACTTCTACATGTACTGACCCATCTTCTGGCTTACTTCCTTCTGAAAGTCCTGTAGTTAGACGCACAGTTCACCTTTTAGCTCAGATTTCCCATTCCTGTTTGGCTAGCCTCCTTTGAAGTACGTTTAATAGTCTTATCCAAATTATACCATCAACACACGCAAAATGCTGGAGGAACTCAGCAGGGCAGACAGCATCTATGGAAAAGAGCAAACAATTGATGTTTCAGGTCGAGACAGTTCAGAGTCCTGATGAAGGGTCTCAGCCCAGAACATCAACTGTTTACCGTCTTCCATAGATGCTACCTGGCAGCATTTTGTGTCTGTTGTTTGGGTTTCCAGCATATGCAGATTTTCTCATTTTTAAATTATTCATCTGTCAGTCTGTACACAGACCAATCCTCTGTGCATATTGTACCATATTTCCAGTGTCTCTAGCCTTTCTGTCATAGCCATGGAGAGAGAGTCATACAGTAGGGAAATAACCCAAAACCATATGCAACCACATCTGAGTCATTAATGTATACAATAAATAAGGAAGGTCTCAGCACAAACCCTACTGGTTACAGAGTTCCGGTTCGAGGCCACTACTCCATAGTATTGTCCTGTGCTTTATGCTTGTCACTTCTGGTATCAATTCTGATAATGTTTTACACATTGGCAATAAAGTGATTCTGATTCTGATTACATACAGCAGTTAATATTTTCTACAGAAAAATAACATCCTTACAAAAATCTAGATATTCCACCAGTATCACTTTCTTATGCTCTTTTATCTTATGGTCCATTTCTGGTGTTACTAAAGGTAGATTTAAGCAGATATAATAATCTCTCCTGAAAATGCTAATTCGTAGATAATAATGCAATGATGTATGGATGCATGTAAAGTCCGAAACTAAATTAGACAAGCTTATCATGGGATATAAGCACAACACTAGAAATACCAATGTAAATACTATTTTATTTTGTTCAGCAGATAGAATCATAGGAAAGTACAGCACAGTAAAGGCCCTTCAGCCCATCTAATCCATGCCAAACCAGTCAAATTGTCTACTCCCATCGACCATATATAAATATCATAAACCAAAATAACCAATTTGTGAAGGGCACTAACACATGGGACTGCAGTCAGAAGATGATGAATAATGAATAGGGATGTAAAGTACAACAAAGCATTTAGATGTTCTGTTTTTGTAGTGTACGAGGTATTACTTGTTTATAAAAATGCATAGGAAAATGATGAGCTGATTGCATATGAAGTAAATTTTTCCTGAGCACAAACAAGCAAGCTGAGCTCTTAAACTTATTTGTTAAACAACAAAAAAAACCAATGTTTTATCAAGATATTTTCATACATATTTTGAATCATACATACTTTGAAAGCAGTTACACTGTATTTTTATGTGAACATGTTTAACATAATATTGATTATCTTTAAGAAATGACATTGTTATGAGACAGGATCTTAATGAACTTTATTCACAAGATGTGATCTTGCAGTATTATTTAAGCATTGACATATTTAAATACTTAAGTATTTCTGGGAATTAATTTATTGTTATGTGATATTATATAGAATATTAAAGCACAGAAACAAGCACTACAGCACAATTGATTATGTTCAGAATCAGATCCAGTTTTATTGTCACTGACGTAAGTTGTGGAATTTGTTGTTTTGTGGCAGCTGTGCAGTGCAGGCATAGCAAATTACTATGAGTTACAAGAAAAAGCACATAAATAGTGCAAAAGAAGAATAGTCAGGTACTGTTCAGAGGTCTGATGGAAGAGGGGAAGAAGCTGTTCCTAAAATGTCGAGGTTGGGTCTTCAAGTTGTTGTACCTTCACCCTGACGGTAGTAATGAGAGAAGAATGTGGCCCATGTGGTGAGGGTCCTTCACGATGGATGCTGTCTTCTTGAGGCATCGGCTTTGTAAGATGTCCTGATGGTGAGGAGGTTTGTGCCCCTGATGAGCCTACAACCCTCTGAACCTCTTCTAATCCCGTACATTGGCACCTCCCTACCGGTGATACAACCAGTCAGAAAGCTCTCCATCATGCAGCATATGTAGGAGTTTGCTAATCTTTGGTGACGTGTGAAATTTCCACTGGCTTGCCTTCATTGTGATTTCTTCAATGTGTGATCCTCCAGGATGCTGACAACCAGGAACTTGAAACTGATCACTCTTTCCATCACTGACCCCTCAATGAGGACTGGTGTGTGCTTTCCTGTCTTCCTTTTCCTGAAGTTCACAATCAATGTCTCCAAGCTTTTGCAATATGGGAGCCTTATTGTTGCTTAAGCTTGGCCCGATCAAGGTTTTCTGTAAACTGCCATGCTTTTGAATTACATCCCTTACTGCTTTCTCATTGAATAATAATTGTCTTTTAATGTCCACAAAGTGGGAACAAAAAATTAACTGGATATTTTGCAGCTTTAAAAAAATTTCTTTATAAATTTTTGTCCACATATTGTAATCCAGAAGGCTTTTAGCTTCTAGGATATAAACACAAGATGGCATGATGTAAGATTATTTACATTTTTTTAACTTCTCTTTTCCTACCACTAATTGTTGAAGCACAATACCATAGGCACCTGCAACATTCTGGTACTTAGCCCCAGTGGGAAATCATCATGTTTAAGCTCAGCTAATGAGTTTCTAGGCTTTTCAAAACATTAATTCTGTTTTCCTTCAACAAACTCATATACATACTTCTCAGCAGCATGCTTTGCATTGTAGTGTTAATCACTGAATAAGGATAATGGCTGGCAGCCTTGGCTGCACTTTCTTTCCCTCAGATTCAGGGGTTTCATTGTTGCTGAAATGACCTGCTTCAGCCTTTGTAATCACGCTTAAAATCTCTTGATTCTAATTGCATGACTGCACTCTGGACAGAATCTTTAACATAAATAATTGAAAATAATATATTTTATGCTGAACACCCTGATGATAATTTCATAGTCAGACAGCACAGAAACCTTTCAATCTGCTCACCTTATCCATGCCCACCATGATGTGTATATAGCCAGCACTTGGCCTGTACCATTCAGTGCCTTGGCATTTTAGGCACTCTACTGAAAACTTCTTGAATGTTGTCTAAGAAGATTGGTAAATCGGTTTATTATTGTTACCTATACCAAGGTACGGTGAAAAACTTGCCTCGATCATTCTGATCAGTTCATTACAAGAGCGCACTGAGGCAGTACGAGATATAGAATAACGCATTACGCTTCAAACCCGGTGTCGAGTAAGCAGACGATTAGATGAAAGAGATAGATTGTGAGGCCAGGAGCCCACACTAGGGAACCATTTAATAGTCTTATAACAGTGCATCACCCCTTCAGACAGATATTACCATCCCTCTGTGTGAAAAGAAATATTCCTTAAATCACTTATAAGTCTCTTTAAACCAATACTTTGTGGTCATAGTCACTTCTGCTAGGGTGAAAAATCTCTCATTAACCTATCTCCATCTTTATTTTGTTCTGTATATCGGAATTGGGCACCCTTCAGCTTTCATTGTTCCAAAGACCAAGTCAGCCTACGTAATCTCTCCTCTCAGATGGGAAGGTTCATTCCAGGCAGCATCTTGGGGAATCTCATCGGCAACCTCTCCAGTGCAATCATATCTTACAAATCAAACACCAGGAATACATTTACTCTGCTTGGGTATGGCATTTTATCCAGTGTTTTAATATATTCACTGAGATCCTTCTTCTCTGACCCCAGTAAGCTATTTGAAATCCAGAGTGCTTGCACCGGCAGTGCAGACATCCAGCAGCAACAGGAGTACATGTCGACAGAGGACAGAGGCTCCAAGTGCGGAAAGAATATTTTCACATTGTGGTTTTCTTAAAGAATACTGCTTAAGATAACTTACTTAAATATGCATCTCTTCAAAGTCTAGGGTGATGTCTCAAATTGAACTGGATATAATCTTATTGTAATCTTATTGACATGGTCTTCTAATAGTTAGAACAGCTGGTATCCAATACACTTCATAGGAATTCCACAGCATACTGATATCCTCGATGAAACACTGAACCATCCGAGGACTCTTACCACATTCACCATGATTCAAAGGGCAACAATTTGGGATTTAGCATCAAATGGGGGTACCTACCAGGTTAAACATTAGTTGGTCCAATCACTTTGAAAACAGAGCCACAAATACTTGCTCTATATTGCCTAAGAGAGCACAAGCTATAATTCTGATACACGGAACTGGTTTACTTTTGATACATGCCGATGCCATTTCTATGAAGTAATTCCCACAACACATGTCAATGAGGAATGCTGTCTCCTCTGAGGTAGGAGATAAGCTTAAAAGCTTTTCACTATTGCTATATCCTGTTGATGGCTTAATCTTACTTGTGGCATTGCTAGAATAGGACATGATGAAAACTGGCCTCTCTACGTCTTTGCTCTCAAGTCGATATTTTCTCCTTCATAGTGGATTCTTTCACACAACTTTATCGAATTTCAACCAAACGTAACACAAAAGACAATATTAGATTTTGTGTTGTGCAGATATTTCCACCCATTGCTCTTTAAACTTTTTTTTTGCTAACAGCTATAAATTCAGCTTGAATGAAAGCATCTGGTGATGCCTCATTTTATCCCTTGCTGTAATAAGCCAACAACAGAATTCATGATCTGTTTATCACTAGAACAGCACACAATTCTCAAAGGAAACAGACTGCTTTTCCTGTCTATTGTGGTTGAGACATATTTACATCCTAAATCTGTCATATTTCATATTTCTCCTCTCTCCTCCTCAACCGCCCCATATAACAAACACCCAAGTTTCATTATTTTTTTGAATAAATATTGTAGATCTAAAACTCTTGGCGACTCCCTTTGTATATAGTTCAAGCACAGCTAATCTAATGTCACAGGACGTAGCCAAACTGATACAGGAAACCAAAACCTATCCAGAGAATGGATTAACCTCAACGTTGTTAAGTTATTGTTGAAGATTGAAAAGTCACATTTCTAACCTTGAGTTAACTGTCTTTCAGCCGGGGCACATCTGTGATTTGAAGCATACATTGATTAGGAGTGTACCCGTGAACCATGGGAACAAAAGTTACAGTAAATTCAGGTGAAAGAGTTGAAAACCAACAATCTTCAGATGCTAGGAATCTGAATTAAAATTAGAGGTACTGGAAGTGTGCAAGCATTTATGTCATACCTTGGCATCTATAGAATATAGAGCAATGAGCACAAGAAGAGGCCTTTCGGCCCACCATGTCTCTGCCATCCATGATTATATCTTAAAAATTCCGCCTGCCAGCGCACGGTCTATATCCCTTTATACTCTGAATGTTACTATTTCTGACAAAGTGTCCCTTAAATGTTACTACCTCACTATCTCATCTACTACTACCACCTCCCTTGGCAGAACCTTCCATCACACCGTCTGTGTAAAAATTTGCCTCATAAATCTCCTTTAAAGTACATCCCCCCTCCACCCCTTGGCTATCAGATTCAGAATCAGGTTTAATAATT
This sequence comes from Hypanus sabinus, assembly GCF_030144855.1. Classification (NCBI taxonomy): domain Eukaryota; kingdom Metazoa; phylum Chordata; class Chondrichthyes; order Myliobatiformes; family Dasyatidae; genus Hypanus; species Hypanus sabinus. The sequence continues at coordinate 34,938,886 of NC_082720.1, forward strand.
CTTGCTTATGTTATGAAATTTGTTGTTTTGCTGCAGCAGTACATTGCAATAAATAATAGTAAAAATGATAAATTCCAATAAGTATGTAAAAAAGAAATTTAAATTAAATAATTAGCACAAAAAGAGGGGAAATACTGAGGTAATGTTCATGGGTTCACTGACCATTCAGAATCTGATGCTGAAGGAGAAGAAGCTGTTCATAAAATGTCGAGTCTGTGTCCTCAGCTCCTGTACCTCCTCTTTGATGGTAGCATTGAGAAGAGGGCATGTCGTAGGTGTTGGTACACCTATAGAAATCTGTAGAAATTCAGGAAATTTGACTCTTCTACTCTGTCAAAGGACTCTGATTATGTAATCTATCTATACCTCTTGTTAATTTTATATACCTCCTTCAGATCACCCTCTCAACCTCTGGCAAACCACAAAAAATGACTCAAGTTTGTCCAATTTTTCCTCATAGTTAATGCATTCCAATCCAGAAAGCATCCTGATGAACCTCTTCTGCATCCTCCCCAAAGCTTCAGCATTTCTTCCCTTGACTGTGGTGACTGGAACTGCAAAAAATGCTACAAGCGTGGCCTCAACAGTTTTCTACAATTGTGACATGAAAGGCAAACTTTAACCGACAAACAGATAAAAGCGAGATTACCTTCGGTCTTCATCAACACCCTATCCATCTGCTGCTACTTTCGGGGAGCTATCGATTTGCATCCCAAGATCCCTCTGTACATCAATGTTCCTGGTAGCTCTGCCATGTATATTTTCCTCTTGCATTTGAGCTTCCAAAATGCATCACAGCTGTCCAGATTATGCCTCATCTACCAATTCCCTTCCCAAGTTTCCAACTGATCTATATTCTGTTATATCCTTTGACAATCTTCCTTACTCTTCACAACTCCACTGATTTGCATATTTTCTCCAACATTCATAATCAGACCACTTACATTTTCATGCAAATCATTTATATACTGTATTTCTACAAACAGCAGAGTCCTTGGTGTTGATGCTTTCAGATCAAGGCCAAAGACCTCCAATCAGAATCAGACACAAGCTTCCATCGTAGGAAATAAGACTCATTTTTTATTTTAAGCAACTTCTCAATGGGTAGATATTTTAAGTGGCAGGGTATTCATTCGTTTCACAGCATGGAGGAAGATGCTGTTACCCAGTTTATCAGTCCTAGTCCTGATGCTCCTGTACCTCTTTCCTGATGGTAGTGAGTCAAAGAGATTGTGGGATGGGTGGTAGGGATCCTCCACAATGCTTTGGGCCTTTCATGTATAGTGCTCCTGGTAAATAAAACAGAACTTAATTTGAAACTATTAGAATTGTAACATTCTATTAGCTGTCAACAGTGGAGAATTACTGTTTACTGGGAGAAAAGAAACGTCTTGGAGGGTGGAAATGTAGCAGGTTAAAATAAAAGTACTCCGAGCAAGGAACAATTAGAAAATACAATAATGAACTGCAGCATTGTGAAAAGTACAAACGTAAGAAAAAAAGGCATGAATTATTTAAGAGTTGCTTTGTACTGATAACGTGTGTTTCAAAGTTTGATGTCTGTTGAAATTTATGTTGCCCTCAATTTACACAGATTTGTAAACAGAAAGTAGTTCCACAAAATATGGCACGAGTGTTCCAACATGAGTTTTCACGGACAAAATACAAGTTCCAACATTAAACTATTTTCTCTGGGTAAGATACTTACTGATTTTCATGGGATACAGTAATAACTACTTCACCACGAGTAAGAAAAAAAAGAATAAATCTGAACTATCTTCATGTGGCATCCATGACAGAGAAGATGTCCTAGCTCTTGATTATACTGTAATATTACAGATTAAAAGATAGGTGAGAAAGAAAGAAAACTTTTTATTCATATGACTTGAAATATATTGACAGACATACAAAAGAGATTTAGCAAGACTTGGAAAGTGTTTGAAATGCTTTCAGGTTCTACAAATAGAATGGTGTTTGGTGGTACTAGTTGGGAAAGGAATAATGGTCAGGGTTCTTCAAAAGTCCTTAATATCAAAATCAAAATCAGAATCAGATTTAATATCACTGGCATATGTAGTGAAATTTGATTTATGTAGCAGCAGTACATTGTAATACATAATTAGTGCAAAAAAGGGGGTAGTGTTCATGGGGTCAATGTCCATTTAGAAATATGACAGCAATTCCCGAATTGTTAAGTGTGTGCCTTCAGGCTCTGTGCTTTCTCTCTGTCGGTATCAATAAAAAGAGGGTGTGTCCTGGGTGATGGGGTCCTTAATGATGGATGCCACCTTTTTGAGGCATCACTCCTTGAAGATGTCCAAGATGCTGGGTGCCTGTGGTGGAGCTGACTGAGTTCACAACTTTCTGCAGCTTATTTTCATCCTGTGCAGTGGCTTCTCCATGCCAGATGCAGCTGGTTAGGATGCTCTCCACGATACACCTGTAAAATTTGTGAGTATCTTTGGTGACATACCAAGTCTCAAACTACTAATGAAATATAGCCACTGTTGTGCCTTCTTTGTAGCTGCATCGACATGTTGGGCCCAGAATAGATGTTGACACCAAAGATCTTGAAATTGCTCACCCTTGCCACTTCTGATCGCTGGATGGGGACTGGCGTGTGTACCCTCGTCTTACCTTTTCTGAAGTCTACGATCAATTCTTTGGTATTACTGATGCTGAGTTGAAGGTTGTTGCTGCAACAGCATGCTACCAGCTGATCTACTTCACTCAACTATGCCTTCTTGTCACGATCTGAAATTCTGCCATCACTAGTTGTGTCAGATTTACAGATGGCATTTGAGCTGTGCTCATGGGTGTCAAAAGAGTAGAGCAGTGGGCTAAACACACATGCTTGAGGTACCCCATGTTGATCATCAGTGAGATGCAGATGTTATTTCTGATCTGTACAGACTGTGGTCTTTGAGTGAGGAAATCCAGGATCCAGTTGCAGAGGGAGATATAGGGGCCCAAGTTTTGGAGCTTTTTGATCAGATCTGTATGAATGACTGTGTCAAATGCTTTGCTGTATTACAGCAGCCTGACGTATTAGTATTGACCAGGTGATCCAAGGCCGTTTCAACAGCCAACGAGATCGCAATGAGAAAGCATGAAGCTTAAAAATTTAACAGCAGTACCTGAAATATACTATTTGGACATAACATTATAAGTAATCACGTAATCATTGACCAGATAGAAGTAAAGCATCTTCTTGATATTTAAAACAAAAATTGGAGTTCAAAATACAGCAACACTTGTATGCTGATGCTAAATCATTCTTTTGGTAGCGGAAGATATTAGACTTTATTAGATGAAGTGTAACAAACAGTGAGTCACGTGGAAAGTAGAACAGGATGAACCTGAGGGAAAACAGGAAAAGGCTGCAATGTGATTTTTGTATTGAGCAGCATCTTTGAGTGAAAAGAGGAAGAAAGAATTTCAATGAAATGAGAATGGTTTGTAATGTTTTCAATGCTGTTAGAGACATTAACATTCCTTACCCTTCTCGTAAAGCCAACTGTCTAATAATAGCATAATATTCTACATGTGGTGGCTGAATAAGTCTTCCTGTCACTTATGCCATAAATGGAAATGAATGTTGTTTTCTTTTCATATGATCCTTCCTCTTTTTTCAGAGAACAATAATAGTGCTGGGTTTTTAATCTGGATGTGTGTACCAGTTGGCTGCAACCAAAGTTCCCTTTTATTTTTTTACAGCTGCGGGGACCATCCATTGCTCTGTGCAGGAAATTTTTTAAACAGCCCAAAAACTACGCGGCACTTTAAATTCACAATAAGTAAACGAAAATTCCAGCTGTGCGGCAACAAAGCCTATCTGCAGGGGAGCGTGTCAGTTGCTGTGCGGCCGTGCACAGAGGGAGCAGTGGCTGCTGTACATGTGGTAAGGAGAGGACCAGTGTTTTGAGGCACGACTTCAGGTAACCTAAGCCTTTGGGCTGCAAGGGTAGTGGACAAACCACCTGAAGCTCCCCTGCTTCAAGCAAGATGGAAATGAGGGCAAGGGAGAATGAGAAGAGTTCAAACTGAAGACCTAGGGTATTCCAGGACAATTGGTTTATTATTGTCAAATGTATAACGGTATAGTAAACAATTTTAGCTTGCATGCCACCCTGACAGATAATTTCCTACACAAGTACATCAAGGTAGTAAAAAACCGAAAAACAAAAATATATGCAGAATCCAGTCCTGATGAAGGGCTTCAGCTCAAAATTTTGACTACTTATTCCCCTTCATTGATACTGTCTGATGGCCAGAGTTCCTCCAGCATTTTGGGCATTTTGTTGATTTCCAAGACCTGCAGGAACTTTTGTCCTTGTGCAGAATGTAATATTACTATTACTCATGGATAGACAGATGAATGATCTATGTTTATACTGTCTTGTTCAACAGAATCATGCAACTTACTCCTAATTTCTGATTACTCCCCAAGCTTCTCTAAAATTAATTACAACTGATTTAGAGGGGGCGGTAGTGAAAAGGTTAATGCAACACTTCACAGTGCTTGCTGTGAGATGGGTATTCAGTTCCTGCCACTGTCTACAAGGAGTTTGTACAATCTCGCTGTGACTACAAGGGTTTCCTCTGGTTGCTCCAGTTTCCTCCCATATTCCGAAGGGTTAGCGCGTTGTGGGATGTGTTATATTGGCGTTGGAAGAAGCATGGCAACAATGTGGGCTGCCCGTCACAGTCTTCTCTGATTTGATTTGTTGCAAATGATGAATTTCACTGTATGTTTTTATGTGCATGTGACAAATAAAGCTAATCTTTGTTTACAATTTCTCTTTGTTCCTATTTGTAGTATTGTCTCTTCATACAGGTCTCTGACAGCAAATTCAATGTCTATTCTTCATTAGAGATCTTAAACAAGGCAGAGCAGTTGCTCCTAATCTGCTTCTCAGCCAGTATTTAGCAAGGATACACTAGATATCAATCAAGGGTAAAAGGGCAGCCTAAATTTTATTTACCCTCTCAGGGTGGAAATAGCGCTGATGCTTTCTTGTGATTACATGAATTATCACATATAGGCGATTCTGGCTGGTAATGTATAACCCCTCACTTGTTAAACAGAATCATAATTTTTGTTAACAAAAATAAATTGTCATGAAATAATCATAATCAGATTATCATGCAGTTGATCAGTGTTTGTTCAATGCTGATACTGACCTAGAGAAGTTTGCTTGCTCAAAGTTCTGCCAAGGATTAAACTCCTGCCACGACTGTATGTTTTTTTTAAAAACTGTACTACACCCAGCTTTTGGCAACAGAAAGGAAAAGCATGTTATTTATTTTAAAATGGAGTGGATGAAAAGCAAAAATGTTTTAATTTCTGTGAGTGAATTGGAAAAGAAATAACAGTTGGACAAGGCATGGATGCAGGACAGAAGCACTTCAACTTTAGCTACACTTTCATTACGGCTAACCCTTTCCAAAGCACTAATATGTCAAGATATAATTTAAGTGTTGAGTTATTACTGAAAAGCTGAAGAAAAGCTAATTTACTCTTCTCAACTTTTGTACAGAATTGTCAATTGTTCTGCATCAAATATTTCTCTGCATTAAATGCTGTCAAACTCAGGCTTCCCACGCAATCACACAAATCTTAAACTTGATGGCCATTCTTCGCAGGTATTCTCCTGACTGTGCTCTGACATTTGGCTCTTCATGGAATCAGCTTAAGATTGTGGTGTTTCCACAGTTCATACCATGGGAAATCTGTCTGCTGAATCTGCAGCTGGTTATCCTGGTACATAAAGAGCAAATCCATTTATTGCACCATTAAGCAATGGCACAAAGAACTAAGGATAGGTTTTAGATAATTTTAGCACATCACACAAACCAATCTTCCATCCTTGGACTCACTTTACATCGCACACTGTCGGAGCAGTGCTGCCTGGATAATCAAGGACACGACCCACCCAGCATCACACTTTTGTCCCCCTTCCCTCCGGGAGAAGATTCAGGAGTTTGAAGATTCATACGGCCAGATTTGGGAACAGCTTCTTTCCAACTGTGATAAGACTGCTGAACGGATCCTGACCCGGATCTGGGCCGTACCTTCCAAATATCCGGACCTGACTTGCACTACCTTACTTTCCCTTTTCTATTTTCTAATTATGATTTATAATTTAAATTTTTATTATATTTACTTCGATTTGTACTTCAGGGAGCACAAAGCGCAGAATCAATTATCGCTGTGATGATTGTACACTCTAGTATCAATTGTTTGGTGACAATAAAGTAAAGTAATTTATGTATTTTCTAATTCATTAAATGTAATTAAATACAGGATAGTTAGTTGAAAAGTCCAATCCTTCCATTGCTATTGAAGTATTTGTGAATGCTTCTAATGCAAAACATTGAGTCTTGAGACTCCTTCTCCACTTTATGTGGTCATGAACCAGAGACTCCCAGGTATCAATGGGGATATTGCATTTCTTCAGTGAGTCCTGCAGCATATAAATTGGCCTAGTAAGTTCTTAATAAGACAAAGAATGCTTGTAAGAGTGTCTACTTTGGGGAATCTGGAGAGGGATGTGTGACTATGTGTGACGAGGTTTCTCTCAAACTTCTATAGGTGCACCTGACAGGTTGTACCAGCTGCTCTGAACCAATGGAACTGGCAGATAGTGGTAAATATTTGCCCAGTCCCTCTATCCAGTCCATGTTCAAGATGCATTGCTTCCGGAAGGCTAATAGTATCAATAAGGTTGTCTACGACTCCTGCCGTTCCTTTTTCTCTCTTTATCCTTCTATGACCAGAAGCAAGTATTGAGCTTGAAAGCCAAGATGAGCAGTCTCAAGAGCAGCTTCTTCCTCATTGCTATGAGCCTTTTAAACCAATCACTTCTTTCACATCCTGTTCCTGTTGCTACTGCCATGTTCTCAGTCTCTAAATTCTACCTCTTTCGGTTATCTGGTTACTGTCACTTCAGCATTTCATACTGCACTATTATATTTACACTATTCTATTAAACTCCGCACCATTCTTTCGGGTTGTGCCTTTGCTGTATTTATTTTTGTACTTATCACTGTCTGCTCTGTGAATTTCATGTGAGCAAGTAATTTCAATATACCCTTGTGTACTGTATATGTCAAAAATATTCCGAATCTGAAATCTGTACTGACAATGGCTGGACTCTGAACATGCAAATACAATTATTACTACTATTCAGCCTTTGAACTTTGGCAGCTTTGGTTATGGAGTATAGTTAGTGTCTGCTGAATAGTTTCCCATTAGTTTTGTTTTCTTCTCCATTTCTCATACAGAAACCTACATGTAATGTCTCTCATGTGTGAATAGTATCAGCACTGACACGAAGTGAAATTATTTGTTTTTTGCAGTAATGGTACAATACAAATACCTTGTACATAAAAATCCATAAACTTAAAAACAAATAAATATTGCAAAAAAGGGAATAATGTCATAATGTAAATGAACCATTCAGAAACCTGATGGTAGAGTGAAAGAAACTGTTCCAAAATCATTAAGTGTAGGTCTTGAGGCTCCTACGCTTCCCTGATAGTAGTAATGGGAAGAGGACATGACCCAGATAGAGAAGGTCCTTAATGATAAATTCCACTTCTTGAGGCATTGTCTCTTGAGGTTGCCTTTGTTGTGCCTAAGATGGAGTTGGAGCCTCTGGCGATTCTATGCATTGGAACCTCAATACCATGCAGTGATGTATTAAGACAGAATGTTCTCCACTGTATATATGTAGAAATTTGCAAGAGTCTTTGGTTACATACCAAACCTCCTCAAACTCCTAATGAAGTATAGCCACTGGCCTGTGATCTTTATGATTGCATCATTGTTTTGGGCCAAGGGTAGATCTTCTGAAATGTTGATACCCAGGAACTTGAACCTGTTCATCATTTCCACCCGTGGCAGCTTAATGAGGATTTGTGTGTGTCTTCCTGACTTGCCCTACCTGATCAACAATCAGTTCCTTGGTCTTGCTGACATTGAGTGTGAGGTTGTTGTTGTGGCACCATTCAATGGCTTAATCAGAGTAATCCTCATTGCCACCTAAGGTTCTACCAACAACAGTGTTGTCATCATCAAACTTATAGATGTCATTTGAGCTGTGTTTAGCCCATTATCATGAATGTCCAGCTAAGAGCAGTGGGCATAGCTCTTCTGCTTGAAGTGCAGCTGCATTGATAGTTAGCGAGGAGATGTTATTACTGACCGACACTGATTGCGCTCTGCCAATAAGGATGTTGAGGATACATTTTCAGAGGAAGGTACAGAGGCCTAGGTGTGTATGCCAAAATATCTTAGGACCCGTAAAACATCTAATTTCCATATCAAAGTAATTGCAAAGTTTGTGGGAAGTGAAGTAGAACATTACATCAGAGAAGCTTGAGTAAAGTGCTTGAGCAATGATAAAGCCTCAACTAACACTGGTCATTGTTAATAATGGTTCTCTAGCGAACCCATAGATTAATCACACATACAGACAAATATTCTATGTCAATGGTACTTATATTGGTATTTAGTTCAAATCAGTTCATCTGAAATCAATAAGGAAAGTAATAGTATGTATTTCGCAAGAGAATCCTGGAACTTCAGTCAGGAATTAGGAATAATCTTTCAACATAGTCTCGTCTCAGTCAAAGTGTCATTCTTTATAAATTAACCTTGATACAGAAATCAGGTTTTATAATAGTTCTAAGATGTTTGAATATATGCACTAGAGTCTAGCTCTGCAATCTGTAGTTCTGGACTTCAGAGAACTTTTGATGTGGGTGGATGTATGGGGTTTGGAAAACATGAAAATATTCAGAATTAATGGAAACTATTCATATCCAGCAACTACACTTCAAAGCTAAGGTTATGTAAAGTTCAGTGACTGAACTGGAGTACATTGATGATATTCAACCTTCAGGTCTTGGCCTTTGAGAACCTTTTCTGTGGCTCAACGAGTGGAGTTTGGAGAGACAAACATCAAAAATTAGGCATCACACTCCACTGGAATGCTGGCAAGACTAGGATACATCATAAAAATTTGAAATCCCACCAAATAGTTTTCACACTTACCAACCATCTGCACTCCATGAATGTCAATGAGGATTTGTTTTCAAAAGCAAAGCAGGAGAATCAAATATTACAGTCAAAGCACTGAAATAAAATATCCCATCAATCTAGGCAGTTCCATACCACTAAATATTTCAAAAAGAACCCAGCTGACATTGCAAGTTACAGTTTATGGACAAATGTAGGTGTGGTCAGTTTCCAAGACTATGGATGGAAATCATGGTGATACCTTTTCTTCCCCCAGTGGGAATATAAAATGAAGTGACATTCTGTTTGGGAAATTTGAAGACAATTGGCAAGATGCCATACCACCCAGCAGAACATCTTTTCAAGCTCTGTGCAATGACATTTATTTAAATAATAAATCATAATATTAACTTTAAAAGCAGCAACAGAGATTGGTGCTACAAGACTTGGTTAGTCATTTCCAAACCCAGAGTTAAAGCAACATGTGTCTTGTCAATGACTGGATTGGGAAATATGCTACAACAATAAAAATGATTTAAGCTGTTTGCCTCTATAAAAAATTACCAACATTAAAATTTATGGCCTCTATTATTTGGATGGAAACTATAAAACATTGTACAGTTAAAAAATTATTTAAACACTTTTTTAAATTAAAGATATGAAAGTAATACTCCACTTTTAAAGAAGAAATGTACCATGTCAGTTAGATAAAATCGAACTCTTCTAGTCCCTGCCCTACACTATTTCATTAGTTAACAGCAGTTTGCTTGATAAATGCAACAAGGTTGAATATGCTTCTGCTGGAAAATTGGATAAAGCTGTGCTGTTATAAGTTGACCCAGAACTTGGCTAATAAAGCTAGAAATGATGTAAAGCCTCAGACATATGTCTGTTCGACAGAAAACTGTTTCTGAATGATGCACTTAATCAAACCTGACCTTGAGTACTTACAATATTTTCCCGTATAAAGGAAAGACCTGTGTGTTACTGTCTTTGTCATTGAATTATCTACATGAACATCCACAATTTGTTGACATATTCAACTTCATGTGTTTTAGACCAAGAGTTGCTGTGGTTTAGTTGTAACTAATCACATCCTCAGGTCACAGTGGCATTCCGAGTTAAATAATTAATTTGACACCAACATTTGACGTACTAATGTGGCTGAGATATTTTGCCCCAAGTAGCGTGCAGTAAAAAAATAAGAACATTATTCTGCATTGAAGCTGTAGGGGTAGTTAATAATGGTAGAAGGATTGAATCATTTCATTGAAGCTAATCTGGATGGTGATATATATTATTGTTTTGTACTACGCATTACATGGGATGCATGCACAATAATGTCTGGGGTTGGTGTGGCCACCTTAACAAGTGTTACTGGATTACCCACTAGTCAAGGCTGGACTATGAAAAGATAATTACACACATTCTTTATACTATTAAGTCCAAGAATCTACATCTAGATCAGGAATACGATATTGTGTGCAGCTGAACTGAATCTAGATCAAGGATTTCCACAGATTATTGGCTAATCTTTTGATGAAATTTCCCAACGTTGCTATTGATGACCGGAAGAGATGAATTAGGGTAGTAAATGGCCAGGCTCAATTTAACATTTTTGCATGGAAAGGACAATGATTTAAGCAACTTTTACTTGTTTAGACAGATATTTATTTCATAGCTACAGTACAATATCTTATTCAGGGAAGATCTTCATTATCTGACCATGCGCTGTACACTCAGTTCTGTTTTAACATCATATGAAGCAAAGCAAGTTCCCTGGATATTTCTGGCTGTAATGGATGGAACAACTGGAGGGAGTAAAATTGGCATGTGCTTATAGTTCAATAGTTCTTTGGGACACTTCTTGATAAATAAATATTTGGTTGAATCACATGTTCAATGGTCTGAACGGAACCAATGATGCTCAGCCTTTTCTAGTTAAGTAAGTCCAGGACTTGTAGATCATCATCTGTCACCCTGTTTCACGATTAGACTCAACATACCAGGATACTCCTGCTCTTTACTGGGAACACCATCTCCCCAATCTGACACATGTCAAATATGGTAGACGACTGGGGCTGAAAGGAGGGAGAATGAGGGAAGATCTTTTTTTTGCCCCATGATATTACATCTTCCTATGGAGACTGTCAACACATGCTAGAAGGAATGTTTCAAAAGCCTCCTCAGCTGCAGCCCTGCCCTTGATGTGTGTGATCTTGTCATCTTTCCACAGCAGCCTCTGCAGTCCACCCTGCTGAGTAATCAGGCCATAACCCAATTCAGATGTTGTTAACAAAGCCATTTTAGTAGACAACATCATCACTGAAATCTTAAAAAAAAACTCCTCTGTTGGTACTCGTCTTAGCTGGTCAGCAGGTTGCAGAGCCGAGAGGGAGACTAAGAATGGTAACTATCTGCGCACAGAACAAGAAGCGTTTTGACGAAACATACTGATATATATCTTAAATAAGAATGGTACAGCCAAGAGCTACTGAGATGAAAGGCACTGGAGAGGATAATATAAATAACAGCCCAAATGTTTCAAGGCAGTGAAGTATAGTAACTGAAAATATAGAATGACTTGACCACAACAATAGAAACTTGTATTTACATAGCATCTTTCAAGCACTAAAGTGCCCTAAGATATTTCCCACAAGTATTAGTACACAATATCTGACAAAAGGAAGTCATTAGGTCTGTGAGCATGGTTAAGGATTTAAAAGAGAGGTGAAGTGAGGGAGCTAGTTCCCATGGTTTCAGTGTAATAGCATGGCTGACGATGATGGAGGACGAAAAACTGGAATGAGTAAATGGCTAGAACTGGACGAGTAAAGAGATTCCTACACATTGTAAGGTGAGAGGAGGATATGTAGATAGGGGCAAGCATACATAAGGAGGAATTTGATAATAATGTTGAGGAGTTTTCCTTAAATTGATGCATTGCCAAACTGGGAACTAATAAAGTCATCTCACACAATGATGAAACATGAACTGGACCACAGATGAAAGTTTTTAACATGGACTCGAGCTTACAAAAGTGTGCAAAGTGACAGACAGGTCTGGAGGTAGTTAGAATGACCAAGATAGGGGAAGAAAAGCAATTGGTGAAGCTTTCAGATTCAGATTTATTTGTCACATGTACATCCAAATGTCCAGTGAAATGTGTCATTTCTGTCAACAACCAGCACACTCAAGGATGTGCTGGGGGCGGCCTGCAAGTGTCACCACACATTCGGGTGTCAACAGAGCACACTGATGCACCATCAATAACTCACTCTGAGACGTAAAGGCGAGGTATCGGCTTTTATTGACTGGAAGAATGAACAAGCAGTGGTTAACCACCATACTACATCCTGGAGACTGAGAGGCCGGGCCAAGGCCTCAATTGCTTTTATACAGGGGTCTGTGGGAGGGGCACAGGAGCAGTCAGCAGAGGGCGTGTCCAGACAGGTATATGTAGTTCACCACACACACCCACCATGTTCAACAGAACAACACAAAACAGGATATACGAAGCAACAAATCAACAGAAGCAAAACAGGTCCTGTTTCTCCATGCCATCCACCCACCCAACCCAGGACAGGTCATCTTCAGCCTCCAGCAGACTTGTGGATTAACAGACTTTGGGCTTTTGACTTCCCCAGAACACTTGCACAGATTCACAGATTTGGGTCTCTGGCGATTGGGCTTTGACTTCCGGATTTCCAATCACCCTTCTAGCTTCAATCCTCAGTATCAACCCAGGACTCACCGATGCCAACGAATGAGGACTTGAACTCTGGACACTGTGATTTGCATACCTAGGTGTTCACTGTTGCCCGTGGAACTCCAATCCTGGAACACGTCGCTGACTCACTAATTTCCTGGGGATTTTGTACGTGAGCTTGTCTTCTTGATCACATCCATGTTGCTAGCCTTCAAACATGGATCAGAGGCTTAGACCCTGACCTGTCCTCTAATTTCCTCGCATCCATGTCCCTAATCCCTAATCTGACCCCTACCTCCTCTCTCTTTCCCCAAAATCATCCCAATGAACCTAAAAGAAAATTAAAACAGCTAAGTTTGAGCTGTGATCTTGACAGAGAGAGCCGCAACTTTGACAGAGCAATATCGTTTAAAAATTAATTTGTCAGTGTGACAAGGCTAAGCACAAAAGCCCAGTGAATTAGAAACTTCATCAAAGCTTATCTCTAGAATATAATAGAATTTAATTTAAAAGCAATCACTCTCTTGCAGTTTCCTTGACAAAAAACTTTCTTGTCTTTCAGGCTTTTGATGCCTAAGCACATGTTAGCTACCTGACAAATACATTCAGTGGCACACCTTGCGCCTTTGAATGTCACTTCTGTAAAATTCTGTTGCACATGTGCAATAAGTTTTTGCACTGAAAGAATCTGCACAAAATATATTTCATCACATTACAAAATTGTGTTATGGGAACTTCTGTTTGTTGTCAACGTTTATTTTCTATAGAAAATCTTTCTATCAATTATTTAATGACAATAATAGTCCATAGATATTCTATAAGGCATTTTTAAGAGACATTTGCTGACACCAACTTGTAAACCTGCATTAAATTCTGTACTTGCACTCAAATCCTGATCATTAACACATCAATGTAATTATTTTGGTTTATTCAGAACTTTAACACAACTTATATTCTTTCATACTCCTGAAAACAGAACACACTTTGTCTCTTAATTGGAGATGACTGTGAAATGGGAAGTGATTATGCAAAATATGTTCGAATAACCTGCATTTAAAACCACACAACACAACAGAGATTTGAAGGTTATCCGGGATAAGACAACGTGAAGTTATAATATGTAATTAAAAGGACCAAGATGAGATGAGATGTAGTTATGATTATAGAAGAATAATTAAACTAATAGCTTCTGATTCCAAACATAAATTATGCAAATTATCTGAAAGTCCCCTTGCCGAATCCTGCAAGGACTTAAAAAAAATTAATGAAAATGTAAGGTACGCAGGCTTTAACCATGCAAACCATTACAGAAAATGAAACATCCTTTGCATGACTTTCTTCTGCTTTGCTATGAGGAATAATTTCCAAAATCAATTCATCATTTTTTAATGCAGTAACATTTTTTTTCAAAATTTATCATGTAAATAATGGAATGACTTTCCTGATTGCTGGAAAAATCTCCCACTAATCACAGTGTATCGTTTCCAGTTTCACTATCTATTTTATTGTCTTACTGTACTCAGGAGATCTGTGTGTTCCACTGATCCAAGTGACCTATCAGCATGGCTAGATTATCCACTGCATTGTTGATGTAGTTGAAGTCACCAGCCAAAATGACAGGTAGGACATCTCTAGCAGGGCTGGGAGCTTCCAGAGGACAGTTAGCCCCTCACCTAGCATGTGTGAGGCATGCACATTGTTTAGCTGGAACTGAGTGTTATTGTACTTTATCTGCATGAGCAGCCATACAGTGACCACCTTCTTGGCTTCAGCGAATACCTAGACTGGACACACAACAATCATTGCCCCCCTGATCATATACCCAATCCATGGGATCACCCTTAGAACAATCCCCAATAGTTGCAGAGGTGTGGTAGCCGACGTTTCTGTAGAAAAGTCACATCCACATTGGCCTTGGCTAGGTATTGCTAGGCATTAACATATTGTACAATACAAAACACATCATCACTCTGCCAGTTCTACCTCCATAGCTAGTTTGGAGATCATGGTTCGCAACTACAGTCTATTGTAATTTAGCCTAGGCTTCAGAGAACCCAGACATTAAATTCCAATGTTCGAATGCACACTGGACCCCTTACACAAAATATGACAGATGCAGCTTTTCATCAGAATCAATAGGCCTGTTGTGTTGGAGACTGGTGATAGGGGCTAGGCTATGATAACTGAAGACCTCCTACAAAATACCTGCACCATGTTGTCAGACTTTTGTGTCAGTCAGATTCCTCAGTCGTCTTTAGACCCTCCTATTTCCCCCCGCCCCACAGACCTGCCCACAATCCCTCCCTATTTGGTTCCACTCTTTACCTTCCTTACCTAATAAGATTCCACAATTTGCAGGCAATCATGTCCCAACCTCCGTTGCTGTCTTCACACTTCCTTCCTCAACTCCATCTGTCAATTAACCTCTCCTCACCTAGAGCCGCCAGTTCTTGCCCTACCTTCTCCCTTACCTCGTTATACTGGCTGTTTACTTTTAACACTTTCAGTCCAGCTGAAAGGACTGCTCTGAAACACAAATTGTCCATTTCCCTCCATAGATGCTGCCTCCCACAGCTCTTATCATATAAAGAGGCTTTAAATTCACCAACCCTGACAGGTGACATCTGCAATTTCAGGGACTGCCATTGCTGACAGTAATTTATTGTATCAGTTATAAGGAAACTTTACCAGAATTTCATTTGATTGCTTTTAGGAAGATTATGGAGTTAATTATACATTCATCACACCTTCTGGGAAAATTATTATCAGTAATAAAAGCATCAAATGATATGCAAAGAACAGGCAGTGGAATGATGGCTAAGGTAACATTTGTAAGTACACCTTTTGTTTAATGATATGCATTTATTCCCTGACTCCCCTTTTCATTAAATCATTTCTATTTCTCCCATTTGTCCTGTGATAACACATATCTTTCTCCTTTAAGAGATCAGAGCCAACAAATTTATTCGAGTTACAATCTTATACATTCTCAAGCTGGTTTGAGCTAGGCATGACAAGTGTGTTGATTTGTCCTCTCATGTTTTTCACCCTTCTTTCTTCTAAGAAAGTCTGGAGATCTATGTTATCTCCAGCTCTCAGCAGCCAGCTAAAGCTGACGGCTCACAGTGTGGCAGGGATTCCTTGGGAGAGCCCTTGCCCTGCAGTGACAATGTACACTGCTGCAATTAGTGTCTGCTATATGTGCTTCCAAGAAAGATTAATCATCTATAAAATGAATTACAATTAAGAAGTAATGAAGTATGCAATTTTAATTCTTTAAAATAGCCTGAATTTTAATAATAGCAATGACAGAATTTTCCATTTTTATTTTTGGTTTTCTGATTTGGAGTCATCTTGTTCATTTTTATTTCTTGAAGAAAATAATAATAATGGCTAGGGGTTAACAGGATCTTGAGAAAAAAACTGGAAATTTAAGAAGATGTTGAAGCGACTTCACTCAAGCAATGGTTTACAAGTGGTAACCCTTTACAAGAAGCAACTGTCACTTTCTTGAGATATTGCGAGTGTATGAAAGGGAATCATTATCTGTTTCCTTCATTGACTGTCAAAGTAGGTCTTTATGAAATATTTACCTTAGCATATCATTTGCTCTATATTGAAACAATAAGATTCTCTTGGTTCTTAAATATGTCATCTTTAAACAAAGCGAGTTTGCACTGCTGCAGATTAATCTGTCAAGATTCCCTCACCAGGGGAGCTGAGGTTAATTTGAAAGCTGTTTTGCAGCATTTAGCCATGCTTTAGTTGCAATGTCAGTAAGTCCAGCTGTGAGATCTTAAAGGGGTATGGACTTTAGGCACTGCAGAAAACAATAGTACTCTAGGGATTCTAAGACAACACAATAAAAAGGCAGACAATTCAAAAATCACTATCATATCAAATCCATCATTGTGTCCATTTGCAGATATCATTCCACCATGCCAGCATTCTAATCAGCAGTAATGAACAGGATGCAAGTTGTCATTGACACTGAGTTATACTGAATTCTTTGTGGCAAGAATACACAGCCAAAGCCTACAGACATTTTATCCTTAATTGTTCTCTCTCAAGCTGCCAGTCTTGAGCCTAGCAAGATTTCAAGCAACAATGGCTCTAAGTGTTTCACCATTTTCTCATCCATCTGCACGTGCATAGTTAAACAAAGTAGTTTATGGAACCCAATTTCAGAAATTGCAACAAAACTGCACACACATTGCTCTTTTAACCCACATTTCAACCCCACTCTCTTTTAGATGAGCTATTAAACTGAGGATCCAATTTCCTGCTCCAGTAAAGTTAAAGCACTCAACAGCATGAGCTATCAGTGCACTGGCTAATGTGTGTGTCCTCTCTCAACCATAACACCAAAATATATTGGCCTAGGAATTCTGTTGACTAGTATTGCAGTATGTGAAAGAACGTTCACACAAAACAATAAAGGTGGTAATGCACACTATGCACAAGTAATACACATCTAGATGTTGGGCTCAGATCAGCCATCTGCATGACACACAAGGAAGACACTGGTCTTCAGGTGTGACATCAACTGAGAACAACAGTCAAGTGAACTCCATGAAATTCACCCTTGCTTGCAAAAGCCATGAGCGATAGACATCTGGTCAATTAGAAAATTGAAATCTAGCTTGTATTAGTGGAAAGTTGGATGTTTTCCGGGAGTCTGATTTTTCATCCTTAGAGGTTTGAATTTTTGTTGTAACTGGCCCCATAGATACAATTTATTAGCCTTCCGTCCAAATGTATTCCAACCTTCATTCCAGGTGTATTCCAGCTTCATCCCAAATGTATTCTGACCTTCATTTCAAGTGCATTTAACCATTCCAGCTGTACTCCAACCTTCATTCGAGGTATATTCTGACCATTCCAGATGTATTCTGACTTTCATTCCAAGTGTATTTCAAGGGACCTCATCACCTCCTCAAGCCCTCCAATGCCATTCCTTCAATCTAGATTCCATCCCATCATCTCATTGCCACCTTAATCATCTTCATCGATCCTTACTCCAAGCACCTTTCATCTCCATCTTTGGATCTGAATGAATACCCTATGGTTGGCAGAGGCTTTATTTAACCAGTTGTTCACAAATGCGTCCCTACAAAGTCATTCAGAGTCGACCCCAACCAGAAGCCCTGGATGAACTATGAGATCCAAAATCTGCTGAGGGCCAGATCGGAGGCATTCAAGTCTGCTGACCAGGAAAGTTACAAGGAATGATCTCTGGAAAGCCGACTCACAGGTGATTTGGCAGTTCTGAACAAAACTTGATGCTCAACAGTTGTGATAGGGCTTGAATACCTTTAAATCAAGTGGTATAGGCAACAACAGAGCTTTGCTTCCAGATGAGTTCAGTGCCTTCTGCATTCACTTTTATCATCAAGACATGGAGGATCCATCATGAATTCCCAAGCCCTTGATGATGCTGTGATTTCAGCCTCTGAGGCTGATATGCGAGTTTCCTGTAGGTGATCACACGAGAAGCTTCCAGCCAAAATGGATTACCTGGCCAGGTACTAAATACCTGTGCTGATCACCTGGCTAAAGTGTTCACTGAGATCTTTAACCTCACACTTTGGCAGTCTGAATTAACCACCTGCCCTAAGCGGGCTTCATTTATACTCATGCCCAAGAAGAACATGGTAGCCTATCTCAACAGCACTTAAATCCACAGTGATGAAGTGTTTTGAGAGGTTGGTGATGAATCATATCAACCTCCGACTGAGAAGCAAGTTGGATCCACTGCAATTTGCCTAACGGAGCAACAGATCCATAGCAGATGCCATCTCACTGGCTTGTCACTCAAATCCGAAACATCTGGGAAGCAAAGAACCATATACCAGCATGCTCTTTATTGGCCACAGCTCATCATTCAATACCATCATCCTCTCAGAACTAATCAATAAGCTCCAAGACCTTGGACTCAATACCTCCTTGTGCAATTGGATCCTCAATTTCCTCACTTGCAAACCCCAGTCAGTCTGGATTGGCAACATCTCCTTGACGATCTCCAACAGAACAGGTGCACCCAAAGGCTGGGTACTTAGCCCCTGCTGTATGTGCTTTACACCTATGACTGTGTGTGTGGCTAAGGACAGCTCTAATGCATACAGGATGGAGGCTGACAATCTGGCTGAGTGGTGCCATAACAACAACCTTCATAACAACAATGTCAGCAAGACTAAGGAGTTGATTATTCCTTCAGGAGGAGGAAACCAGAGGTCCATGAGCCAGTCCTCTTTGGAGGATCAGAGGTGGAGAGGGTCACCAACTTTAAATTCCTTGGTGTTTTTATCTCGGAGGACTTGTCCTGGGCCCAGCATGTAAGTGTATTTACGAAGAAAGCGTGACAACACCTCTACTTCCATAAGAGCTTTCAAATATTTGGCATGAAATTTTAAACTTTGAAAATTGTCTGTCGATGTGTAGTGGAGAGTATGTTGACTGGCTGCATCACAGTCTGATATGAAAACAACAATGCCCTTGAATGGAAAATCCTACAAAAACTTGTTATATAACCCAGTCCATCACAGGTAAAGCCCTCCCCACCATTGAGCACATTCAACACAAAATGTTGTCACAGGAAAGCAGTATCTATCCTCAGGGGTCTACAGCATCTAGGACATGCTCTATTCTTGCTGTTGCTATCAGGAAGAAGGTGGAGAAGACTCAAGATTCACACCACCAGGTACAGGAACAGTTATTATCCCTCAACCATCAGGCTCTTGAACCAAAAGCAGATAACTTCACACTTGCCTCATCACCGAAATGTTCCTACAACCTACACACTCACTTTCAAGGATTTTTCATCACACGGTCTTGATATTTATTGCTTACCTATGTATTATTATTTCTTTCTTATTGTATTTGTACAGGTTGTTGTCTTTTGCACACTGGTTGAAAGCCCAAGTTGGTGCGGTCTTTCATTGTTTCTATTATGGCTATTATTATTTATGGATTTATTGAGTATTGTTACAGTGTGTGCTGGCAATGACCGAACCCAGATGCAGAGGAGCAATAGACTCCCATATAGAGATGGAAACAAGACTGAGTGACACCGCAAGACAAATCATTCTCGGAACAAGGACTCAGCAATAAGCCCTAATCGGGAGTTTTAAATAATCACAGTACGCAGAAAACCTGTGCCAGTCTAAATAAACTTGACAAGATTAAACAGAAAGCACTAGGACTTAACAATTCTAGTTAAGACACTGATTAATAAAAATAGGTGCTTTAGAAACCTTGGAATCCAATGCTCTACAGCTTGCCCACAGGGCTTATGGCAAGTACGTCTACTTTGATAATAAATTTGCTTTGAACTTCAAACTTTGATTGCAACATCTAATCCCAAGAAGTAAATCACCTTAGGTTCTCCTGGACAATGATAATGCACTATACAAAAAAATTCTACATTTTACTTAAATACTTTGTTGAGCTTTGCAAAATATCTCCCCTGAAAAACATAGCTTTTGTGCACTGAGGATCTTTCATTCATTTTCAAATATAACGTTTCAGTGATTCAAAGATACAGAAAGCATATTTTCAAAAAGGGCACAAATCACTGAAAAATCTATTCTGAATCGTTTTAAATTTCATTGCCTATTGTTTTTCAGTGCTAGTGATCCAAAATCAATTTAACTCAGTGTAAATGGGACCAGAGATCACTTTCAGGTGGGATTACACCCAATTCTGAATTTGTTCTTGGCAATTCAGCTTGTTCTTTATATCACGTCTGACATTTCCTCAACATTACATACTGATGCACCATCAATAACTCTCTGAGACGTGAGGCAAGATATCAGCTTTTATTGACTGGAAGAAAGAACAAGCAGTAGTTGACCAACATACACATCCTGGAGACTGAGAGCCGGGGTCAGGCCTCAATCGCCTTTGTACCGGGGTCTGTGGGAGGAGCCACGGTCAGTGGGAGGGGCCACAGGAGCAGTCAGCGGGGGGGGGGGGGGGGGGGGTGTCCAGACAGGTATATGTAGTTCACCACACATACACAACTAATGAAACCACCTCTGTCATAAGCTTTATTTCAGATCTCCAGAAAGCATGTTATTGTAAAATCAAAGGAAAACAGTGAGAACAGTGTTCTACCTTCTTCATAAATGCACCATTTAAAGGGCTTTTCTGCTAACATCAGGGCACCTCATGAGGCAACACTGTAAATGGTGAATGCCTCAAATCTGCAAAGTGCTCAAACTAGCACGAAGTGCTTCCTGAAGCATTGAACAACCACCTGGCTCATCCATTAAGTGCTGTCGTAGTGCTAACACCAACAACACTTCATCAATGAAAACTTCAGACTATACATTGCTAGTGACAGAACAAAGGGTAAAGACCACAGGGAAACAGCAACAAAAATGGGCTCATGTAGATTTTATCCGAAAGGAGTTTTCAGAGACTCAAGTGCACTCAGAGTCACTAAGTTTTCAAAGGTCGCCGTCAGTGAAACACGTGACTTTCTGTTGGCTAGGGTTTCAGCCATGGTCAAGGGCCTAGACCTCTCTCACACTGAGGACAAGGTGAAAGTGGTTCTCAAGATCATGGCAACACACGCAAAATGCTGGTGGAACTCAGCAGGTCAGGCAGCATCTATGGAATGGAATAAACAGTCAATGTTTCGGGCTGAGACTTTTCATCAGGACTGGAAAAAAAGATGAGAAGTCAGAAAGTCAGAGCAAGAAGGTGGGGGGAGGGGAGGAAGAAGTACAAGGTGGTAGGTGAAACCGGAAGAGGGGAAGTGTTGGTGAAGTAAGGAGCTGGGAAGTCGATTGGTGAAAGAGATAAAGGGCTGGAGGAGGAGGAATCTGATTGGAGATGGTAGAAGACCATGGAAGAAAGGGAAGGAGAAGGGGGGTGATGGGGAGGGAAACTAGGAATTGGGAATGGTGGGGGGGGGGTGGGATGCAACTAAAAGCTTGAGGAATCGATGCTCATGCCATCAGGTTGGAGGCTACCCAAACGGAATACAAGGTGTTGCTCCTCCAACCTGGGTGTGGCCTCATTGCAGCAGCCATGGATTGACATGCTGGAGTGGAAAGTAGAATTGAAATGTGTGGCTGTTAGGTATCCCTCTTTTTCTGGCGGACTGAGCGTAGGTACCTGGTGAGGCAGCTTCCCAATCTACATCAGGTCTCACTGATATACAAGAGGCCACATGTGGAGCACTGGATACAGTAGATGACCCCAATAGAATCACAGGTGAAGTGTCACCTCACCAGGAAGGACTGCTTAGGGCCTGAATGGTAGTGGGGGAGGAGGTGTAGGGACAGGTGAGGCACTTGTTCTGTTTGCAAGGGTAAGATCATGACCTCAGGACCATCTTAGGCAGCCCAAGGTGATTACTGCCATTTAGTGCAGGTTAGTACATGATTTGAGATGTCACCCAGCTCCAGGCTGGCAGAGGAATGATTGTGTGGTCTCATTCTGTGACTGACTATGTGAAATGAAGGTGGTATCCCAGCTACTGGATTTGATAGCTTTGCTGGCCTCCCCAAAATTCACCCACAAGGACTCAAAAACACCAATAGAATAGAGCTCTTCACCAATAGAAACAATTTCCACTCCTTAAATGTGCAGGCTGCAGTTGGGGATGGGAAGAATTTTCCAATAGTCAGTGCTGGGTTTCCTGCAAAGCCCACAGCACCTGTATTCCAGGGTCTCTGCATTTCCTAACGAATGGGGGGCTACAATTAAGAGCCGCTTTTTTCTTTTGTAGCTTTTCACTTCTGTATGCAACCCAACTTCTCAAGCTCAGCAGTGACATTACAGCAGCCAGGGAACTGTGATGGATGACACTGGGCTTTTAAAGTGAGATTCCTCTGTATTGGTCAGTCCAAGGAGCAGTGCTGTTCATGCCCTCCTGGTGAGGAGACCTCTTTATAGTCCTCTGTGTGTTGAATTATCTGGCCTATAGGAGACAACTACCTATGTCTGAGCCTGAGGGGCAGCTGGAGCAGGAACATGACTGCTCTAAGCTGATGCTGTTCTGCAACATCACCATCTGGATCACAATGCAGCAAACAGAAGTAAGGCAAATTTCCAGACACACAGTAAAGGATTGCATTATGAAGAGATGATTTAACATCTAGCTCAAAATATACACTAAGGCTTCTTGCAAGGCAAGTGAAATTCTCCATATTCCATTAATATCCACCATGGCAAAAGTAGCCACTATTCTCCAGTAATGAATTATACTCCCTCACAATTCTTCTTTGCATGTCCACCTGCACTCACTCCACCACTACTTCAGTGACTTGTCACGATATATCTCTATTTCTTGATGGGTGAAACCTTGCATCAAGCACTCTGACCGCTGCATAAAACAGATTTCCCTTAGATGAGCCTCTCTCAGTTGGAGTTAACAAAGGTTGAAAACTTTAACACTTCGACTTTCTGATCAATATCTCTGGTAGTCAACCAACATTGTAGCCAAAACATTTTGAAATAATGAATATCCCAAAAAATTTTAATGGATTGGCACCAAAGATTTATCGAGAAGCATCAAAGGGTTTACACTTTATCAGGGGTGATAAAAATCCTTGCATGAAGTCATGAGATTCAGTTCAAGGTATTCAACCAATTGTCCGATCAAGATGTTTCTTACATCATAAAATGGACTTAATCTCACAATCTACCTTGTTAAGACCTTGCATTTATTGTGTGCCTATACTGCACTTCCTTTGTAACTGTAACACGATATTTTGCATTCTGCCATTGTTTTTCCCTTGTACCAGAATGATCTGTATGCATTTGTCATTGTACATCAACGGATACACAATGGGTAATGACTGACTTCACTCTATTAATACCAGTTTGATGTGATCATTTTATTGTAATACTCTCCTACTTTAGGAATCAATTTCATAGAAACATAGAAAATAGGTGCAGGAGTAGGATATTCGGCCCTTTGAGCCTGCACCGCCATTCAGTATGATCATGGCTGATTATCCAACTCAGAACCCTGTACCTGCTTTCTGTCCAAACCCCCTGATCCCTTTAGCCACAAGAGCCATATCTAACTTCCTCTTAAATATAGCCAATGGACCGGCCTCAACTGTTTCCTGTGGCAGAGAATTCCACAGATTCACCACTCTCTGTGTGAAGAAGTTTTTCCTCATCTCGGTCCTAAAAGGTTTCCCCTTTATCCTTAAAATGTGACCCCTCATTCTGGACTTCCCCAACATCAGAAACAATCTTCCTGCATCTAGCCTGTCCAATCCCTTTAGAATTTTATATGTTTCAATAAGATCCCCCCTCAATCTTCTAAATTCCAGTGAGTATAAGCCTAGCCGATCCAGTCTTTCTTCATCTAATGTTACCTCAACTGTTCAACTGGTTTCAATTACCAGAAATGAAAACTTGCAGAAAATGGGCAGCCTTGGATATAATGCAGATGAAGGGTCTCAGCCCAAACCATCAAATATCCATCTCCCTCCTTAGATGCTGCCTATCCTACTGCATTCCTCCAGCATCTTGTTTGTTCCTCTAGATCTCAGCATCTGTGTCTCGACACATGCCTTGGATACACAGTTAAGTTCATTCCTCAAACCTCCACTTGATCTTTAGCTTTTCGTAGAGTACCACTCAGAGTCTTTGACGGAAACAACAAGCAGGGTGAATTCCAAGTCAGGGACGGAATTCATTTCAGAGGTCATAATCCTTAGTTATATTAAACTTGTTTCTCTCCCGTGAGGTAATCCCTTTTAACTGAAAAGCTTCGCTCAGCAGCTGGCAGCAATCAAAAGTGTTCTAAAGCCAGCTGATCTCATTAGCAAGCATCCTTACAAAGTGAAGTAGCACCAATACACCCGCAGATGCCTAACTACAGTGGTTCTCTCAGCATCCTGGATGGGTCCCAGATGAAGATGAAGTTGAATGCTATTTGTGTACTGAA
The DNA here is from genome assembly GCF_030144855.1 of Hypanus sabinus. Lineage (NCBI taxonomy): Eukaryota > Metazoa > Chordata > Chondrichthyes > Myliobatiformes > Dasyatidae > Hypanus > Hypanus sabinus. The sequence goes on from NC_082720.1 coordinate 34,963,537, forward strand.
TATTATCACAGTATGAAACAAAAGAACATATCAATCAAAACATTACATTGGTCTTTTCAAGATAAAGACACCAGTGCTGTTACTTTTTTGATTAACTTGTGCTGGGTTTCAATGTCTCAATGCTATGTGGCCCTGTGGACCCTGTTGGAAGGCTGCTCCCTTTCCCTTTGAAACCACTCAGATGATCCACCAAAAGCTCTTGCTATGGATATGTCATCTTTAGGCTGCTGCCCAAGACCAAAGAAAAGAGCAGTGTGGATTTCCTCTCTGTAGGGTACGGATGAGGGTTCTGCCTGTAAGAGAAGTAAATAGCTGACTTCATCAGAGGTGACATCAATATACTGCACCTGTACACTGGGCAAGCTCTCATGGTCTAAGTCGTCAATGATACTAGCACTGACTTGTAGAAGGCAAAGCGTAGGAATAAAGGGGACCTTGAATGGGTAATGGGCCTGCTATGCTTCATGCAAAATGATTTCAGTGATGAAATTGATGACATTGTGGCCAACTTTGATGATAGGAGGAGGGGCAGGTAGTGTTGAGAAAGCAGGGAGTCTGTGGAAGGACTTAGATTAGGAGAAATGGCAGGTGGAAAATAGAGTAGGTAGTGTATGGTCAGTGGAAGGAATAAAGGCGAAGACTTATTTTCTAAATGGGGAGTGAATTCAGAAATGAGAGGTTTGAAGGGACTTGGGAATCCTGGTGCAAGATTCCTTAAAGGTTAACTTGGAGGTTGAGTAAGGAAGGGAAATGCAATATTAGCATTCATTTTGAGAATACTAGAATATAAGAGCAAGGATTTAATGCTGAGGCTTTATAAGGAGTTGGTCAGAATGCACTTGGAGCACTGTGAGCAGTTTTTGGCCCTATATCAGAGGAAGGATGTCCCTTGGAGAGGGTACAGAGGAGGTTTACAAGAATGATGCTGGGAATGAAGAGGTGAATTTATGAGGAGTGTTTGATGTCTCTGGGCCTATACTCACTGGACTTTAGAAGAACCAGAGTGAAAACCAGGGGATCTCATTGAAACCTACCAAATATTGAAAAGCCTATAAACAGAGAGGATGTTTTCAATAATGTGAGGGTCTATGACCAGAGGGCACAGCTTCAGAATATGAGGATATACCCTTTCAAATGTTGAGGAGGGATTCCTGTAGCTAGAGGGTGGTGAATCTGTGGATTTCATTGTTACAAGTTCTGTGAAAGCCCGGCCATTTGGTATATTTTAAAGGGAGTTTGATATGTTCTTGATTAGTAAGGGCATCAAAGGTTATGGGGAGAAGGCAGGGGAATGGGGTTGAGAGGGAAAATAAATCAGCCATGATAGAATGGTGGAGCAGTCTCGATGGGCCAAATGACTTGATTCCACTCCTACCTCTGATGCTGGCATGCAAATCGCACTATTATCACTTTCTCCTCCATTCGACTTGGTTGACAGATCAGGAATCTGAGATGGCTGGTTCTTGTATTTTTGTCATTCTCCTTGGCCACAGGTCAATACATAACTAGTACTGGACTTTGATTGTGATGAAGAGGAGTTCCAGGAGGAAAACCCACACAGAAGAGAAATGAGTTGTGAATTCACAGGTGCTATATCTCTGCTCCTTTAGGAAATTAATCTGCTTACGTGTGGCTTGAGTCAATATGAAAGGCTGCTATATTTAGTACTGTAAAGCTCACCACAATGTACTTTATGAGATTTCTTAGAGTACTGATCTATTACAAGTAGCTTCATATATCTGAAGGAGGGAATATGACCCTCTCCTGTCAAGATCACCTGAACCCTATGTGCACATGACATCCTCTGACTTGTTTCTCAGTAATAAGCATTTCAATGTCATTCTCTATAAATGCTTTCTCTTCTTTTCTCCCTCATGTTTGCCATAGTGCGTACTGCTGCTGTCTGGCCACCATTAGGAGTGCTCCTTTGTCAAGTTCCATTGTTGCTTGTTGCACTGCAAAGTGTCAATGATTACCTGGTACAAGCAGGTAACCAATTACCTGGTTATCATTGTTTCTTTCTGGGTGGAAAATTTACAAATACTGCTATGCAATTGCTTTTTCACAACCTCAGTTTTATTGAACAATACAAAGTGGCAGTGGCTGAAAGGATAACAGACTGGCCTGATTTCCTTGGTGAAGCTGCACTGAATTTTGCACATGTTTGTGATAGCCCTTTGAATGAAAAACTGGCAAGTAAATATTAAGTATCAAGATTCAAATTTATTTTTAAAAATCTGTTGATGAACTAGAGATTTTCAGTTAAGCAACTCTTTCATCTCCTACAATCTCACAGAGGGCTAACTGGATGGTGCAACGAGAACTAGATAGGAAAGTCGATATGAACCATTGTTCACTCTGTAGTATTTTTCTTTTAAGGTGAAGAAGTGTTCTGATAATTATTTAAAAAAAACTATTGAAAAACCTAATAGTGTCCTATATCTACTTCAAAATTAAATATTACAACCTAGAGAATTTGTTTCAGACAGTTCTTATATTTTCATTACCTTACTGTTCCCCTTAGAACCAGAAAATGTGCTGTGTCACACTTTCTGTCAGCAGATTCTAGCTGACTTTTGCTTTGGCTATTTTCAAGTGAGATGGAGTAAGATCCAACTTAATTTTGAGAGGGTGTAATTTCAATGCACAAGACTGACCTAATTCTGCAGCAACCAGCCATCAATTCTTCCTAAAAGCACTGGCAACTTAAACTACAATACATGCCAATCAAAATATTGAAATCTTTTCTTATGTGTCGAATGGCTGATTAATACAAATTTGATGAGTCCAGTAAATATCTATTTGTTACAGTCATACTTCGTTGCAATTAAAAATACAAACTTTGTCTTCTGCCTTTCAATTCATGTTTACACTTTTCATAATTAACACATTGTTATAATTGTATAAACACAATGCTGAATGTCAGTGCTATTTAAAAATATAGATGGATATTTAAAAAAAGAGAAATCAAAAAGAAAGGGAGTTAAGTGCACTTTTCACAAGGTCAGTACATGAACCAAAGGCTTTTAGCATTGTGTGTGGTAACATTCTTTGAATTACAACATTTTTGGTGGAGTTCACCGTGTATTATTTCTTATGATTTTTGGAAAACAGTGGTCACATATTAGAGAATATAAAAGAAACACAAAATATATTAAATCAATAGTTTAGCCATGACATTGCAATATCCATAACCCATCAGGAATGTAATTAACAGCCTGACAATTGCGAAAGTGTTGACTAATTTTGTCTTTGGAGAACAAAAAGGCTTAGTGCTCTGAAAACCTGGAATGAGGTTGATAAACAAGAACTGAGTGAAAATCTGCAGCTGGTTAATTATACTGGAGGATCAGGGGATATCAATTTAATGAATATTTGCAGAATTCATGATATGTCAAATTTCTCCTGATGTCGCTGAAGTATAAAGTAGAAACTGAATGAATTTATATCAATTCTAGAGTAAATCTAATTTTGAGAGACTATATTGTGGCGACCCACTTCCTAGCGCACTCGAACCGGCTCACAAATAGCCAGCGTGCCGGCACAAAGGCCAGACCCAAAAGGCCGCCAGGTCTGCTTCACCAACAAAGGGAAAAGCCTGCAGGGGATTGTATGTGCCCCTACAGCATCCACACCCGGGGAGGGCGGGATCAGGGAGGCTTTAAAGCAAGGCTGTGAAGTTTGAATAAAATCTTCTTTAACTGCAGTTTACCAACTCCGTGTCGTTATTTTAGCGCTGCATGTAGCACACCGCTACAATTGGTGACCCTGACGGTCCAAACGATTTTTGGACTGGAGATGACCGACGTCGCATCTGTTCATGCGGTTTCGTTGAAACTGCCAAGCTTCTGGATGCTGCAACCTCACCTACGGTTCCAACAAGCAGAAGCCCAATTCCATGTTCGGCAGATAACCTCAGAGGACACACGTTACTACTACGTGGTGAGCTCCCTCGACCAGGACACAGCGGCCCAGGTTGAGGAGTTCGTACAGTGAGTACGTGCTCCTACAACATCCACGCCCGGGGAGGGCAGGATCAGGGAGGCTTTAAAGCAAGGCTGTGAAGTTCGAATAAAATCTTCTTTAACTGCAGTTTACCGACTCCGTGTCGTTATTTTAGTGCTGTGTGTAGCACACCGCTACAATATATAGATTTATGGGTACTGATGTTTAAACTAAAATAGATGTATATCTATGCATACTGACAAAAGTAATTATTTAGAGCAAAGTTATCTTCAGTATACTAAAGGGATCTCATTAATGTGAAAGGCTGACAAGATTTATTGAATGATAAAACATTATTTCTTTCCCACTGTTGTGTAATTAATAATTCAATAATATCTGAGCAATCTTGTGCATATTAATTAAGCATTCTTGTTCCTTTAAATAATTCATTATGTGTTATATGTTTAAATATGTGATTGTATACATCATCGTGCTACTACATGATATGTGCACACTACGCTTAAATTAAACTCAAAGTTCAACCCTTATTACGGATATTACAGACTCCCATGTCTTCTTTTGAATTAGTCTAATGTTTTGAAGTTACAAAACATAACACCAACCAAACGAATGCATTTTGAGTTGTTGTTGGGCCTCCCATTAGATGAAGGTTCATGTTTTTGAAGCTAAAACTGTTCAGAAAGTAAAGGGAGACAAAAGTTACAAAAACTGTTTTATTCTTGAATACTGATCATCCTCTTTTCAAGTGAAACAAAGAATACCCTTCAAAATAATGATTATGTGTGAGGATGACAAAATGATACAAAGCAAGTTAGTTAATCTCACACATTAAAATAAGAAAGAGCATTGTTGTTGCTTACAAGCTTCGTGATTAGAAACTTCAGACATAGTACATTTGATTAATTTCTCCAATTCATCAGTGTTAGGTAATTGTGATTGAAAGACACACTGTAAAACATATAAGGAATTGAATGACTGATAATAGAACATTCAGAAGCTTCAGTTAAACAAAAGAGTAGAAATAATGACCACAATAGATTACCCACAATGTTCAATGAGCAATATTTGAAGTTTAAAATGAAGAAAATAGTATTTTTTACAGTTTTCAGCATGGAGGGACGTGGCTGCCAGATAGGCTAAATCCTGCTTAACTTGAAACTAAATTCCAGACTAAACAAAATCTTCCACCTTCAATGAACACCCACACCACTGAACAGACTATCTGACTTTGCTTATACAGCTTTGGGTCTTCATATGATCTGTCAGAAGCATTTGCAATTTGCATCATAGTTACATCAGTGATGATGCACCTAGGAGAATTTACAGTGAACTCGTGCACTCAGCAGAAATGATGACTCAGTTGATACCTATAAAAGCTATTAAGCAATTAACTTTGAGTATGAATTTGCCCCAGTGTGATGTTCCTGCAAAAAAAAGCCCAGGTTAAAACTTACTTCTACTTAGCAGGAAACAAGACACCTTTATGGGAAATTGTGCAGTTCAGGTATAACTTGGATTCAGAATGTTTCACAAGTGATTGTACCAACTACGTTTGTATTTCTAATACGTATTTCAAGTTTTATCAGTGGACAGCATGGCAACAAGGAACTTAGAGTAACCAGTAAAGCACGTGTGTACAGCCTTCTTATGATGCAACAACAGAGAACAGTACAGCACAGGCCCTTCAGCCCACAATACTGTGTCAACCCTTTAACCTACTCTAAGACTAATCTAAGCCTTTCCTCCTATGCAACCCTCATTTTCTGTTATACGCGCCTATCTAAGAGTTTCATAAATGCCCCTAATGTACCTGCCCCTACACCCACCCCTGACCACTTATCTACTCACTGTGTAAAGAACTTACCTCTGACATCCCTCCTATATTTTCCTCCAATCACCTTAAATTTATGCCCCCTTGTTTTTTAACCATTTCCCCCTAGGAAGAAGTCCCTTGCTATCCACTCTGTCTATGCCTCTTATCAACTTGTTCACCTCTATCGTGTCACTTCTCATCCTCCTTCACCTCAAGAGAGACCTAGCCCACTCAACCTATCTCCTTAGGACATGCCGTCTAGTCCAGGCAGCATCCTGATAAATCTCCTGTGCAACCTGTCTAAAGCTTCCACGTCCTTCCTATAATGAGGCAACCAGAACTGAACAGAACTGACAGTGATGCAGGTGGATGCTTCCTTGGTGTCATGGATTATTGATTACCTGACTGGCAGACCACACTATGTGCGCTTGCAACACTGTGTGTCAGACAGAGTGGTCAGCAGCTCTGGGGCTCCACAGGGGACTGTCCTGTCTCCCTTTCTCTTCACAATCTACACCTCGGACTTCAACTACTGCACAGAGTCTTGCCATCTTCAGAAGTTTTCTGATGACTCTGCCATAGTTGGATGCATCAGCAAGGGAGATGAGGCTGAGTACAGGGCTACGGTGGGAAACTTTGTCACATGGTGCAAGCAGAATCATCTGCAGCTTAATGTGAAAAAGACTAAAGCGCTGGTGGTGGACCTGAGGAGGGCTAAGTCTCCAGTGACCCCTGTTTCCATCCAAGGGGTCAGTGTGGACATGGTGGAGGATTACAAATACCTGGGGATACGAATGGACAATAACCTGGACTGGTCAAAGAACACTGTCTACAAGAAGGGTCAGAGCTGTCTCTATTTCCTGAGGAGACTGAGGTCCTTTAACATCTGCCGTACGATGCTGAAGATGTTCTACGAGGCTGTGGTGGCCAATGCTATCATGTTTGCTGTTGTGTGCTGGGGCAGCAGACACCAACAGAATCAACAAACTCATTCGTAAGACCAGTGATGTTGTGGGGGTGGAACTGGACTCTCTGATGGTGGTGTCTGAAAAGAGGATGCTGTCCAAGTTGCATGCCATCTTGGACAATGTCTCCCATCCACTCCATAATGTACTGGTTAGGCACAGGAGTACATTCAGCCAGAGGCTCATTCCACCGAGATGTAACACTTAGCGTCATAGGAAGTCATTCCTGCCTGTGGCCATCAAACATTACAACTCCTCCTTTGGAGTGTCAGACACCCTGAGCCAATAGGCTGGTCCTGGACTAACTTCCACTTGGCATTATTTACTTAGTATTATTTAATTATTTATGGCTTTATATTGCTTTATTTCTACACTATTCTTGGTTGGTTTGACTGTAACTAAACCCATTTTCCCTCGGGATCAATAAAGCATGTCTGTCTGTCTGTCAAAAATATTCTCAGTGTGGACTATCCAGGGTGTTATATGTAGAGCTGTAACATTACCTCATGGATCTTGAATTCATTGCCCTGACTAATGAAGGCCAACACACTGTAAGCCTTCTTATCAACCCTATCAAGTTGTGCAGCTGCTTTGAGGGTCTATGGAAATATACCCCAAGATCCCTTTGTTCCTCCATACTGCTAACAATCCTTCCATTATCCCTGCTTTCTGCCTTCAAATTCGACCTTCCAAAATGAACACTTCACACTTCTCCAGGTTGTACATTTTTGTGGTGTTTGCACATGCAAAATGGTAGGTGAGATGAGTTACTCATACCAAGGTCATCTAATAATAAGCAACATGACTATAAATAAAATGAAGTCATGAGGCTCTAATCAAACTTGATATTCACAAATAGAGATCTGCAGCGTTATATAATATTATATATCATGCAAGAACAGACAGACAAACTGCAAAGAATGTCATAGTGGTTTGGGAATACCAAAAGTTATTTCACTGCATTAAAAACTTCTGGAAACACTCAGCAGGTCATTTTGATGACATTTCATCAGAATAGGAAAAGTTACATTTAAAACATGACAAACATGAGGAAATCTGCAGATGCTGGAAATTCAAGCCTCACACATAAAATGCTGGTGGAACGCAGCAGGCCAGGCAGCATCTATAGGAAGAAGCGTTGTTGATGTTTCGGGCCGAGACCCTTCGTCAGGACTAACTGAAAGGAAAGATTGTAAGAGATTTGAAAGTAGAAGAGGGAGGGGAAATGCGAAATGATAGGAGAAGACTGGAGGAGGTGGGTGAAGCTGAGAGCCGGAAAGGTGATTGGCAAAAGGGATACAGAGCTAGAGAAGGGAAATGATCGTGGGCCTAGGGAGAAAGAAAGGGGGGGGGGCACCAGAGGAATATGGAGAACAGGCAGAGTAATGGGCAGAGAGTGAAAAAAAAAGGAGGGGGGAGAAAAGCTAAATATATCAAGGATGGGGTAAGAAGGGGAGGAGGGGCATTAATGGAAGTTAGAGAAATCGATGTTCATGCCATCAAGTTGGAGGCTACCCATCCGGTATATAAGGTGTTGTTCCTCCAACCTGAGTGTGGCTTCATCTTGACAGTAGAGGAGGCCATGGATAGATATATCAGAATGATTTAGTTGCACAGGAAGTGTGGAGGGGTGAGAAAATTAAGGGGAAGACTTGTGATAGGTGGAGGCCAGGAGAAATTGAATTCAATTGGTGTCAAAAGAAAGATGTTACCATCATGTGTCAGGATGAGGTACAAAGTGAAGCAGATGAATTAAATCTAAAACATAACAACAGGGTAGACAAAACAATAAAACAAATGGTATGTTGGAACTGTGAGAACATGACTGGAGTAATAAGTTACATGAAACTGATTAACTGAAAGATGTGTACTAAAAGGTATATTGTGTCAGGCTGGAAGATGTGACAATATTCCTGAGTTTATATTCAACTTTCTTCAAATTGTAGGAGGACAAAGAGTGAGAGGTTAGAGAGCTAGTGGAGTGGAGAATTAAAGTGACAGGCTATTGGAAGTCAGGGTCACCACGACAGACTAAATTCTACAGTGAGCTTGAGTTCCTCAGTGTGAAGAAAAATGTCCCACTATGATACAGAACAAAAAGTGTACATCATTTTTACTGCCAACTTTCACCTTGTTTTTACTTTCAATTGACTCTTCTCTTCACTTTCTTGACCTCTCTATGTCCAACTCAGTGGATAAATTGGAGCCCAATCTTTCCAGGTAAAATTTGATTGAATTGTACATCTTGCACTCTAGTTTGCTGCATTTGTCAATCTCAATCCCCTTTCTTCACACTAAGGAACTCAAACTCACTGTAGTATTTGATTTGGAGGAAGTGAGTAGGTTAGAGGAGGTTGTACAATGGGATAACAGGTTCATGCAGGCAAAAGTAGATGGAGACGTATGGGAAGTGGTTGGGCCCCTGTTCAGAGAAAAAAATAACTAGCTCTCGGGCTATCCCAGCGTAGGCTGGAATTGTACAATCTTTATATATACATATCAGTGAAAATGAGCCAGTTTGGGATCAGCAAACAGGAATGTTTAAACTTTGCATTGCTTTTGGATTACTTTATAGCATATTCAACCAACTACTTGGACAAATATAATAAACATCTTAATGCGAAACAAGTTAGAGCTCAGTATTTCTAACAACTGTAGAAATTGTGTATTTATCAGCTCCTTAAGCACTGAACTCCAATAAAAAGTTAGTTGCAAGTGTAGTGTTTACAACAGCTCCAAAAAAGTAACTTCTCAGTCATTATCCTCTGTTACATGAAACTTACATGTGCAAATATTTCAACCCATGTACAGGAGGGCTGGTTCTGAAATCACATGACCCATGCTGTGTATTTTTAGTCTGTGATTATTTTTATGAAACCATGTCCTATTGTGGTTAGAACATTGTGAGTTATACAAATATACTACATTAACCGATGACTGTCAGGTGTTAACAGGCAAGCAATAAACACAGTGTACCATTTATGAGCTTTATTTTAGGAACTGCCAAGTCCCAAACATTCTCTGCGCATTTAGCCAAAATAAAGAAGTGCAAAATGATGGTTACTTGAAATCCATGTCAAACCACAGTGCTGCAGAGCCTCTTGATCCTGGCATCCCATTTCTGTCGGAATAACAATCCAAGGCCTACATACCACAATGCAAAAAAGAGTAACTACACTGCACTTGTTAATGGCAATGTTAATTTAAATGACTATTCACCATTTCCCTTTCTCAAAACCCGCTGTTGTGTAGCCTTTTATGCATGTCCCATGTCTAAAAACAATTAGATCAAACCATTTACAATTTCCACACTCACAACTCTTAGCAAACTAGGATGCTTTTCATCTGGAAAGTGACTCACTGTTCTGCCAATCTTTCACTTCTGCTCTATTTTTAACAAATTTCCTTAATTCCTGTTTAGTGAAAATTGAATCAAAATAAATACTATGTACCTTCATCATACTTGAATAAATTCATATCCATTTTGGCTCTGAGTTTTCCCAAACAGTCCTCTCATTTCTTTGATTATACTTTTCTAAATAAATAAATAATCTTTCCCCCTTTTTGGATTCCTGCAGATTTCCATTTATATCCAGTCAACATTTTGGTTCTCTACTGATTTTTATCAGTAGACTATCATAAGCTTACTTTTTGGTTTAATTTTACTGTGGGCTAAAAATTATTCAACATGTTTGAAACAGCAATTCAATGCCTTCTGGTAGACAGACTGCAGGCGTTTTGAAATTTATTGTCATGATAATGATAGCAAACAGGCAATTCTTCAATCAATATTTCGTTACTGCCCCTATATCAACACAATCAGCATCATTTCATACTCAATGTGAAGAGCAACAAAATGATACAGTTGTACACATTGCTCTTTTAATGACTGTAGGGTGTAGTTGTTATAAGCTTGGTATGATCACCATCAATAAATATGGATTTATTGTCGTAATATAGTGCAATGAATTTGTGTATTTTGATGAACAAGGTCCACCAAAAAGATTAGATAAATGACCAAATATTCTGCTTTATAGATATTAGATGTGGGATTTTAGTCAAACATTTAAAGAAGCTCACAGATCTTTTAAAAAACGAGTCATAAAGGCATAATTATAGAGATATAGCTTGCAAACAGGCCCTTCAGTCTATCAAGTCCATACTAGTATCAGCCACCCCACCAAGTTAAAATAATGTAATGCCCAGTTCTGGTGATTAGTTTAATAATGTATCTTATACTCAGGGATTCTCTAAGTCGGGGTGTCAAACTCATTTTAGGTCACGGGCCAGTTTGGGCAAAATGCAGCTTCATGCGGGCCGGATCAGTCGGGCGCGTGCGAACGCAGCTTTCATTGCTTCCGTTTTCTCAGCCTGTTCTCATGTGTCTCAGTCTCTGCTATGACTACAAAATGTTTCACTTCACAAATTCTGTTTCTTATGAAGAAGACTGCTGAGCAAGCATTATTTTTATGATTGGTATTAACTTACAATCATAGGCTTCATATCGCCGGGCCATTAATAATTAAAATAATAGATCTATCTAAAATGATCTTGCGAGCCGGATATAATTGTACGCCGGGCCGGATATGGCCCGTGGGCCTTGAGTTTGACACCTATGCTCTAAGTGTAGTAACACATTGGTGCTAACCTCGACGACGGTGTCTGAAAATGATCAATGTAACTCTACCCTTTCTAATTTAAAGTTCAATGTGTTACATTGTTACCAAATGTGCTGAATTCAAAAGTGTGCTGAGAATCTAGGTCACCATTTATTTAATTCTCTTTACCACAAACTCACATCCACCAAGATGTTCCTATAAAATGTCCATTGCTTTCTCCAAAATGGCACATTGAAGAAACCATTACAACAGCAAAGGTCACAGAGAGATATCATTAGATTAAATCTTCTTAGTTTTTCACTACTGTTCTCACTAAATGTAGAAGTAATATACAGAGCAGAAAGAAATTTTAGAATAATTACAGCAATTTTTTGAAAAATATATTGTAAGAGTTGAGTGTCTACTTAGGGAATCTTTCATTTATAAGATGTGTAAGCATAAAATGCTTGAAAGGATTAAATAGTACAGAACAGCTTGGACAGAGAACAACAGAAAGAGGGAGAGGGAGTAAGGGAGAAGGAGAGGGAGTGAGGGAGAGGGAGATGGAGGGAGGGAGAGGGAGAAAATGAATGCTAAAATGCTTCAGTTCAAAGACCTTACATTAAACACAGAAAAGTTGGACTCATAATAGATTTAAGAAAGTAGAGTTGCTTTCCCCCCCCCCCCCAACTGCCGTGTATCACTTAAAATTCATCTTGTCCCTTTTTCTAGTTCTATTATGTATTTCTTTTTCCACAGATACTGCCTGACTTAATGAGCATTTTATTCTAGATTTACTGGCTCAGCAGTATTCTGCTTCTGTTTCAGAATATGTATTTCTTTCTTTATAGCAATAATGAGATGGCCTGTGTTTTTGAAAGAAGCTTAGTGGCACAATGCTTACCTGCAGTTATTAGTTAATCTGTAACACTAATGGATTACACAACTAAATGAAAATACATTTAAACTGATGAGCTGTGAAACTAAGCTTTATGTAAATATTTGAGAAGAATGCTAAGCAAACATTGGCTGGTTTGTATATATTAACATGGTCTATATGCCAAATAATGCATACTTAAGTTATTGCAGTAAGTGTCATGTACCCATTACAATGTTCAGAATAAAGTGGAAAGGATGTGGCATTACAGAAATGTCATTCAAACATCACAAATTCCTGAGACAAGAGGACTCTACATAATGAATATATGAACTAGATTGACGTGTGAGAATATTCTATTTTTTCTTAGTAGTTCACATTTTCTTAAACAATGTTCTTTGAAATCCTATTCAATAAAGTATCAAAACTGTCATTTACCAACTACTCAGCTCTAACATTAAAAAAACAACTTTTACTACTGACGTATTAAAATAAAATGGATTTGATTTGGATTCTGGAAAGAAAAGGAGTCTCTAAGATTTCAATCTTTTGCAGAGGCAAACTGCTGCTTGTTGGAGGCTCCACAACTGACAGCCTCATCTGATGAGTGTTTCAAGTCCTGTATCTGTCCTACCAGTGAACCTTGAACTGGACCTGACATGCTGGTGTTTTCTTGAATCAATTCTCATTAAGGCTGAAGTAACATAACAGAAGTTGTCTGCTTTGCAGGCGAGAACACTGGGTCATTATTCCCATGAATTCTCTTGTTTTACATTTGAATGTGATTCTACTGGTTATAAAAATACATCAGATGAAAGCCGATATTAGCATCTAATTTCACACATAGTTACGATCTTCAGCAAGGGATTGTCTTTCATTTAAGGTTCCCTTCATAATCAATTGAATGTGACACATGACTATATCACAGTGATACATTATGTGATCATTGCAACATTAATAATCAAGAACTGCAGTCTATACAAAGTATTTCATAAGTAGTTTCAATTAAGCTAAGAACTGCATTAGATACTAATGTAAAAAAACATTGTCAAAATATATTTTATCAGTAATAATAAATAAAATTACAAGGATAGAAATTCCACAAGGCAACAATCTCTGTACTCAAGTATCTTACTTACTGACCATTATGCCTGCTGGAGTTTAGGGTTGCAATGAAGGTCTTCCATCTGTCTGTCCTTGGCCACTCAGATGTAGAAGGATTCTTCATTGCTATTTCTGTTTTTACCAATCCAGGTTGTTAGCAATGAGCTAAACCCCTGAACCTGGAGGACCAGTAGACCACCCTTAGTTTGAACTCTACACTTTGACCTGTTTGACATGGGTCACCCTACGAAGAACTAAAGCATAAAGTCCTGATTCCTGCCAATGTAGTTCTCTGGGTCATTCAGGCCAGCCTCCAAACCACAACAAGGTTATGGTTCTCTTCAAGGACTCAAGTTTCTACATAAAGTTAAAACCCCAAAAATTTAATCCTTGCTATGACCCAAAGTTATGTCCTTTCCATATCTTACTAGGGTGCCGGAAACAAAATATCACTTTTACCATTCCTACTTTATATTTCTGATATGTGCATTGTGTCCATTGCAAAACTGGTAGCACTTTTATTGATGTCTCTAAGGTGTTTCAGATATTTCCAGGAGATAATTCAATGTTTAAAAAGAGAAAAAGAGAAATATTTAGAATTAGACCTGAAATCCAATCAAACAATTACCTAGAGGTTCAATTGCACAATACTGTTTTTTTTAGCATTATCCCACTTCATCCTCACCATTCTACAATTACTAGACAACCCTGATAATTGCAAGACAATAATGTAGAATATTTTACTCTACAACCTTGGGGCATATTTGGATTAAAATACATCTGCCACATAAATGTTAAACAGGAATGTCCATGCTTTAAGAGGTCAATATTTTGGTCAATATTTAAAGAGATCAATATTTAAACAGGCCTTTAAATGTTAGAACAAGACGTGTATGTTTCACAGGTGCTGGTTCACAGATGTCACACATTGTGCACGTTAACTCTTCGAAAGTGGTTTATCAATTTAATAATATTTCTCATAGCAAGTCCTGACAGCTATGAAAGAAAGGGCAAATTGGTGGGACAGAACAGTAAAAGGGATGCGGGGGGGGGGGGGGGGGGAAATAATGGCATTGGGCTCATTTTGCTGTCTCCCACATCTGCCGTAGGTTTGTTTGTGCTTTTGTGGCCATGGCTGTTCCTGTGCCCCTGTGATAAATGACAACTTTCATAAACAAGGTGACAGAAAAATGAAATTAACAATTCACCACTGAACCCGCAGTCATTATAGATTACAACAACTTTATAGAGTATATATCTTAAAACAATGTCCTGGGTAAGGTGTGCTAATTCATAGTTCATAACTTTCAACGTAGTGTTTATATTTTATTGTAAATTACTAACAAGGTTTGTTAGTCGTGATCCTTTAATCCAATTTCTGTCATTACATGCTGAAAATGCACCAGGCACTTTGAAGACAACGTCACAAACAGGTAAGTGAAACCTACACAGGGTTGGAATGGAAGGAACTAAATGAGGTGGAAGTTGAAGTGTCTGATCTGATTTCTATTGGGCAGGACTTCAAAAATGTTTCAAAGGAGGCACAAAATGATGCTTGTGTATACTTTGCAAGTTATAAATGTTGGAAGAGACTCCAATTTTTAAACATAGGTTCAGAGGGATAAAGCAGAAAATACTGAAAACACTCAATTCAAACAGCATCTGTGGGGAGTAGCTTAGGGAGACATATTGTAATGTATTACATGATTCAAAAGTAATAAATCAGTCTTGTAGAAAATAAGAGATAAATACGGGTTAAATTTAAAGTAAAACAATAATAAATTTTTAAAAATCTTTACTCAAACTGTGATTTAGTTGAATGATCCACTAGCAAATTGATTTGTCAAAAGCATTAAAAGTTATTCAAAATATAATTAACCACTAGGTCAGATAACATAATATTGTGGATGCATGTGTCTATGAGTATTAAACAGTTACTATTAAATTCTTAACCTCAAATTTTTCTCATGTTCTGTGCAAACACAGAAGATTGCTGAAAACAAATCAGGTAAAAGCATGATCCAGATCTCGTCAAGTCAGACTAAGATTCTGCTGGTGGAAGAGATGATGTATTTAATTCATAAAGAGGTTAAGACACTAGTGACAAAAATATAAACAGGGAACCTTCCGCCAAAATGGAACAGCCAGCCAGATACTTCAAAGGCATAACATGATATGGTGAAATATCTATATAAAGCAAATGAATTATTGAACTTTATTATTAAGCTAGGAGAGTACAAGTGAGATGATGTCATGGTGAAGCTGTAAAATACACTTGACAGATTGCATCGCAAGAATTATACCCCACTTTGGTCGCAGGCACAAGGTACATATTCAAACAAAGAGTGAAGTAAAGGGCTGATCCCTGGCAAATGAAATATGTACCTTCAGGAGAGATTCATGGTGGGCTCTTTAAGCTTAAATAATGAAACTAAGTAGAAAGTGTAAAAAAAAGTACATCATGAGCTCTTCAGTAAAGGTGTCAGAGAGTGAAATTGAAACAAAAAAAACAGTCATTACATTCTAATTCACAGAAATAGGGATCTACATTCAGAATATGCTCAAAGTAAAGTAAAATACTAAAATATAATTTCATCCATGACTTAATGCTATAAGCTGAGATATTTTAGCAGATAGAGATGGATAAGAAAGCAAATTCTTCACAGTTTTGAAGAGAAACGTCCAAGGTTACTGTTAAGATATGGAATAGGACAATCAAAATAGACCTTTTAAGCAATCACCATGCACTGAATCAGCCTAACAATATTTTTCCTGCAAGAAGTATCTTATTCAGAAGAAGCATCAAATTAGATTTCAGTATCTGAATCAGATTTATTATGTAAATGATGTAAATATAATATAATATAAAATATAATAATATAATTTATAATGTAAATGATGGGAAACTTGTTTGTGGCATCGGTACGGTGCAAGTAATGAAGAAAAAGACTACAAGGCATTAAGCTCCCTGCAATCAATAGCTACCTGTTGTTACTAAATGAGCACCATACTTATGAAGAATGATCCTAAATCTCAAACATTAACTATTTCTCTTTCTCCAAATGCAGCCTGGCCTGCTCAGTGCTTTAGCGTCTTCTGTTTTTATTTCAGATTTCTAATAGTTTTTCAATTTCCATCATACTTCTCTCATGGATTAACTCCCAATGTACACTGCGCTACTCAAAACAAGACCTCATTGACTTTCTGAACTTTCTTATTTCTTATGCTTTATTTTCATGTTATTAATTGCTGTCTGTAAGGAATTTTCTTTTTAGTGGCTACACTTTGCACGGCAGTCAAGTAATTCAGGGAAAACTTGCAGTGGAAAAATCGAACAATCATTGACTTTATTTGCAGGAATAATTTTATATTTAATCTCAAACTTAACGGGACTAGTATTCCAGATTTTATATTAACCTGCTTGATATTCTTGAGCCAAAATGTTGTACAGATGTTCACGTAATCCTTACTACTGAAAATATATATGCGACTTTCAAGAAATAAAATACAAAATTTAAAAATCTACGTCATGATGCAGAGTATTCTCATGACAGCATCTTACATACTAATATTTGCTTTGGAGTCTTCTATATTAATATGAACCTTTTCTGACACTGGCAATCAATTCGGAGAAAATTTCTAAAGAAGAATTTGTTGTATATCCATTAACAGTTTGGTTTTTTCAATTAATTTAACTTAAAATACATATAAATTCTCTTTATATAGCAATGACACATACTGAGCTCCACAAGCTTCTCGAAAATCTACTGGAAAAGGAATAAAATAGTCTTTCGCAACATTGATCATATTTGCAAAGGTACACGCAAATTACCTGTGATAATTTTAGATTTCTTATTTACCATTGTGTTTCTGGATGACCGATAATTATTTGCTCCTGAATATTTTCTACTGTCTTTAGTCTTCAGGTTCCTTTCCATTTCCAGACAGTAATAAAGCTTGTGCAACACGGGAGGATTTTTTTTCTGTCCTTCAATTTAATCCAAAACGCATAGGCAAAACTTCCACAGTTTTCTGTATTCCCCTAACAACCAACATGGCTTAGTAATACAATGGGTCATGTGATAACCTACTCAGAATATTTTGGTCACTTCGGAGATTCTCAATAGATCAAATTCCCAGTAGGGGCCTGGGATACATGCATACCAGCTGCACTGAAACCCTACATTGAATAGGTCAGATTTCAATGGTTACGACCAATCATAAATACAACAGCTTTTAAATATTAATTAAGGACACATTAAATAATAATTACAAATGAAATTGCACATTACAGTCCCGTGCCAAAGATAATAATTAATGGCACTTTTAGATTACTGTAAAATAAACCTGGCTTAAAACCGGCAGAACAGCCCTATCATTTGACAATGCAGTGATAGTTGAAGTAGACTGCCGATGAAAATGTGTGTAGGAAAGACAGTGTGCGAGAGAGTAAGATAAAGCTGTTTGCCACAAGGAAGACAAAATCCCAATTTTATTCTGCCTGTTCAGTCTAATAATTTCCAAAAGCATTCACCTAATGCACTGATCTCTCAAGAGAACGCAAAAAAGTCATCTGGTGCTGTACTGGAACATTGACAACTGAATCACTAATACTTATTCCACAACCAGCAAATTTCCTAGCTGTTTTCACACCGCTTTAGTGGGAGCTTGCCAGCTATTAATTACTAGTGTCCTCAGAAATATTCCATGTTTTAGGACATTTGGATGTTTTGAAATGAATCACGTAAATGAAACATTTATTTCAGATATGATGAAATGGAACTTAACTAGTTAATGAAACATTAGGAAAACCTAGATGATTAAGCTCATCCATCATCTGAATTTACACTGACAGTCAACACATCAGAAACTGCTACTGCACTTACAGGATAGAAAATAGTGTACCTATATTTAATATTTCAGTAATATTTGAATAATATTGACAATATATTGTTTGATTAAGCAATCTTTGTTCATTACATAATTCATTATGGGTTATATGTAAGAAGTATGTGAATAGTATACATCATTATGCCACCACGTCAGATGTGAGTGCCTCACTAAAAAATGGGGGGGATAAAACTAAATAGACTAGTATCCTGGCTCCTGTGTTTTTCTTTCAAATAGTTTCAGGAGAAACATAGCAGGACTTGCATGTAGTAACCAATAAGCATGATTCATACCCAACCAGGGAATAGAGCAAGAAATAGACACAATATTCTGCAGATGATGGAGATCTTGAAAAACACACACAAAAGCTGGAGGAACTCAGCAAGTCAGGCAGATCAATGGAGGGGAAATAAACAGTTGACATTTCAGACTGTGACCTTCCATCTGGACTCGAAAGGAAAGGGGAAGAAGCCAGAATAAGAAGATAGGGAGGGGAAGAAGTAAAAGCAGACAGGTGGTAGGTGAAACCAGGTGAGTTGAAAGGTGGTTGGTGGTGGAAGAGGGAAATGAAGTAGCAAGGTAAGAGGTGATAGGAGGAAAAGGTAAAGGCTGAAGATGAAGGAATCCAATGAGAGAAGACAGTGGAGCATGGATTGAAAGGAGGTAAGAGGGAAAGCAGAAAGAGGTAATGAGCAGATGAGAGGATGAGAGGGGAACCAGAATGTGGAACGCAAGGAAGAAGGGGGAAGGGGAGAGTAATTAACTGAAGTCAGAGAAATCAATGTTCATGCCATCATACTACCCAGATGGAATATGAGATGTTGCTCCTCCAACTTGAGCTTGGTCTCGTCGTGGCAGTTCAGGAGGTCTTGGACAGACATGTCAGAATAGCAATTGGAATTAAAATTGAAAAGTGCAGCCACTGGGAGATCCTGCCTTTTATGGTGGCGATAAATGTGCAGAAATCACCTCATCAGAAACTGTGCTTCACACTGGTTCACTCTAGAGTTATGGGATTAGGACTTTGAAAGGCTGCAGATGAAGACTATAAGACCATAAGACATAGGAGCAGAATTCGGCCATTTAACGCATTGTGGTTGATTTATTATCCCTTCAATTTCCTTCCTTCTCCCCCCTAACCTTTGATGGTCTAACTAATCAATCCCGTTTTAAAGATACCCAATGACGTGGTCTTGACAGCTGCCTGTGGCAATAAGTTCCACAGATTCATCGCCCTCTGGCTAACAAAATTCCTCCTCATCTTTGTCCTTGTATTCTGAGGCAGTGTCCTCTGGTCTGAGACTCCCCCACTACAGGAAGCATCCCCTCCACATCCACTCTATCACAGCCTTTCAACATTCAATAAATCTCAATGAGATCTCCCTCATTCTTCTAAACTCCAGTGAGTACAGGCTCACAGCCATCAAAAACTCATATGTTAACTTTCATTCCCAGGATCATTCTTGTGGACCTCCTCTGTACCCCTTCCATTGCTAGCTCATCCTTTCTTAAATAAGGGGCCCTTTTCTAAGCTGAGGGTAAATGGCATTGTGCATCGTTTTTGAGTGAGGTTTATCCTGCTCAATGTGTAAATGGTCAGCAGTGCTGGTTGCACTATTGTGAATTCAACCATGACGTTAACCAATAGCCTTGTTGACAAAAGAGTTTAAGAAGCAGTCATCCAACATCACAGTGCAGCAGTAAAAAAATCAGCCTGCAGTCGTGCAATGTCAAATTTCTACTGTTTCTTTAGATGGGCAGAATGGCAATCTTCCCTTCAAGGGATTATTAGGATTGCTGCGGCACCAATTCAGGCTTTTGGCAGTAACTTTACTGTTGTTCCCCTCTGAGGAGGAAAATACCCATGAGCTCACTCTTGCCCTGCTATTGCCAAAAGACCAGCCTGCCCACATTCCTTTACCTCACCCTCCCCTCCTGCTAGTTTGTTTTTAGTCCATGCTCAAAGTGAAAGAGTACATTCCAAACCCAGCAACTCAACGCCGGGAGTTGCTTCAGGTTAGCTACATAAGACCACGGTCAGGCCCCACTTGGAGTTCTGTGTTCAGTTCTGGTCACTTCACTACAGGAAGGATATGGATACAATAGAGAGAGTGCAGAGGAGGTTTATAAAGATGTTGCCTGGATTGGAGGGCGTACCATATGAGAATAGGTTGAGTGTACTTGGTCTTTTCTCCTTGGAGTGACAGAGGATGAGAGATGACCTGATCGAGGGGTATAAGATGATGAGGGGCATTGATCACATTGGCAGTCAGAGGCTTTTCCCCAGGGCTGAAATGGCTAACATGAGGGGGCATAGTTTTAAGGTGCTTGGAAATAGGTACTGAGGGGATGTCAGGGGTACGATTTTCACACGGAGAGTGGTGGGTGTGTAGAATGCACTGCCAGCGGAGGCGGTGAAAGAAGATAGAATAGGGTGTTTTAAAAGCCTCTTAGCTAGGTACATTTAGCTTAGGAAAATAGAGGGCTATACGCTAGAGAAACTCTAGACAGTCTAGAGTAGATTACATAGTCGGCACAACATTGTGGGCTGAAGGGCCTGTAATGTGTTGTAAATTTCTATGTTCTATGTTTAACATGTAAAGTTACTAGTTAGCTCTAGCATTGCTAGTCATCAGCTTCTTGAAGATGAGCAAAGACTCTCACCTCACAGAGGAGTTAAGTTCTAATGTATAATGTAACAAGAGCTAATCTTTAAAATACACATAAGTAAAGCATGCATCTACAAGCAATTAAAGTTAAATTTCTCTGTGTACTCCTGACTTGATACATAAATATAACCCAGAAATGGTCCTGCTTGTGCCTATTTCATGTATAAAAGCTTCAGTACATTAAGTCTAAAACACCAGAAAGTAGAACAGCTACTTCAGGTACTATTTACCTTAGTCCAAATAATATTTTTTCAGTTTTGTTTTGTGCACACAGTGATATCATCAATGTGCGCGATACCTAGCTCACCCTTACCAACAGGAATCAAAACCACGATGATTGACGCATGGCTTTCGCTTATAACTCCCAGTGCAACATAGAGCAAGCCCAAAAGCAGGGATCTAGGAGAAGTGAATTAAAGGGTCCCAACTGAGAGCCTGATATGCCAATGTTCTGCCTCTGCCTACTAAAGCTTTCAATCCCATGCATACTTGTTATATTATTGATGAGTTCCACAGTGCATATTGCAAATTTCCTGGCCACATACTCTGAAGACACATGTCTCCCTTCCCAAGTTTTCTCTCGTCTCCAAGGCTGCCTGCTCTGCTGCTGTTGCCATGGAGAGAATTCTTTTGGGCTGTGACCTGCTTATGATGGTTCTTAGTGCTTGAGAAAGAGATGCTGTGATATGTGCAGGCAGTGCATGGCATGTTTTTAAACCGTGTCCAGGGTCTAAAAGGTAAATTTTCTCAATTTCATCATTCTTTTGGAATTCCCCTGATCGAATGTTAGTATTAAATGCAACATCAGTTCGGAACACCAAAAAGGGTGAAATCTAATTTCCGGGCAGCACTTAGAATGCTGATTTTATCAGATTTTGTATTGTTGGAGTGTAGGGAACCACATGCTGACAGGATTAGCATTCGAGCAGACACAATGTTGAAATGAGAGCTGTCAATCATTGTGGGCAATTAACACAAATAAGCACATTAAAATTTTAATATACTAAATGAGCACTGACAGTGAAAAGGATGCACTACATTTTTAATCAACATTCAGCTCACCATTTTATCTTAGACAACCAATCAAAGCTCTGCTTCTCCAAAATGCATCAGTTTCCTTGGATGTTAGGCGAATCCATTTTACCCCACAAACCTCATCTCCCCACAACCTTAGCACCTTGGTCCTCTCACCCAATTTACCTTTTCCCCAAAGCATCTCTTAATCTTCATGGCTATGCCATTTCTTTCTCCCATCCATTGCCTCAACAGCATGTAGCTAATTATAAGACACAAACCGGCATGCTCTGTATCCAGCAGCAGCGAGGGCAGGCGGCTGGCACTCAGCTATAAATGCACGTACCCTAATTTCTGCCTCTGTGGAATCAACTCAATAGTAGGAGCACCTGGTGGTTTGTTTCTCTTGTGTTTGAATTGATTGATAGCAATTTAGTATAGCGAGGACACACCAAAGACACACAGGGCATTTAAGAAAACAAATAACAAGTTAAAACAAGATTGTTGTAGGGATATCTGCAAATGCAGAAATGAATCAAATGTAACAGGGGCTAATTTGCCATATTTCTGATTCTGATTCTCAACTTCTTCCTCTTCAATCATCTTCTCCATATAAACTGTTTCATGCCTTTTATCCTTTCCATACAAGGAATTGTCCAGTTTACCTTTGACTATTGATAAGGATGTCATAATGATAAGGATGATAATAATGTCATAATTCCTACCTTGGCTAAGAATGAACAATATTAGAAGATCCAGCTGGAGATTCGAACAGTTTACAACCACAGACTAATGCATAAATGCAACAGAATCACAATGAATTTAATATTAAGACATATATACAATTAACACAAAATATTCTGCAGACGCTGGACTTGCAGCTCTTTACAATAGGCATTAATGATTTAGAGGAAGGGTGCCAATGTGCAGTGCGCATGATTATACGATAAATGAGAGTGCAAAATATTGCTATTGAGAATATAGTGCTGAAAATGTGAAATGGCTCATTTTGAAAGGAAGGTTGATACAATGAATCATTATTTAAATGGTGAAGGACCACGGAAAACAGCACCATAAAGGGTCTGGGAGTTCTTGTCTATGAGACAGCTAAATGGGAATATGTACCAAAGGAATACTGATGCTTAGTGTCAGGGTGTTGAAGTAACAGTAGACAGGTGAGACTATATGCAGGGTGCTGGTACTGTTTTGACTGCTTTACTGAAGGAAATATGTATTATTATTGAAGTTTTGAAATAAAAGTGGAAAAGGCTGAAAACACTCAGAAGGAATGGTATCTGTGGCAAAAGCAACAGAGCTCACGCTTCAGAATGAAGCTTCTTTGGAAAGTGAAACCCTGAAGCTCTGGATCACTGGCTGACACTTTGGAAAACACTGATGTTTAGTCCGCAGGGGAGATTCACAAATTCCTGTTGCCTGTTACTTTAATTCTTCTTCTGCACATTTTCACAAGGTCCAACATAATCCCAAGGAACAAGACCTTATCATCTGCCTGGATAATGTTGCAGCCTTCTGAACTCTATATGAGGTGTTCTGACTTTATGTAAATCATTTTCTCCGTCTGTGTCAGAACTGACCTTTTCTGCTGTAAGTCATTCATCTGTGATTTTGGCTTAAGAACATTTTCTATGCCACCATTATCATGATGAACTCTTGATGTCACAATCTACCTCACTGTTGCCCCTGCACTTTATTCGACGACCTGCACTCCACATTCTCTCTAAGTGTAACACTTTTGTGGAGTGAGTGTGCAATAAGCTGCCAGTAGAAGTGGTGGATAAGGATTCAACTGCAAAGTTTAAGAGAAGTTTGGGTAAGTACATGGATGGGAGGGGTATGGAGAGCTATGATCCAGGTTGGGTCAATGGAACCAGGTAAAATAAAACTTTGCATAGACTAGATGGACTGAAGGGCCTGCTAATGCACTATGACTCTGTGACTATTCTGTTTTGCTTTTTCCTACCTTGATGTACTTATGTGTGTAATGATCTGTCTGGATGGTCTATGTGCAAAATCTCACAGCCCTGCTATCTGCAAATTTTATGTTTATTTGGCTGTATTACCATTGTCTAATTGACCCATTAACCCATCTGAATGCAAGGCCTTTACAATTTAACCGCACAACAATCTGCGCCTCACCCTATACTCCTTCTGTTCCTTCCATTTCTCCTTGCCCTTTCTGTAAATAAGTACCGGTGTGTTTTATCATTCCCAGTTCTGATAAAGCTTTTCATTTGAAACACTGAATGTTTAACTTTCCATGGCTGCTGCTGACCTCTTGAGTGCTTCCAGGATTTCCGTTTCTATTGTTTCCATTGTATATTATCAATAAAAGTAGTTCAGAAAGTGGTCCTGGTTATGGAGGAATTGTCTTGTGAGGAAAGGCTGAACTCATATGGATTGAAAGCAATCTTATTGAAACACAATTTTCTGGACAAGGTAAATGCTGGGTGGATGTTTGGGAGTCTTGCACTAGAGGACATATTCTCAGAATAAGACTGACCATTTAAGACTGAGATGAGAAAGATTTCTTTTCTCTTAAAGAGTTTTGAGTCTTTGGAAATCCTTCCCCCAGATATCTGGGGAAGTAAATCCTTATTGTATTCATAGTCAAGAGATACAAATTTATTTTCAATAACCAATCAAGGATTGTGATACTAGGGCAGGAAAATAGATCTGAGGTTTTTTTGGATCAGCCATAAGCTTGCACAAAAACGGAGCATACATGAGTGACAAACTAGGCTACTCTTTTTTTTCATTATCTTACTTCAATACATAAAAAAATGGTTTTGTGCAACCTATGTTGCTGTTTCTTTGTGGAATTAAAACACACCTACCATACTATACAAAAGTTATAGGCACATGAATATCATAGTTAGGGTGTCTAAGAGTTTTGCCAGAAAATACGGAGGATCTTCCGAAGACTCATGGTTTGGAATGACAGCAGCTTGGCAAGGTCACTCTCTGTCATGTGCCAGCATTTTAGCCCGAACAAGTGTGTGGACAGAACACAGCTCTGGTGCAGCTTCATCTTGGCCTGGACAAGAAAGATCGTCAACCACGCCCTACATTTTCAGCGTCGTCAAGGGGACATGGCCACAGTCGTGGTGAGGAAACGTTGGAGATAGATTAGGCACATTATGAGAAGAGAGGCCAACTCCGCCATCAAGACAGCACCTGAAGCCTGAAGAGCGGAAGAAACATGGAAGACCAAAAGTGAGAAATGAGGACCCTGAATGATACCTGGGGCACAACAGAGAAGATGGCCAAGGGCAGACAGAGATGGAGGACCTTCACTGCTGCCCTAAATGCCAGCAGCATAATGGGCAGTAAGGAAGTACGACCTGCACAGTACTGAGTAATCTTATGTATTGCACTGTACTGCTGCACAAATATCATGACATATGTGAGTGATGATAAATCTGTTTTTGATATGGGTCTCTACTGGGGACTCAGAATGGAAAGGGAACAGGGTGAGGGGATGGAGCTGGAAGCACCATAAAGAAATTCTGTATTGATCAATAGATGACCAATTGCTTGGAATCAAATGACCTTACCTGGTGTCTCAGGGCTGGGCGTGTGTGTGTGTGTGTGTGTGTCTATATATATATATATGTAATTTTTGCACAATACTGTATTTAAACATAGATTTCTTAGGAAGACAGAGTAAGGCTTTAGCTATATCAAGTGTGTGACAGAGCCTGCCAACACACAGTATAACAGAAACTCAACAGGACATTATTTCAAACTAAAATGCCAAATTTAGTACTGACATCATTTAGTTCCTCACAGAAAGTGATTAACAGATGGAATGCATTCACTGATAGAACAGCAAAGGCAAAATCTGTGAATTCATTTCAGGCTAATTGAATGCCAAGATGGTGAAGCAAATTATGCTACCGTTTCCGAATGGACCAGCCCTGATTGGTTGAATTGATTCACTGCTTTTCAGCTTGTAGGAGCTCATAAAGGAAAAGTGACTATTTGGTGATGCTCCAAACAATAATTGCATTTGATAAACTACATTTACAGGGCTCAAATTCTCAAAAAGGAGAAATATTGACAATTGAATCCTTACAAGGATGCTCCTGAAGAGCAGGAACTATTTTGGACTTGAATTTTAAATATGTCATCTTTTTGACATTGCTGAATACAATGGGCATGGTTGAGCACAGAATGGGAAATCTTATCTTCACTCATTGCTGGGAATGAGCCCATACATGGAGTCTGCTGGGCATGAAATATCCTGTCAATCAGAATGCAGCACACATTTGGTGTTTAACATTATTCTGCAATATTGAAAACAATGATTGAGAAGCTTCAAACGAGGAACCAGGTCTTAATAATAAAAAAATTAGCTGGAATGTTGCTTAAAGGAATGTTCCTTTCTTGAGCTGCTATTTGTAATGCATTGATGTGTAACCAAATAGCGTAGGTATACTTCTGTTTTCCTTTTTAAGAGCATTGGAGCAATGCATTTATCTTTGCTTCAGTGTCCACTTCTAATGCCATGATGTCCATTTGTGTATCCGTATACTGGGGTACTGGCTCTATGTCTACCCTGCCACTCCCAGCATGAATTGAGCTGATTCAGCCTCAGTAGTTTCAACATTTACCTTTTGTTAAGAGCTGCACATTTAAGAGTTCCTGCCATTTCAAGAAAATGAATAGACAAATTTGCTGGTTAACACTGGAATCATCTCAGTGATATATAAAATTCCTTGAAATTCTGTGGGTCTGAGCACCTCCCACCCTTCTGGCACTGGTTCACTGCGCCACACCATTTGATTTTTGTTCCTTTCAGGGACTCACTGAAAGCATTTTTACAAGCTTTAAGTTTATAGAAAAAATAGCAGCTGGAGTAGATCATCAAGTCTGCTCTATCATTCATCAAAATCATGGTTAATCATCTACTCAGCACCATTTTCTTGTATTATCCCCATATCCTTTCATTCATTTAACTTCAGAAATATCTCAATTTCTGTTTAGATGGGGCCTCCACAGCCTCAGAGGCAAGAATTTTTAGATCTTTAGATCTGTCTTCACCAGGGAGGACACAAGCAATCTCCCAGATGTATGGATGGGCCAGGGTCATAAGATATCAGAGGAATTGAGACAGATTGACATTAGGAAAGAAACTGTGATGAGTAGACTGGTAGGACTGAAGGCTAATAAATCCCCGGGTCCAGATGGTCTGCATCCGAGGGTTCTAAAAGAGGTGGCTCAGGAAATTGCGGATGCATTGGTAATCATTTTCCAATGTTCCTTAGATTCAGGATCAGTTCCTGAAGATTGGAGAGTGGCTAATGTTGTCCCACTTTTCAAGAAGGGAGGAAAGGAGAAAACGGAGAACTATCGCCCTGTTAGCCTTACGTCAGTCGTGGGGAAGATGCTTGAGTCCATTATTAAGGACGAAATAGTGGCACATCTGGATGGCAGAAATAGGATTAGGCCGAGCCAGCATGGATTTACCAAGGGCAAATCATGCTTGACTAATCTGTTGGAATTTTTTGAGGGTGTAACAAGGATGTTAGACGAGGGTAAGCCAGTAGATGTTGTGTACCTAGATTTTCAGAAGGCATTCGATAAGGTGCCACATAGGAGATTGGTGAGTAAAATCAGAGCTCATGGCATTGGGGGCAGGGTTTCAACATGGATAGAAAACTGGTTGGCAGATAGAAAGCAAAGGGTAGCAGTGAATGGGTGTTTCTCAGACTGGCTGGAGGTGACTAGTGGGGTACCACAGAGCTCTGTATTGGGACCACAGCTCTTTACGATTTATGTCAACGATTTAGATGAGGGCATTGAAAACTATATCAGCAAGTTTGCTGACGATACTAAACTGGGTGGCAGTGTGACATGCGAAGAGGACGTTAGGAGAATACAGGGAGACTTGGATAGGCTGAGTGAGTGGGCAAATACTTGGCAGATGTCATTCAATGTGAATAAATGTGAAGTTATCCACTTTGGAAGCTGGAACAGGAGGGCAGAGTATTGTCTGAACGGTGTCAGTTAGGTAAGGGAGAAATGCAAAGAGACCTAGGAGTCCTAGTTCATCAGTCAATGAAGCTGAATGAGCAAGTGCAACAGGCAGTGAAGAGGGCAAATGGAATGTTGGCCTTTATTACAAGGGGAATTGAGTACAAGAGCAAGGATGTTCTTTTGCATTCGTACAGGGCCCTGGTGAGACCACACCTGGAATATTGTGTACAGTTTTGGTCTCCAGGTTTAAGGAAAGACATTCTGGTAATTGAGGAAGTGCAGCGTAGATTCACTAGGTTGATTCCTGGGATGGCAGGGCTGTCTTACGCAGAGAGATTGGAGAGATTGGGCTTGTACAAGCTGGAATTGAGGAGATTGAGAGGGGATCTGATTGAAACGTTTAAGATAATTAAAGGATTTGATAGGATTGAGGCAGGAAATATGTCCCAGATGTTAGGAGAGTCCAGTACCAGAGGGCATGGATTGAGAATAAGAGGTCAGTTATTTAAAACAGAGTTGAGGAAGAGCTTCTTCTCCCGGAGAGTTGTGGAGGTGTGGAATGCACTGCCTCGGAAGACGGTGGAGGCCAATTCTCTGGATGCTTTCAAGAAGGAGCTGGATAGATATCTGATGGATAGGGGAATCAAGGGATATGGGGACAAGGCAGGGACTGGGTATTGATAGTGAATGATCAGCCATGATCTCAGAATGGCGGTGCAGACTCGAGGGGCCGAATGGTCTACTTCTGCACCTATTGTCTATTGTCTATTGTCTAATTCCAAGGAAGATTTCCACCCTTTAAAAGAAGAAAATTCTCCTCATATAACCCTAAATAACCCATCTTTTATTCTATGACCATGACCTATTATTTAACACACTTAATCAAGGCAAATGTCCTCCCCGTATTCAGACTGTTCAGACTTGTAAGAATTTTGTAAATTTCCATGTGATCTGTCATTTTTCTATATTTTAGAGAATACCGGCCTAGTCTACTTTTCTCTTCCTGAGGCAACCTTATCATCCCTGGAACTGGTCAAGTAAACTTCTGTTGGATTCAATGAAAAGCAAGAATATCCATATTTAGGTAGAGACCTAAGTCTAACAAAAGACAAAAAAGAGGAATGACAGCATATCTACTTTCACACACACACACACACACACACACACACACACACACACACACACACACACACACACACACACACACACACACACACACACACACACACACACACACACACACACACACACACACAGGTATCCTGATCAGTTGCATAATGGCCTGGTATGGAAACACCAATGCCCCAGAATGGAAAAGCCCAATCCATCACTCCAAAACCCTCCCCGCCATTGAACACATCCACAAGAAAGCAATATCCATCATCAAGGTCCTCCACCATCCAGGCCTGGCTCTATTTTTGCATCTGCCATCATGAAGGAGGTACAGGAGTCTTAGGTCCCTACCACTAGGTTCAGGATCACTTCAGTCATCATGCTCCTGAACCAGGAAAAATAGCTTTAACTCTGAACTGATTCCACAAGCTATGGACTCAGTTACAAGGACTACCTGCCCTAATGATTGCTTACTTAATCTGCATGTTGGCTTTCAGTGACTTGTGTACAAGGATAGTTTTCAATACCAATGTTACTTACGCCATTTTAAAAATCCTCTGCCTTTCTCTTACACTCAGACAGTCTCCCTCCCCTTGAACCCTCTTTTCATCCTCCATCCAAATCACGATCCTGCTGACATCATCAGCAATCCTGGGAAAAGGACATTTGACTCCAGCAGCCAAATAATTGATAAAGATCATAAATTGCTGAAGCCCGGGAAATGAGATTGTTTTAAATATTTGAATAAACATTATTTTATTTATTTCTGGGCTGCATACACTGCATAAGTGTGAATAATATCAGCATCCTTTCATTTACATTAAACCCTCCTCTTCCTGTGATAGGATGTGATGATAAGGGTCACTATTTGATCTTTGTTATCACTATCATCAGCAAAGGAGGGCTTAATTTGCCACTTCAGCATTAAGAGGCCACATTTCCCATGTACCTTTCCAATCAGTCACAACTGATGAAATCCAAAAAGTCATGTCCTTGTGTCTTGCATATAAAGATGAGCTTTATTTGTCACATATACATCAAAACATACATTGAAATATGTCATTATGTGTCAACGACCAACACCATCCAACGATTGTGCAGTAGGCAGCTTGCAAGTGTCATCACACCAGCACCATATAGCATGCAGACAACTCACTAACCCTAACCATACGCTATAATGCGGCAGGAAACCAGAGCACTTAGTGCTAACTCAACACGGCCATGGGAAGAACACACAAACTCCTTATAGTGAGCTGTGGAAATCGAGCGCTGATTGGTGATTGCGTACACTGTAAAGCGATTGCGCTCTTTACTATGCTACCATGCCACCCTAGTTCTGTTCCAAGATTTGGACAATGTCTGCCATTCAGGCTTTATTTCATTTATCCCCACTGTTGAAATTTACCGGGAGCAGGTAGTGGTACCAGAAATGTTTTTGATCACTTATGGGGGTGGGAAGAGCAAAGAGTTAGAGCAGTCCTGATAAATAAATTATTCAGGATTACAAATATCATTCACAATCTCTACGTGTTTCAGAAAATGTAGATGGCACTTCTAACTTTGCTTGTCAGAAGTTATTACATAAAAGCTTTAAAATGCCTATTTACATATCACAGGATTTTCCATTAATTAACTGGCAATTATTTCTTCATAAACTTCCATTAATAATGTTAGAACTGTTTATTTCTCAGTACCAGTGAATCTTCATCAATCTGACAGCTATTAATGGTTTGGTAACAGATTTAATCTGTTAACGAGACAACATAAAATTAAAAGAACATTTAGCAGGAATAAAAGACAGAATGGCCTTATAAAGTTTTTTTTTTCATAGAATTGAGTGAAATATAGTCACTGGAGGGAATCTAACACCAATTACACTGGTGGTTATAAACCACCAACATGTTAATGGCTAAAAATAGCAAAAAAAGAACTGCAGGTGCTGGAAATGTTAGAAAATGTTGGAAACATTCAGCAAGACAGGCAGTATAGCGTAGCGGGTAGCGTGACACTCTTACAGCTCAGAGCATCGGAGCTTGCAGTTCAATCCCAGCATCCTCTGTGAGGAATTTGTACGTTCTTCACATGGAATGCATAGGTTTTCTCCCGTTGTTATGGTTTCCTGCCACAGTCCAGTTAGTCAGGTAATTGATTGCTGTAAATTGTGTTGCAATTAGGCTAGGGTTAAAGCCAGGGGATGCTATGTGGTGCAGCTCAAAGGGCCGTCAGTGCCTATTCGACGATCCAGAAACAGAATTAATTTTCAGGCCAAAAATGTGGAAATATTTTTACACAGGAGCTTAACATCTTCAGTTAAAACACCCTAATTACTACCATATAATCAAATATGACGACTATTCTTCTGTGTGCAACAGATATAACTATACATATAGATTTGTATGATGTTTACACTTGAAGATATATAATTAAAGGGTATATTTTTAGCAGACTTTCAATTTAAGGCTTTCAATTTTAAAACACTGTATAATTTTTAGTAAAATGCAATATGTGGAATACCAGAAAGAAAAGATTATGAATTGTCCTTGTACTGACTGAAGATTGCATTTGGCATTTCTGGAAAGCAGGATTCTGGGAAGGAACACATTCAGATCAATTACTGTGTACAGCTGGGTATGACTGTTCACTGGTTTTAAGAAATGACAAACATGTTTTCTTAAATAAGGTAATGATGTTTTAAATTTGGTTTCTTTTAGTTCATTTTCTCACTGATATACCTTTTCATAGATACTGACTGACCTTGAGGCTACTAAATTGTGCTTCAGGAAATAGAGTGATAGACTCATTATATCACAGAAAGCTCATTTGATCCATAACCACATTTTGTAAAATTGTAAATGTAGGGAATCCTGAAGTACGTGCTCAAGCCTGCATCAGTTCAAGGCATCCTAATTTGGCTGGAACTTTAAATAGGAACTGCATCAATAAAGACATACTAGCAATCATAACTCTTAAGTTGGGAGGTAGGTTTGGAAAGTCCTCATGATCGGTTTACTTAAAATGAACCAAGGGGGAAAATAAACAATATTTTCTTGTAATTGTGCCTAGAATGTCAAACGTAAACAATTGTAGTTAAAAATGATGTAGAACTGCTGCTGCTTGAATAGAAGATTTTTATTTTAAGTATATACATTAATATTCCGTAGTTCCCCGAATCGTTGGCATAGAAAATATAGTTTAGCTTGTTCCGGAAGAATAGGAAGATATCTGCATGTCAAGTACACTGAATTAAATCTATGGAACTTATTATGATATTTTGAAACACTCAAACAATGGTATCCCTCATAACTAAAATCAAGCCAAAGGAATATTTCCCAAAGTTACTTGAGCACATGAAAAGGAGATTCTTTTTGATACCATTTTAGAAAACATCAAAATAAGGAGCCTTAATTCTTTTCTTTCACATCAATGACAACAGCAAGACATTAACAGCCTAACTAAGAAATTTGGAGCAATGATATCTAATAGGTTACACTGGCAAGGTCTGCTACTGAATTGCTCTGTTAAAGACTACTCAGAATATGGGAAGTTTTTCTAAGAGATACAAAGATGAGATTTTCACAAGAGATTTAGGAATATTAGAATTTCCATTAAACCTTATTGGTTATTTTATTATTTGAAATATCTTTAAGATTGGAGTAGCTCTTGAAGAAAGCTAAAACATACCCTTTTTCCAAGTTGTACATCTCACCATTCCTGATGCATATAAATTAGTAAAATGAGCAAAATTGGGTCAGACTGTCTCACAGTTAAGTGGTGCTCAATATAGTTCTTTCAACTATGTACAGTTCCAACCAAATATTGTCATTAAGTACAAGGTGCAAGTGTAAGTACTACAAATTATTGGTGATCTGCTGTTGAACAAGCTTTAAATTTCCTCTCAGTTTTGGCTGAAGTATCAATTACCTTTAATAATTTATATGTCTGAAATATATATATTTGATTAATGCAATTTTTTTCTACTTATGACTGTTTTATTTTCAGTCATTGAATATTTTGTTCATGAACACCTTTGCAAGACAGCTCGAAATGAACTTCAAATAGATTTTATTATAGAATATAGCTTTAGGAAAAAAATGTATATTTTTACAGTATAGTCTTTTAGCTCTGTGGATTTGAAATGATCTTACAGCAAAAGCGAATGACGTATATTTCTCTCATGTTTTCACTAGTGAAAGAAGTTGCCACACAACCAAGTTGTGCTTTAATGCAGCTATATCAATTTTGAACAACGTGTTTGATTAGATAGCATGATCTGAGGTTCTGCTTGCCTGTGTACTACAACTTTATATTTTTTATTAATTGTGTTTCTAAAAAACAGAAATTTGAATAAATTGTTAGGCATGTAAATATTATTCAGCAGAATTAAAAATGAATCACTAAACTTTGCAGTTCATTTACTTATCAATCACTGACCATTTTCATTCAACATAAAATGTTCCAGACATGAACAAGATTTTTTGATGGCTTCAATGTATTTATCTTTTTGTTGGCAGTTACTATCAGACAATTTTAACATTCCAATAAGTAGAAACCTGGCAGGAAGCTGTTGATACTATTCAGGACATATAATCACCAATGCCTTGATTTTGTCCATTTTAAACCATGCTCGTTGGCAGATGCTTAGACATTTACGGGAATCCATCAGAGTCTTCCTTGATATATACTGATTAGGTTCTGATGAAAATTTCAGGATGTGACTCTACAGTTTTATTTGCTGCTTCTTGTCAATAAGCTGAATGTTGCCATTTTGCCTGGCATCCTCCAAATGACAGTTTAGGCACCCAATGAAAACAAGTCTTTTGATATCCATAGGACACAATCCCCTAAGGTGCAGAAAAGTCAACCCCTCACCCAAGAACAATAGGCTAGGACTTCCATGAACTTCCTCCTGGATTGCTCCCACTTGTCTTTCCTCTCAATTTCCAGAGCTATTTGGCATTATAATTGCCTTATTTTCAGCACCTTAGGAACAATAAACTGCTTCAGTTCATGATAAACTTGACCTGCTTAAGCTCAGTAGAATCAGCTAGGACTGAAAAAGTTCTTTGTTTTGTTCTTAAAACCAAATCTGTTATTCTTTTAAATCCATGCTAACCTATACCTCAGCACCCTTTCCTTATTTTTTGCCTCATTGCCTTTGATAAATTTATCAGCTGATTACAGTCTTAAAAAAAGTTTGTTCCAACCCAGAGTTCTTCATGTGAAAGATTACTCTTGGAAGGCTTTTGTAAATAGCCTATGATTTTAAGATTAGAGGAACACACACAAAATGCTGGATGCCCTGATGAAGCATCTAGGCCTGAAGCATCTTTCCCATAGATGCTGCCTGACCTGCTGAGTACCTCCAGCATTTTGTGTGTGTTGCTTTGGATTTCAAGCAATTGCAGATTTTCTTGTATTTGTGATCTCAAGATTAGACATAATTTTCCTGGGTGCTCCACCTTTGCAAATTCCTATTAAGGACAATACACAGAAAATGCTGAAGGAACTTTGCAAGTTGGGTGGCGTCTTTGGAAATGAATGAATAGTTGATGTTCTGGCTGAAACTCTTCGTCAGGACTGGAAAGAAAGGAGGAAGGTACCAGAATAAAAAGGTGGGGAGTGGGTTGGGAGGACAAGTAGAAGATGATAGGTGAAGCCTTCGCTCTTCTTCTATTCCCTACTCTGGCCTCTTACCTCTTCTCCTCACCTCCTGCTAGTATCCATCCTTCTTCCCTTTCCCCTATTGTTCACTCTCCTCTACTATCAGATACTTGTTTCTGAAGCCCTTTACCTTTCCTTCCCATTTGGCTTCACTTATCACCTTCTAGCTAGTCCTCCTTCCTCCATATTTTGAGTTTGGGTGACTCTACCAAGAGGGTCTCCACTTTGATATCCACTGACTTCGCCAGTTTCTCCTGCAACTTACTTACACAACAGATCTGAATATGGACAATAGCACTGATGAAAGGTCAGCCAAACAATTTAGATAAAAGCTCACTGATGAAAATTGTTAACACTAGTGTGCTCTCCTCAGTGGAAATAAAAAATCTTTTGCCTTAATAGATTGCAAAATTGGGACTTCTTAGGACTATTAATAGTTCCACTTAAAGGAGCAGAGTAACTTGCCAAGAAAAGTGTTCATGCAAGTGTGTAATATAACCTTTAGCCTGTTCCAATGAAAGGTAATCGGCCTGAAATATTCATCCTGTGTCTCTCCCCATTGATGCTTCTTGACCTGCTGAGTGTATGCAGTAACCTTTGTTTTAGTTCTCATTCTAGCTTATACAGAAGCTTCTCCAAGGGAAAAAAAATACTTCACTGCCTGCTACATTATATTCTGTAGACTTTTGCTATTTGAAAGAAATATAGAAAGCATCAAACACTGGCTGAATTCTTACAACAACTAGAAAGAATCACAAATGGATGATTCCTTAATTTGCAAGTTCTTCCTTCTGCTAAACACATGCTCAAATGTGCAAAACTAAGAGAGGAACTAGACTGCTGAGCTCCAAATGGCACAATGATTTCCATCAAGATCTGCCAACTTCTACAGGATGTTCGCAACATATTCACTAACAAAGCTGAATTTTCCCTATGTGCATGCATGTGCATAAAGCCCTTTGTAACTAACACTCATAGCACTTTAAAATGTAATGCAATTCTGTTTGTAACATATCTTTAATATTACTTTAACACTATAATTGTACTTAAATTGTGGCCTGTAGATTTGTTTTTCAAACCTTTCCCATCATTAGTTGGATCAATTATAAAAGTATTTTTGAGTAATTGCCAGAAAACCAATCGATTACGACAATTTGTAGGATAGCTGGTGAATTAAACATTCATTAATGCAACCAGAAACATATTTATCATTTTTTGATCAGATGATTTGGATTTTAAGTTGTTTTTGTCTATTCTTCAAACAATATTGCTGCCTACCATTTTCATTTTAAGTTTTATTTAATCCATTAAAAACAAAATGTAAAAATAATGTTCCCCTTTTTCCTACCCAACATATTTTTGAACATATTATCAATATGGCAAGTTGCTATTTATAGTACAAAGGGGATTTGCACAACCAAATGCAAAGCTACAGTCTCTCAGGCCTGGAGCAGTGCTACTGAGTGAAGTTGCAGATGCAGAATTCCAGATAAGCACTGCAGTGTATTTTCTGATAACTAACCAAATCCATGGGCATGCTGCTAAACAGTTTTTGACTTCACTGTTATTCATCCTATGAATGACATTTCCTGATTTGTGAAAGTACTTCCAGTTTTGCTCCATGATTCGTTCTGTCTTCTACAAAGCATGATCTTTCTTTTCTCTTCTTCTGAGTCCAGTTTATCCTCTGCTCTCTTGATTTCACAACTATCTTGAACTAGTCTCAACATGTTCAGTAGAAAGAAATTACGCAACCTTCTATGACAATTAAGTTATAATCTGTATTTCAATCAAAGCTACAAATTTCTATAGCCTCACTTAAAGAAAACTTTTGGAATAAATGGTGGAAGGCTTGCAGAAGCCTGCTTAATCTCATCAACCCCGTTATGTATTCTGCCAAGTTGATCAATTCATATTACTGCACTGCTGAAGGAAACATCAATTGTCTTGCTTTTGTCCTATGGAAAACAACACCAAAACATGCTTGAAAACATCTGTAAATCAGAAATTAGAATCACATGGCACTCACGTTAGCTTTTTATGAAATACAAATTGTGACTGAAAATTGAGGTGTTACAGTCTGATTTTGGGCTTTTGTCATAGATTCCTCTGTGTGTTTAATATGTAAGGCATCAGGAATCCAAGAAATGTGTGGTAACATTCAACAGCATGGTTTTCATACATGTTAGACTTACTCTTGCTGTCTAAAGTCCATTCCAACATAAGCAGACTTTCATTGCACTTGTGAAGTAAGATTCTGCCAGCCTATAGGTATACTTCCCTGAAAAGATAGATGCTGGGAACCCAATTCGGGTAGGTATTTGTACAGATATATACTTCTCAGTGATACTCCTCAGTACCTGAATAACTCACCACTTCTCAACAACTATAGCCTTTTGTCCCTATTCCCATCCATCAGTCACCAAACCTCTCCATCCTCCCCCCACAGATTTTCCCCACAAACATCACACAACAAACTCAATCTGCTCAGTTAAGACAGAATGGTATCTCTTGCACTTGAATCCTCTACTTAGAATAAGCTAAAATTCTCCTGACCTGTTTTCCCATCCACTAATCTACTACACTCAATTCACCAATCACAATTCATGGAATATCACTTCTTCCCCCTTATTATAGACTGATGATCACTGATCTCTCCTCACTGCCAAACCATTGATCAGCTCCACCAACCCACAACATTAGACCTTCTTCCGATGCCTCGTTTTCTTGATTCTTGGGCTCTAAAATGGTAGGAAAGGCCTTGAACTTCATTTACTATGGAATTTCCAGCAGATGGGTTCTAATCAAAACAGCTTTAGGTCTATCACACAGAAGTATTTTGATGAGCCTCTGCTTTTCCAGGCCTGTAGGCCATCAATTCTACCATGTCTTTGGTGAAAAACATTGCTCTATTTCTTTTGAAATAGTATTGAAATGTAATAGTGTTTATAAATGAACATTTGCTAAAAATTAAGATATTATGACAAAAATCTCTATGTTTTACAAGCTTATTTCAAAGGCAAATGGAGGAAGACACCAGCAGACTGAAATGAATAGGGCTTACTCTAGAAGTTAATTTAAAGGCTTGCATTTTCTCTCTAAGCTTTGATTTCTCTTAGGAACTGTAAATTTTACTCCATACCCCTCCTAGACCCTCATGCTAGACATCTTCTTGATTTTCAGGTATTTGTAGAATGCCTTGGGGTTTCCTTAATCCTACTTATCAAGGCCTTCTTATATCCCCTTCTAGTTCTCCTAAGTCTATTCTTTATGTCCTTTTTGGCTACCTTATAACTCTCAAGAGCCCTGTCCAAATGTTGTATGCTTCCTCCTTCCTCCTGACAAGATGTTCCACTTATCTTGTCACCCTGCGATCTTTACCCTTGCTTAATTGGATAAACCTATCCAGAATACTTATGGTGCCATCCTATGCCCAAACCTTGGAAAGTCCGATCACCTAGCTGTACTTTACTCCCAGTGTATAGGCAGATGAGGTCAAAGGAAGTATGGCCAAGGGAGATGGAGGAGCATTTACAGGACTAATTTGAGTCAGTGGACTGGACAATATTCAGGGATCTATAATTGAATCTGAAAAAATAGGCCACATTTGTTAATGACTTCATCAAGACCTATGTGGATAAGTGTGTGTATTTAAGTCCATACAGGACATAACTAAGGAAAAGCCATCGATGAACCAGGAGAGTCACAGTCTACTGAGAACTAGTTCTGAGACATTCAAGACTGTGACCCAGAACTACACAAGATGTCTAGGTATGGCCTAAAGAAGGCTACTTTAAGAGTGAGAAAATAATTCCGATTGAGTTTAGAGATGGAATGGGATGCATAGTGGCTTTGGCTGGGTTTAAAGGCCATTACTTTCTACAAAGTGGAACCTAATATCATAAATGGTTGTGATGTTTCACTCCCAGATGAGCTCAATGCCTTTTATGCACACTTTGAAAGGGTGAATAAAACGTCACCTGTGGGAATCCCTGCAGCATTTGGTGCCCCTGTGATCGCTGTCAAGAGGATGAACCTGTGCAAGGTATCAGGCCCTAATGGGGTACCTGGTAGGACATTGAAACCCTGTGCCATTCAACTGGCAGGAATGTTCAAGGACATCTTCAAACTCTCACTGCTGCACTTGGAGGTTCTCACTGGCTTCAAAAGGGTGATAATCATACCAGTGTCCAAGAAGAGCAGGGTGAGCTGTCTCAATGACTGTCGCCCAGTGGCACTCACATCTACTGTGACGAAGTGCTTTGGTCATGGCCGAAGCAAGGACCAGGTGCCATCGCAATTTACCTATCGTGACAACAGGTGTACATCAGATGTAATCTAATAATCCACTCAGCCTTGCATCACCTGGACAATAGCAATACCTACGTCAGGCTGCTGTTTATTGATTACAGCTCAGCATTCCACACCATCATCCCCTCAGTTCTAATTAACAAGCTCCAAAACCTGGACCTCTGTATCTCCCTCTGCAAATGGATCCTTGACTTTTTCAACAGAGATCACAGTCTGCAAGGATCGGAAATAACATGTCCTCCTTGCTGACAATCAACACTGACACACCTCAAGGATGCATGCTTAGCTCACTGCTCTACTCTCTCTTTCCACACACACACGACTGTGTGGCTAGGCACAGATCAAACACCATCTACAATTTTGCTGACAACAGTAATATTGTTGGCAGAATTTCAGATGGTGACAAGGAGGCATACAGGAGCAAGATCATCTGGTTGAGTGGT
The DNA here is from genome assembly GCF_030144855.1 of Hypanus sabinus. Taxonomy (NCBI): domain Eukaryota; kingdom Metazoa; phylum Chordata; class Chondrichthyes; order Myliobatiformes; family Dasyatidae; genus Hypanus; species Hypanus sabinus. Next base: position 35,002,961 of record NC_082720.1, read on the forward strand.
GTCATAACAACAACCTTTCACTCAACATCAGTAAGATCAAGGAATTGGATTCAGGAAGGGGAAGTCGAGGGAACACACACCAGTCCTCATCAAGTGATCTGCAGTGGAAAGCGTAAGCAGTTTCAATTTCCTGCATATCAATGTCTCTGAAGATCTATCCTGGGCTCAGTATATTGATGCAATTACAAAGAAGACGTGACGGTGGCTATATTAGGAGTTTGAGAAGACTTTGTATATCACCAAAGACACTTGCAAATGTCAACAGATGTACCATGGAGAGCCTTTGAATTGGTGGCACCATTGTCTGGTATGGAGGGGCCTCTGTACAGGATTAGAAAAAGCTGCAGTAAGTTGTAAACTCAACCAACTCCATCATGAACACTATCCTCCCCAGCATCTAGGACCCTTCAAAAGGCAATGTCTCAAAAAGGCAACATCCATCATTAAGAACCTTCTTCATCCAGGACATGCTCTCTTCTCATTGCTACCATTAAGGAGGAGGTACAGGAGCCTGAAGACACACACTCAACATTTCAGGAAAAGCTTCTCCCCCTCCGCCATCTAATTTCTGAATGGACAGTGGATCGATGAACACTACCTGATTATTTTTGTCCTCTCTTTTTGCATGACTTACTTAATTTAAATTTTCATATATAATTTTTATTGTAAATTACATATTTTTAATTTATTATATATTGAAAAGTACTGCTGCTTCAAAATAAATTTCACGACATATTGTATGTCAATGATATTAAACCTGATTCTGAATCTGATTCAAATCTGCCTGCAAGGATATTGGTTCACCTCGAGTTCAGCTGTAACCCATAATGGAAGTTATTTTCCAATTTCCATTAACCTATTTTGCAATAGCCTCTTAAAGCTGCAGTTGATAAAATTCTACCTTTATGTGATGGCGAATGATTGAGAACACTATTGGTGAGTAAGTAGTAGCTGATGGCGCTGTTGTGATCATCCTCCTTCACTTTGCTGTTCAATGACAGTAGACTCAACGTGCAGGGTTTGCCTGGATTCCATTAACTCTACTCATTGTGGACAGGACATACCTGTGCAACGTTTCATTCTGTCTGATAGATGTAAGCGTTTTCACATTATCTGTTAGATGAAAGTGTCACTGCTATACAGAAATCATTAGCTTGAGTAATAGCTAGTTCTGAAAATATCTCCTTGCACAAGACCAGGACACTGTTGGAGTCTATCGTGCTTACGTTTGTATGTGCTCATTTACTGAGCTCCGAGCCATTGTCAGCTTGTTTATTGAAGCACGTGGGAGGATTGATATTACACTCCACGTCCTTGCTCTACGACACGACCGCTCTGCACTTCTAGGAAACCATCTCTCAGCAAAGGTTGGTGATGAAAATCGTCATTACTCTTATTGTGGTGGTGTAGGTTTTGTTTAATGGAAGAAAGGGGCATTTGAAGATCAGGACCACAGTAGTTGCAGCAGTGATCTTGCCTTCTGCTATGCTTCATAGTTCTGGACCACCTACACAGGCACCTCAAGGCAATGAAAAGATAACATCAAGTTATCTCTGTAGAATCCTCCAAATTCATAAAAAGGAAAGGCAACCAATGTCATTGTTCTCTCACAGGCCAGCAGAGAGGCCCTATTCAGTTAGTTATGTTGGATAGGCCATATTACTTGCTTGCCAACTCCAGACTCCCAAAGCAGACAATCAACATATTGAGATTTTCTGAAAAAAACCTGAGGAATAGAATGCACATAGTTCTGAATACCCTAGTTACAAATTAACATTCAGGTTACTTCATCATCTTCTTAGCTTTAAAATATTAAATAAAACCTTGCAGAAATTACAAGAAGTAATGCTGCAACTTGCAAGAAAAGTAATCAAACAAGCAAGAGTTTTGGAATACAGCCATTGCTTGTGAATGCTAAATTCTTTGTCCTATTTTGTCTCATAATTGAAGATTGCTAGAGAAAAAATATCTGCCTTTCCAGTTTCAACCAACTGCTGCAGTACCATGATAGAAAAAGGCTTCCATAAATTTCTTTGGATAAAACTTTTATTAACTGATTCTGTTTTAAAACTATAATGAGATAGTGATCTAGTGTTGAATTGCAAAGACGCTCTTCATCTGTTGACATTGGTGCGCTGTGGTTGGCTGATTATCAAACAACATTGTGTCATGACGAGGTCATGCTTTTTTCTTTGAATGTATACTTGTGCACTGGCAGGCACACCCAATACATCAGATCCTACGCTGAAAGAGAGACTTAATTCACTGACTTACACTTGGTAATGTTTTTAACAAATTCTTGTACTTCTAAAGTGCCAAATGGATTGCAGCATTTGTAAGAAGTGTTTGGGTTCAAAGAGATCACAACAAGATAATTCCTGGTTTCCACTTGACATTGAGACATGTAACCCTTTCAGTAAAAATCACTGGACAACTATGTGTATACTGGCTGACTTTCCCATTCCTAAGCCTAATGGCACTGAGGTCTTGTGGAATACTGCTGATAGTCTCATGAATTAGGCTCTTACAAGTAGTTCCAGCACATTATTCTGAAGATTGAATTATTGTTTACAGTATATGCAGATATCTGAGCTATCAGCTAACCCTTCTCAAGAAAAGGGATGTTGAATTAGGAGTCCATGTCAGAAATAAGAGTCCATTATTTTCTAAGAATTGGGAGCTAGTGTCTGAGAATTACACAATTTGAAGTTAATAGCATACTTTCATCGTCATGACAAGTGACAGGACTAATATTGATATGGAAGCGAACTTTACAGAAATATTTATAGAATTCTGTTTTCCTTCAGCAGAAACTCTGACTTTTGATTAATGCCATATAACAAATTTTATTAAGCAAAGACCCTAAACTGATACTAATTTCTCTGAAATGACAGAATGGGACTGTATACTCACCTAAGGTTATGGTCCTGTTACCACAGTAGAGATGTCAACCAGTATGATAATTGGCAATGGAGGCTTATTTTAACTTATATAGGCACTAATATCAGCCAAATAAATATTCCTGCTTTTCTTCCTCTCCATTATTTTATTTGAAAATTCTTTCCATATCCTCAATACAAATTGCATGCCCTAAAAAATGCCCTTCTTTAACATGAACCAATATCTGCTTGAAACCAGCAGAAGAGTTTGTTTATTGGTGATGCAGTGCCAAGGTTAAAAAGAGCTTGGGAGCTTTCAGCTTTCTTTCAGTGGGTAAAAGCAGTGTGGGGCCAATAAAAAGAAAGGAGGTATAAGCGGAGTGACCATTGTTGGAGTGGTCCTGTGTTAGAGTGGTCCAGCTTTGGCTCAACGGGCTTAGGCAAGAACGGGTTTGGACAAGCATAAGCGAAGGTTTGAGGTGAGTAAGTAAGAAAGTTTCCAGTAAGTTTTTTTTCCTGTTGGAACATAGTGTGATGAGAATGGATCTGGGGGAAATGGTATGCTCCTTGTGTGCGATGTGAGACATCTGGGAGTTCTGCAGTCTCTCTGATAACTATATCCGCACAAAATGCATCGAGCTTGAGCTTCTTAGAGACCATGTTAACGAACTGGAGCTGAAGAAGGGTTGAGAAGGGTTGGCACACAGCTCAAAGCTCACAGGGGAAAGTGAGGAGATGATAGATAGGAGCTACACAGTGGTAGTCACACCTATGTTGCAGGAAGCAAGTACCTGGGTGACTGTCAGGAGAAAGAAGGGGAATAGATATCCAGAGCAGAGTACCCCCCATGACTGCTACCTGCTTTGGATACCGTTGGAGGAGATGGACTACCGGGAGAAGCTGCAGTAACCAGGTCTCTGGCATTGAGTCTGGCTCTGTAGCTCAGAAGAGAAGCAGGGAGAACAGGTGTGCAGTGGTGACAGGGAACTCCATAATTAGAGGAGCAGACAAAATTTTCTGTGGATATGAAAGAGACATGCAGATGTATGTTGCCTCCCTGGTGCCAGGGTCAGAGACGTTTCATATAATGTCCACAGAATTCTAAAGGGGGAGGGTGAACAGCCAGAAGTTGTGGTACATATGGGTTCTGAAGACAGAATATAAGGAGATAGGCAGTAAACTAAAAAGCAGGACCTCCACAGTAGTGATTTCTGGATTACTTCCTGCGTCATATGACATTGAGGGTAAGAATATGATAATTTGGCTGATGAATGCATAGCTGAAGAATTGGTGCAGGGGATAGAGTTTTAGATTTCTGGATCATCGGTGTTTCTTTTGGGGAAGATACGACCTTACAACAGGGAAACCTGAAAACCGAAAGGGACTAATAGCCTTGCAAGCAGGTTTGTTAAAGCTGTTGGGAGGGTTTATTTGGCAGGGAATGGGAACCAAAACGACAGGGCTGAGGATGGGCAGTTAATATACAACTGGATGCAGTGTGTAGTTAGGCAGTGAGGAAGAAAAGGCAGATGAAAGGGCAAAATTCTAATCATCAGGATGAGTTACAGTGTAACGGTGTTAAATCAAAAAAGGCTGATGAATACTGGGCTGCAGGTGTTATATTGGAATACATGCATTATGCAGAATAAGGAAGATGATCTTGTAGCACAGTTAGTGACTGGCAGGTATGATGTAGTGGTCATCTCCGAACCGTGGCTGAAAGAAGATCATAGTTGGGAGATTAACATCCAAGGACAGGCAGGTAGGCAGAGGGGGTGGGGTGGCTCTGTTGGTAAAAAATTGAAATCAAATCCTTGGGAAGAGGTGGCATAAGATAGGAAGATGTAGAATCCTTAAGGGCTAGGGTAAACAAAAAACCCGATGGGAGTTATATATAGGCTCCAAACAGCAGCCAGGATATGGGCTACAAATTACAATGGGAGATAGATAAGGCATGTAAAAAGGGCAATATTCAATAGTCAGGAGGGATTTCAATATATAGATAGGCTAGGAAAAGCAGGTTGGTACAGGACCCCAAGAGAGGGAATTTGTAGAAGGCCTATGAGATGGCTTTTCGGAACAGCCTTAGGTTGAACCAACTATGGGAAAGGCTATTCTGGATTGGATGTAATGTGATTATCCAGATTTGATCATGATGCTTAAGGTAGTAATAGGGGACAAAGATATGGTGCACAAATGTAAAAAGTATTTTATGTCACTCTTCACTATGGAAGACACTGGCAGAATGCCAGAAACGTGAAGACTCAGGGAAGAAGTGAGTGTCATTGCTAATACTAAGGAGCATGGGCTTGGGGAAACTAAAAAGCCTGAAGAAGGTAAGTCACCTGGACCAAATGAACTAGACTCCAGAGTTCTGAAAGAGTTGGCTGAAGAGATTGTGAAGGCGTTAGTAATGATCTTTCAGGAATCACTAAATTCTGGAGTGTTTCCTGAGGTCTGGAAAATTGCAAAAGCCCCTCCACTCTTTAAAAAGGAAGGGTTGCAGAAGAGTGGATGTTATTGGCCAGTTAGCCAGACTTCAGTGGTTGGAAAGATGTTGGAGTCTATTATTAAGGATGAGCTTCCTGGGTACTTGGAGGCACAGGATAAAATATGTCAAAGTCAGCATGGTTGTCTAAAGGAGAAATCTTGCCTGATAGATCTGTTAGAATTCTTTGAGGAAATAACAGACAGAACAGACAAAGGACAGTCAGTGTATGTTGCTTATTTGGATTTTTGGAAGGCCTTTGACAAGGTGCTACACATAAGTCTGCTTAACAAGATACAAGCCCATGGTATTACAAAAAAGGTACTAGAATGGACATAAGATTAGCTAACTGCCAGGAGGCATAGAGTGGAATAAAGAGGGTCTTTTCTTGTTGATTGCCAATGACTAGTGGTGTGCCACCATGGTCAGTGTTAGGACTGCTTCTTTTCATGTTACATGTCAATGATTTGGATGAAATAATTGCTGCCTTTATAGCCAAATTTGCAGACAATACAAAGATTGGTGAAGGGGCAGATAGTGTTGAGAAAGCAGGATGCCTCCAGAGGACCGAGACGGTTTGGGGAATGGGTAGAAAAGAGAAAGATGTAAGATAATGTAGGGAAATGCATAGTCATACTCTTTGGCAGAAGACATAATGGTGTAGACTATGTTTTAACTGGGAAGAAAATTCGAAAATCAAGGGTACAGAGGGATTTGGGAGTCTTCCTGCAGGATTCCCTAAAGGTTAACTTGTAGGCTGACTCACTGGTAAGGAAGATAAATGCAATGTTAACGTTCCTTTCAGGATGACTAGATTACCAAAGCAAGGAAACTTTAAAAGATACTGACAGACCATACAGAGTATCGTGAGTAGTTTTGGGCTGCTTATCCTGGAAAAGATGTGCTGGCATTGGGGAGGGTCCAGAAGAGGTTCACTACAAAGATCCCAAGAATGAAAGTGTTAAACTATGAGGAGCATTTGATGGCTCTGGGCCTGTACTCACTGGAATTTAGAAGAGAGGGAGAATTTCATTGCACCCTAACAAATATTGAAAGGTCTGGATAAAGTGGATGTGGAGAGGATGTCTCCTATAGTGGGAAGTCTAGAATCAGAGGGAACAGCTTCAGAATTGACAGACATTCATTTTGTACAGAGATGAGGAACACTTCCTTTAGCCAAAGGCTGGTGAATCTGTGGAATTCATTGCCACAGACGGCTGAGCAAGCCGAGTTTTTTGGTATATTTAAGGTGGAGATTGATAGATCCTTGATTAATCAGAAAGCCAAAGGTTATGGGGAAAAGGCAGGAGAATGGGTTGAGAAGGATAATAAATTAGCCATGACGGCACATAATCAATGGGCCGAATGGCCTAATCTTGCTCCCATGTCTTGAGGGCTAATCTGGAATTTTAATTTATCATATTATTCAGTTATGCACTGGTATCTAACAACAGAATTTTAGAAATACAAAACAGGAAGTATTGAGGTCAGACAACATACAGTACAGTACGTGGAAAGAGAAACAGCTAACACTTCATATTAAAGATCTGATTTCATTTCTGATTCCCAGCCGCAGCAGTTTTTCTTTTATCAAGGTATAGATATACAGCATGGAAAAATACCCTTTGTCATCTTAAGTCCATCCCAACCATTGAAGACCCAGTTATACTTATTCTACGTTAATCACTATTTTTAATTCCTCTCACTTTCTTTATAGTTCTCCCAGATCCTCGTCCCACACACCTATCTACTAGGAACAACTTACAGTGACCAACCCATTCGTCTTTGGGATATAGGAGGCTCCGGGGAAAGTATACAAGTGCCACATAGACACCACCTGAGGTCAGGATTGAACTTGGTTCTCCAGCCCTGTGAGGCTGTGGCTCTACCAGCTGCAGCACTGTGCCCCAATATTCTTCCTCCAGCATGCAATATGCCAAATTCATTTCAATATTAATGGCTTTACCTGAAGGTCAATAACTCCAAATCCTATTTGCAAAAATAAAAATCATTGCAGTGACGCTTATTATTCATAGCATTAAAAATATTTAGAGCAAAAGAATAGGCCATTTGGCCAAAGAAAGGCTATCAAGCATAGCCTTTTAGAGCTTGGCCAGTAGCCTGGCACTCCAAGGTTTCTCTGTTCCTCTACACTTCTCAGTGACACTTGATCTAAAGTTAGTATATCATGCAAAATGCTAAAGCCACAGTTCTTTTCACCCCAGTGAACAGAAGGAAAAATTTCAAGCAACCACTGTGTTACTTCATGTCCACTGATGGACAGCAACACTATCATGCTTTCGAGGCTTAAGAAACCATTTCCTCAATAGCATTATCATGGCACTTATGATAAAATCATTCACTTAACAATTAACAGCCGCTGTCAATGATTTCCAGGCACCACATTGTATCAGTAGGTTGCTGATTATGGCATGCTGCTGCCATAAGAATGCTTTCATGGCTTTTAACAAAAGTTGGCCCACTTATACAAAAGATTCAAATTGCTTCTGCTCCTGTCCTTCTCCTCCAAAATAAAAAGATATTTAACACCAGTTAGAATATTTCACTTATTTGGAATATGTGGAGCTTCCCAACTTTCAAGCAAAGGAGATTTATGCTTACTTATTATATCATCTGACCAGCATCTAACCCTACAATCCACTCACACGTAAGTGCTCTAGATATGATGCTTAAAACAGTTCAGTGAACTAAAATGATGTAACCTTTCATCTTTCAAGAGCGCTGTGCAAATCACTGAAGGTCAACATGTGCTGGAAGAGCCTTCACTCTGGGAGAACCTCCCAGGTAGATAGTGGCAATTCGTAATTTTATAAATTTAGCCTCTGCCAGTTACTTCTGAAAACAAAAAATATACAACTTCAGAATTAAAAGAAAATTTAAGACCTCTTGCACATTGAAAAATGGTCAGATAAAATGCACAAAATGCATGAAGCTATTTGTTGCAGCTCCACTCACTACAGATAAATCAGAAATATATTTGAAAATGCCTTCCCACAAGAAATCTGGACATCCTCTTCGAAGCTGAATTTCACAACACAGTGGATTGTATAACTGCAGAACAGAATGGGTTGGACAGAATGAATGTAATCTGTCATTTAGAGAATAAATGTACAATTCACTAAATAATGATTTTTACCGCAAATTTCCTCAGGCACGTACGTTATCATAGACCAACAGTTCAGTGAGTGATCAGTGGAAATCATAGGTGGATTTATTTACAGCAATCATTGAGGACGGCCTCAAAATAATTATTGACAACAATTGTGTAGAGAATACATTTCATGCATAAATACTGACATAACTATTTTCTTTTACTATAACTTCAACAGGTGTCTTCCACAAATTTATAAACAGTATTCAACTAAGGAAAAGAAAATAATAATTTTGCTGGTGTATAGTTATGGAAAGAGAAAAAAAAGAGATGACAAATATGGCTTGCATTTTTTTTGCAAGGGATGGAGTTAGGGTTTTGGAGTATTTGATGTTCCAGCTGCTGTTTTTCATGTGGACAATCTGTTTGCTTTTTGTGGAGGGAAGGGGTGGGGGTATATGGGGTTTGCAAATTTTGTTTATTTTCCTTTTTCATGCAGGGGGTGGGGCTAATGCATTTTCTTTCAACATCACTTATGTATTTTCTGTATTTCCTGGCTATCTAGAGAACATGATTATCAGTGTTGCATTGTACATGCGTGCTAGGACAATAAACTGAACCTTTGAGATAGGTATTAATATCTTTAACTAAAGTTAAGGTTTTAAGAGGAGAAGAAAGATGTCTGAAGTGGAGGAATTTAAAGAGGTATTTGAGAGCATGAGGATTTAATGCCTGAAGCCATGGTCACAGGTTAATTATGAAGCAATGAACAAAAGATTCAGAAGAATCAAGACTTCAGACTGCGGTTGCAAGACTGAATGTTGTTACAGATGTAAAATGGAGCAGATTTTCCTTTCTGCGTTTTGGGTTACAAAATCACCAAAGATGTAAGATGTTTGCTAGGTTTTAATTTATAGAAGTTCTATAAATTAGCAACATATTGATATACAATTTTATTAGTGGAAGGATCATGCTGAAAGCAGAGGATGCGCTATTTCTTTTCTTTTTAAAGAGGTTGTTTCTTTTTACATGACAGTAAATTAAGAATGTTTGTAAAATAATTCAATTTCATTCTGGCCGGACTAAGACTGATAAGACTTTACTGTGATTGCCTTCAAGAAAAGGAATCTCACGGATGTATATTGTGCTATATTTGTACTTTGATAATAAATTTATTTTGAACTTTGATAGATTCCAACTCTCCAGAGACTTGAAAGCTATTTTCTACTAATTAATGTGATTTCTAGTTCCTTGCATGACTATGCATAAAGTCTCTGAAAATGAATTCAATCATTTGTAAGCATTTTGCTTTCAGCCTAGATTTTAAATTTGGTCCAAAGTTTACCGAGAACGCATCAAGTAAATAAAACACACATGGTGTCCCACGATTTATTTTAATTCATCAACAAATAATAAAATAAGAACAATATTATTCAATTCAAGTTCTTAACAATTTCCAGCATTTCCACAACAAGATATTCAAACTCAGTATTTCCATTCTAGTTTATTACAATGCTCCATTTATTTTCGTCAGATTATTTTGATTTTAGAAGTTAACAATTTTTGCTTTGAGCAATAATGTAAAATAGCTGAAATGCCATTCTTCTTCTTATTTTTATTTTAAGCTATTTTGACCTGTTAAGCTAAGTAGAATATTGCAGAGTGTCTCATTTTGTTTTCAATTTAAAAAAGCAAATAAAGAGAGCTTAATCAGTAGCAGAAGGTGCAAAGTTGAAAGCAAAATCCTTTGAGATTGTAGTAATCGAGCATTAACTACAGTTTACCAATTTCAATGAAGATGTTGAATAAATATGTAGGAGTGAAAGTGGCATTAATCTTTTGTACTTTTTGTTAAACTTAGAAAATGGAAGGAAAAAAAAATCCTCTCTGTTATTCAATAATACAAACATATACCACTGAGTGTATGTTCATGGTCTTCTGCTCCTGTAGCCCATCCACTTCAAGAACTGCAGCTCGCTCACTGGATTTATATTTTTGCTGTTGTTTTTCTCTCCATTCTCTGTAATCTCTAGAGACTGTTGTGCATAAAAATCCCAGGAGATCAGCAGATTCTGCGGCACCCAAACCAGCCCGTCTGGCACCAACAATCATGCCACAAAGACGACGTCACTGGCATTGCATTTCTACCCCATTCTGATGTTTAGTCTCAACCATAACTGAACCATTTGACCAGCTCTGCATGCCGCTGGTGTCATGTAATTGCTGATTAGATATTTGCATAAACAAGCAGGTGTACAGACTCTTAATAAAGTGGCCACTGAGTGTACAGTATATTCTAATTTCTTGTTCTCTCTCTCTCTCTCTATATATATATATGGAAAATAAATTAAAATATGGGGCATCAGCAGAGGAAACCTTATCCTTTCATCTAGAAATCTTCCATCAACATTGGTGGATGTGCAACCAATTTATACAGGTAGCAGATGCACTTACAACGAATGAAGGGAAAAATTGTCAGTTATGATCACCAACAGAATAGCTTTAGGGTTTCCATTGGTGAAATAGCTTGTTAAAATATCTCAAAATGATCATCATCAATAAAGATGCAATAAACATTTGATTTATATCAGAAACAAAACTCAGAGTGCCTTTTCTGTCATATGGCCGATATTGACCTCAACACCATTTTTTCTGCACTGTTCACATATCTCTTGTTTCTCTTAATGGGTCAATTGTTATGAAGGTACCACAGCTCTGAGGGGCCAAAGGAGCGGGAGTAGCCCCCTCCTTCCGGAGAATCGCAAGGTCGCTATTAATTCGGGTCTCGGAAGTGAGAGACAATGCAGCGGTTCTGACCATTGTTCTTAGAGGCACCTGTGTGTCCCTACTACGTGACAGCTACCATGGACATGAACACCCTCGGGCCATGTGGGGGTGGAGATTGCATCCCCCTACTTTGATGGACAGCTACAACTCTGCAAGTAAAGATAAAAGCGGACTGCAGGAAGCAGTACCCTACTGATGCACCAGAAGAACTTGCTTGCTCAATGCTCCCGTGTGCTCCTAACTCCTTTGCCTGGGGAGCGGGTGGCTGATAATACCGAGAAGGACTTCGAACTAACAATGGGGAAACCAACGCTCCTCTGGTTTTAACCCTAGTGGTCATAAAGACACGGGCAAGTTTTCTTTTTGTTTTCACCGATCCCTCTAAAACACGTGAAACCCAACGATTCCTCGAAAGGCTAAAGTCTGCAGACTTCTGAATGACTTTTTATATTTCCAATGGACAAAAATATTATCCCCTAGACAACAGCCGAGATTACTTCTTAATGATGATTATTACTATACCCGCGCTTTAGATTGAGTATTGGTGACGTGCATTATCTGAATGTTTGCATTAACCTTACTTTTGTGCCCCTTTATAAATAAAAACGTTTGAAAATAGTGACATCAGACTTCAACGGACCTCTCTATCTTTGCTGGTAAGTTCTCCAGTTACAGGATACGTAACACAATAAACATTTTTTTTCACAGAGGCAGACTAGAAAATTCAGCATGCTTGAGGCCTAAGAATGGTGTACTCCTTATCAGGCTGGAAATTCTCAGAGACTCCGGTCTCTGGCATGACAGAACATATAAAAGAAATCAATTAATCGAGGACTAACTAACCAGAGGTAAGATTGGGGGCAATCTTTAGTTTGAGACAAGACAAGAGTTGGTTGAGACAAAAGTTGGTGGGGAGAACTGGGACAAAGATGGGTGATTGGTAGGTGGAGAGATTAGAAGTTAAATATCTGATCATGGAAGATGAGGGCTGATGTAGGTTCCTGGAGGCAGTGCAAACCACACTGCAACCAGATATCGTACTGTTGTCCACTGAAGACAAAAAAAAATCATCCTGGTGGAGCTCACACTACCAAGGGAGGAAGAATGCAAGGAGGCTCATGAGAGGAAGGTCCTAAAGTACTAGTCTTTAGTCCAGAAGTGCAGGGACAAAGGGTAGCAGAAATGGATATTCCCTGTGGAGATCAGCTGTAGGGGGTCCCTGGCAAGGTTGACATGGAGTTTGCTGTCTGTGCTGGGCCTTGATGAAAAGAGCAAGATCCCAAGCAGCTCGCTGGATGGGGAAGGAAGCAGAAAGATCCTCTTTCTGGATATGGAGCAGACAAGAGGGGTCGAGCTGGAGGTCAGGAGAAGATGGACAGTGACTTGGTCACCACTGCTGCCCAACCAGCTGGAGAATGTAGGGGTTAAGGGTCAAAGCACTCTATGAAGGTTGGGCAACACCTGACATCTGCTCCTGGCCAAAGGCTACTGTTACCTCATGAGGTAACCGTAGAGAGCACTGCTGGTGTCTGATGCAAGCAAGTGGTCAGCAACAAACAAGGAATTGGCTTGGTGGAATTGCGGTCAAAACAGTTGGTAGAGCGATTGAGAGTGCATTAATAGCCAAGGGCATGATTGGTTAGTGGTATGTCTGTAAAACTGGAGTTGCTGCTTTGGAGGAGTGGGGGGAGTGATGGAAGGCATCAGAGTAAGAATTGGCAGGTTACTTAAATAGGATCTCTCTGAGAACTGACTCCTTGCACCAGATCAGGATATGTGAAAATTATATGTGACATGACAGTATCCATTGCATGTTATATAGGATGCAGCACACATCCAGAAACGACATGGAAAGCCAAGGTTTTTCTTTTAAACAATTCTTGGTAAGTCCTCGGTGTTGCATTAGGCTTAACTTTTCATTAAAATTGAATTCAACAGCACACAAAAATGTAGCATTACATTATCCATTTTCTAGGCAGTATAGCTTTTTTGTTCCCATTAGTATGAGAGATGTTATTAATTGAGAAGGCATCAATTTCCTGTTGTTGTCTAGCAACTCAATTGAACATAATTCAGGTACAATGATTTACATGCTGAAGCTTCAGAGGGCTGTCATCTGCCTTGCTGAATCTGTAAGGAATGCTGAAACATTAATAGCAATTGTTAGGAACTTTGATTCGGATTGACTATTTAATTGTGTTAGCTGTAAATCCAAGAAATAGCAGACCCATGCAAAACTACTGCGCCAAATTATAAGAGTTTCTCAATTGCAAATTATTTTTGAAATTATTTTTCTCAGGGTTTTCTGTAACTTTTCTCCATCCACAATTGCAAGCACCTTCCCTATACCTGTACACCATATCTGAAATGTATTTTTCCGTTTGAATACACTTGTATGAAGCTTAACCTGCAAGCAATGGCCGTTGCACGCTCAAGACCAGCCAATGCAGCAATGGTGGGAATGGATGGAATGCCAAGTTTACAACTTACCAATTTCTCTGTGGTGGCAAAGTGTCAATCTACAATGACCCCCAACTATAGGTATCCTCTAAAAATATTAACTTTATTTATATAGCACTTTCTTACATTAAGATGCTGGTTCAAAATACTTTACATAGATTGTAAAGATACATCAATTGCTATGAACCTGGGGGTATCTTGTGACTGTCACATGACCATGATGTAATGGTTTGTGATGGCAGAGTGATGTAATTTTCCCGCCAGTGAGAAGTCATGTGATGGCCTGTTTCAACAGAGTACAAAAGGAGAACCCCTCCCTGTGACGCAGGTCAGTTCGTGGTTTAATTTGTCAGTGACTCCGTTCTGCAGCGTATTTGATTTTATGATGCAGTTTCATTTTAAAAGTGGAGTTTTAATTTCTACTGTAAGAATTGTTTTGCCGGCAGTTCTGAAAATCACTGCCAGTTAAAATCCAGTTGGAGAGTGAAGAATTATCGAAGTTCGGGAAACTGAAGGATTGAGAAAAGTTGGTGTTGTCAGCGGTGAAACAGGTTCGACCTTATTTGATCCTCTTTTGGAAAGAATTAGTAACTTGCAATGCAAAATAGCTCCTGCTAAAAGAGCAGAAAGAGCTGGATGCAGGGTTTCGCCAAGGGAAGTTCAGTGCTTTGAAGCCGTTTTATTTCCTTCATCATAAATCCTTCGGGCAAGGCATCCTTCAGCTGGGATCAGCAGTAACGTCACGTAAGAGAATTTATTGCTTCAAGAAAAGTCTCTCCTTACAGACTGTGTAAATCATTTGGACTTTTGCATCTACTACTTTAAAGAACTGAGTTCGCATTTCTCGTTTTAAGAACTGTTCGAGCTGTCGTATAGCAGTCCACTTCTGGTTAAGTTAGTCGTTTGTTTACTTTTGGGGTTTTTTTGAGCAGTGTTTAATAAATGTTTTATTTGTTATAAAAACATGTCTCAATTCTATATTCATTGTTGCTGGATCATAAAACAATATAATCATAAAAGTATGAGACAAAATTAAAAAGCATATGTAAAGACAATTTAATAGAATGTACCAAATTATATGAATGTAAACAAGAGGAAAAACTGCAGATGCTGGAAATCTGAGCAACACACAGAAAATGCTGGAGGAATTCAGCAGGCCAGACGGCATCTAATGGAAAAGAGTACAGGCTGAAACCCTTCAGCAGGACTCATATTATTTGGCATTACATATAAATCTAATCAACATTAACAGACATTAAGTAATTCTGTAATACACCAAATCAAAAAAGTAGGTTTTTATAAGTGTTTTGCAACATTCCACAGTATTAGCCTGGTGTGTCTCACTCAGTATGCAGACCAGATCTTTGGCGCATAAGAATAAAAGGCCACATCATTAGCTCTTACATGCTTGGCTCTAGGAACACTAAACAAACCAGTATCTGTGGATCTAAGATTACAATTAGGCATATAAAGGGATAAAAACTCAAAAATATACAGAGGAGCTAAACTATTTGGAGTCTTGTGTACAATTAAGAGTATTTTAAGATTGATCATAAAGGACAGAGGCAGACAGTGTCATAATGCCAAAACCAGTGAACTTTAGTCAGATTTACTTTTTTTGTTCAAGAAACTTGCTGCGGCATTTTGAACAAGCTGCAATTTACAGTGGCATGCAAAAGTTTGGGCACCCCTGGTCAAAATTTCTGTTACTGTGAATAGCTAAGTAAGTAAAAGAGGACCTGATTTCCAAAAGGCGTAAAGTTAAAGATAGCATATTTCTTTAACATTTTAAGCAAGATTACTTTTTTTATTTCCAACTTTTACAGTTTCAATATGACAAAAAAGGAAAAGGGCCTGAAGCAAAAGCTTGGGCACCTTGCATAGTCAGTACTTAGTAACACCCCCTTTGGCAAGTATCACAGCTTGTAAATGCTTTCTGTAGCCAGCTAAGAGATTTTCAGTTCTTGTTTGGGGGATTTTCGCCCATTCCTCCTTGCAAAAGGCTTATAGTTCTGTGAGATTCTTGGGCGCCTTGCATGCACTGCTCTTTCGACACGTACACGCATGCGCACACACCTGCCCGTGCAAGGCTTCATAGTCACGGTAGTCTTTCTTGGAGTAAACACAAGTTTAAAGCAGGCGCTTTTTTTTGTAAAAGTGAAAATCCTCTTCGGATTTCTTTTAGTCAGTGAAAACAGGTATTAAGGTAGGTCTTTCGCGAAGTGGCGTAAAGCAGGGGACACCTGTATTTATAAAGCTTTGAAACTTGCATCATCCGGCCTTTGTTAACGATGACTATGAACAAGCCATAGTCCTAACAAGCTACTTAAGGTCTGAGACCTTGGTAAAAGTTATCAGAGAGCTCAAATCTCTTGGGGTGCCCAAATTTTTGCATGGTGCTCCATTCCTTTTTTTCACTTTAAAATTGTACAAAATAAAAATAATACACTAATCTTTCTTAAAATGTTGAAAAGAATGTTTCATCTTTAACTTTATTATGACTTTTGGAGATCAGTTCATTTTCTACTCACTTAAGAATTCACAGTAACAGAAATTTTGACCAGAGGTGCCCAAAGTTCTGCATGCCACTGTACGTATATCTTTCTCAGGCCATTCTGAAAAGAGTGCACTACAGTAGTCTAATCAGCTAAAAACAAAAGTGTTTATCAATTTTTCTGCAACTTGAGATGAAACTGAACTCTTGCAATGTTCCTTAAATGAAAGAATGCCATCTTAAATAATATGATTAATATGTGATTTGAAATTTAGCTCAGAGTCAATAACAATGCCTCAATTCTTTAACTCTGACTTTATTTGTAAGGCCAGATAATCAAGTTTATTTCTAAGATTCACAGTTTTTTATAGTCACTACTAACCAAAATTTTTTAGGTTTTTTTTTTGTCCTTATTTAGTTTAAGGAAATTTGAATAATCCATCTGTGATGCTAGAAAGACACCGGACTGGAGGGTTTAGAGCAGGCATGGCCATATGCGGCCTGTTAAACTTTTTAATCCGGCCCACAGAACTTGATGAAATTATATTAATAAACCTTGTTACCTGATGATTAAGCCACAAGTCATGAACTACTTTGATTTCTTATTTTTGATATTTTGTAAGTTGATATGATGAGTTGCTATTTCTTACTAATTTTAACAATTCTGACTTTACAAGGTAGATTTTAAACAACTGTCAAAACATGATTTTTGACACAAATTCAAAATTTTGCTTGTTAAATTATGATGTTAACAACTGAGAAGTAAAGACAGTGAATTGACTCACCTCTTCAAGAGTTAGCAAGCTTACTGTTAGCAGTGTATCAATTGAATAAAGCAAGGAAATTATACAATTTGAAAATGATAAGGCAGAGGTATATAGCATGGATGCAAGGTTATACCACAAGATTAACTGGATCTTATTTCATTAGTGTTCTTGTAAATGGCGGATTTTCTAATCAAAACCCCAACTTAAACCTGACTAAATTAAAATGAGATCAGTACCGTATTTAATCACACAGATATTAAACATCATATTAACCTGTACAGTTAGCCTGTTAGTGGTCATTATCCATTTAAGAGCACCAGGTCATAAATTTGTTTGATTTTACAGCGACACAAGTAGCAAGTGTTGCTGGATGGATAGTACAGACACTCATAAACTCACCCTGTCTAATTCAGTTCTGTACTACTGCAAATTTAATAGCATTAAGCGAGATGGATTAAGATATTGTATTTTAAGTTACTCATTAACTGCCAGCTAACTGCTTTATATTTCCTCTCACCAGAGCTAAATTCTAATAGCTTATCTTGTACTTATCATAACACAGAAGTAGCCCATTTGGCCCAATGGGTCCATGCCAGTTCCCAATCCCATTCCATCTCTCCTTATTTTCCCTGCACCCCTGTAACATATTCTTTTACACATATGTAAATCAATATCCCAATTTGATCCTGACCTGCACCAAATAATTTACCTGGAAAACGAACCTATCAACATCTATACAGGACATGTACAATGCCACAGAGAAAACACACAAACTCTGCAAAGACAGCACTCATGTTCAGAACTGAACCAGATTCCCTGGAGCTGTGAGACAAAACTAACAAATATTGTACGCTAACTTTTTGAAATTTAATTACGTTGGAGAGTTGTGGGCTTAAGCTCAGTGGGCCAAACAAAACACACACACACACACACACACACACACACACACACACACACACACACACCGCCCCTTGATTGCACATTGCGCATTTGAACCTCAGACACACAGGATCTGGAAGGAAAAGTGGGAACTTTGAAGCATTTGTAAGCATATTCCATTTTCTTTTTGTGAAACATTAATTGAAATTTAACCGTGGAAGATTTAGAGGACATATATAGGAATGTGGGATGAACCCTGGCGGGCACCTTAGTCAGTACAGATGAGTTGGGCTGAAAAGTCTGATTCCTTACTGAGAAACACTATATTTCTATGATTCAGCACATTTGAATACTGAACTCTAAGCTATTTACAGCCATTGTCTCTCCGAGGTGCTTCCTAATTGGAAAGGTTAAGTTCAACGTGAGTAAGATTATAACACTGAGGACAGAATTTATATGAACCAGTGTTATTCTCATTAAACAACTTTATCACCATTTTGAGATATATTAATTAAACAATGGTTATTACCATTGTAATAACCGTGTGGTGTAAGGAAATTATTAATTGGCAAGACTAGTAGCATTTTGGGACTTGTTCCATACATGACACTGAGTAGGCCTCTCACTGCTGGGTGCCATCTCTGTGTGGGCTTCACTTCAAATGAAGTGCATCAGCCTCTCAACATTGCATCTCAGAATCCTTAACATTTCTCATGAGAATTTCTCTTTTACATCAAGAGCAGTCCTGAGAGGATACAGCGGTGGAGTAAGAATGATGAGAAGAAATGGATGACAGTTAACCTGTACAAAGGAACGAAAGATAAATGCAATGCCTAAAGTGAGAGAAATTAAAGTGACACCTGACAGCAGCATTGTGGGTGGAATCAAGGGAACTAACAGGATGTATGAAAATGAAAATATCTAAAGATACAATGAAATAGAAGTAGAAGAACAGATTAAACTGAGGAAGGAAATAACTACAACTTACATTCTCAATACTTATTACTTATTTATTATCATTACTTTGTTTCTTCATTTTTATGTTCACACAGTTTGTTGTGTTCTGCACATTGGTTGCCTGCATCTTTGTCTGCAGTTTTTCATTGATTTGAATCTGTTTCTTTGTACTTACTGTGAATGCCCACTAGAAAACGAATCTCATGGTAATATATGGTAACAGGGATGTACTTTGATAATAAATTTACTTTCACCTTCGAACTTTGAAACAGTTCTACATTGACTATATTATTAGAGTGTTTCCCTGTGATAGAAATAACGCTTAGAACTGAATGATTAATTATTAAGGAAGTCTTACTTCAGTTACTCTGCTGAAAGTGTTTTTAATAATATAGTATACATGTATTTCAAGAAAATGAACTGAATTGATGGAAAAATAAAAATGAGAGAAAACCTCCCCAGCTTTCGGTGAAATCAGCCACTTCTATTTTGCCTCCAACATACAAATGTCCCCATGGCATTCAAGCAGCTATAAGCCTTTCTTCTGATTCAAGTAAAGGATCATTGCATAAAAATAAATTTTCAGTTATCAAGCCCACACAACTTGTTTCCACATGCTTTGGCTTATAATCTCATGCATATTAGAAATAAAATGATTGCAAAATATACTTGCTTGAGGATTTCTGTAAGTAAATTGAAGGCACTATTCTACTTTCCCCTGCCTACCTATTTTGCCTAGAGCCAATAGTCAAGGTCTGCTTTCTGAAGGTGTGGAACATCACGGCTGCCTAATTCAGCCTCAGCTGTCGTCAGCCAGGGTTGGTAATCACAGAGAATAATTATCATTTATTTAACCTTGTGTCTGTATTTACTGTTACATTATTTTGCAATACCCTTTTCAAAAACATTATTGTGGCTTTCTTTGAATTTCATGACAATTTAAGATACAGATTTTAAATGGAAGGGTTCAAGTACATATAAAGAATACATTTATTTTCAGTTCAGATGGAACTAGAATCTTTGCACAGTTGTGTTGTTTTGCAATCAATGCTGTATTTATTATTCTCACATTAGTGATTAGTCTGTAAGCTTCATGCATGCTGGGAATTTCTTTGCACCCCGGTTTATATGAACTCATCTGAATCTAAATTATTTAAGAAGTATCTTATTCCTCTTCTCAAGCAGTCCTGTAGAGACTTGCTTTCACTCGAGCTTTGTGCGTCTAAGGGAGCTGAGGAGACCACGCTGGAAATGCAGTTGTTGCCATTAACAGGCCAGGAAATCTTTGTTGGGACGAGTAAGTAGATTGGGAGGTTATGTGGCCTTTTGCACACTGCACAATTTCTCCCATGCTTCCACTATAAAGCTTCGCAGAGTTCAGTGCCATTTTTGATGCTGCCATTTCTACTTGTGGGCATGAGCCAGGAATTCCCATGTGTCTGCAACAATGTTACTTTTTCAAGGAGACTTTGAGGATGTTCTTGAGGCTTTTCACTCTCTTCTTGGAAAGCTCTTTTCTTGACAGAACTTGTTTCAAGAGTCCAGTGTCAAGCTCTTGGACAGTGTGACTCGCCCATCTGAATTAACTGAAAGTGATCAAAGACTCAAAACTGTGATGTTGGCCTGGGAGAAGACACTGACATTGATTTACCTATCCTGCCAGTCAGTTTGTAGGACTTCACAGAGAAAGTGCTCAGAGTATTCCTGCACTGCAGGTTTTCCATGACTCCTAAAGATAAAAGAGGGCCGAGATGTCTGTGGTTTATTGGACCTTGAACTTGGTGCTGGGTTTGACACTCTGGTCTTCACCAATTCTTTCCTAAAAATGCCAATGAGTTTACTGGTGCACTGGAGATGTGTATGATTTACTTCATTAAAATTGGCTCCCAAGATATGAAAAGTCACCCACGTTCTTCAAGAAATTTATTGTCACTTTCAATGAAGGGGCACAGTATTAAATGTCAAGAGCAGGTTGCTGGCATTTTGACTTTTAATGTGAGGTCCATCATTTTGAACATTTCATTGAAGGAGTCAGCTTGGTGCTCAGTCTACCTTGGTGCCAAGGTAGCTTACCATTTAGCATGACACTATAACAACGTGGGAGTGCTACGGAGTCTGAACCCCTCAAAATTTTGCATACCTCCATCAACTCTCCTTCAATCTTCTACATTATAAGGAATGCCATCCTAATTATTCAATCTTTTTTTATAACTCAGGCCCTCCAGACCCGGCAACATCCTTTAAAATTTTCTCTGTACTCTTTCAACTTTGTTTACGTTCTTCCTGTAGGTAGGTGACCAAAACCGCACACAATACTCCAAGTTAGGCCTTACTAATGTCTTGTACAACTTCAACATAATACCCCATCTCCTGTAATCAGTACATTGATTTATGATGGCCAATGTGTCAAGAGCTTTTGTTACGACCCTATCTACCTGTGACAGCAATTTCAATGAATTTTGAATCTGTATTTTCAGATCACATTGTTCTACCACACTCCTCAAAGCCCTACCGTTCACTGTGTAAGACCTAAACTAGTTGGGCCTACTAAAGTACAGAACCTCACATTAGTCTGCATGAAATTCCATCTGCCATCTTTCAGCCCACTTTTCCAGGGGATGAAGATCCCTCTGAAAGCCAAGATGGCCTTCCTCACTGTCCACCACACCCTTGATCTTTGCATCATCTGCAAATTTGCTGATCCAGTTAACCACATTTTCATCCAAATTATTGATATACAGTAGATGACAAAGGACCCAGTACCGATCCCTGTGGCACTCCACTAGTCACAGGCCTCCAGTCAGAGAGGCAACCATCTACGACCACTCTCTGGCTTCTTCCACACAGCCAATGTCTAATCCAATACACTACCTCACCCTGAATAACAAGCGATTGAACCTTTTTGAACAACCCTCCTTGTGGGACCTTGTGGGGCCTTGCTGAAGTCCACTGCCTTGCCCTCATTCACTTTTCTGGCAACTTTCTTGAAAAACTCACAAAGTGAGATCCTCAAAAAGTACGAAGGCATGTTAACTATCTTGAATTAGTCCATGTCTATCCAAATACTCATATATCCGGTCCCTTAGAATACCTTCCATTAACTTTCCCACAACTGATGTCAGAGTCACCTGCCTACAATCTCCTGCTCTGTGTTTAGAGCCTTTTTAAACAGCGGAACAACATTGACTATCCTTTAATCCTCTGGTACCTCTCCTATCACTGATTTAAATATTCCTGCCCTATAAATGCTGCTCAACCCACAGAGCTCCTTCAGAATTTTGTTCCTTTCCCAACTCCTATACATGCAAACATACCTTCTGTATACTTGCAACCATATGCTTTCTTCCCCACTCTGTTGACTTGTGCCTTCACTTTGAAGGAACTGACAACTTGTACCTCAAGTTTTCCCTGTTTAATAACATGACCCAGGGCCCTGCCACTCACTGTGCATCTCCTGTCCTGGTTTAACTTCCCAGAATGCATCAGTTTACACTTGCCTGAGTTAAATTTCATTCCTTACTCACTTCTCCATTTAATCTACATCCTGTTGTAACCTTAGAAAACCCTTCATCACCCACTATATCACCAATTTTGGTGTCACATGTTAAAAGATGAATCATGCTACCTTTCTGTCTCACAAATCCTTAATAAGTTTGATGAACAATCAAGGACCCAATGCAGATCATTGTGGTACACCATTGGTTACAAGTCTCTGAACCAAAAAAAACAAACCTTTGATTACCAACCTCTGCCTTCTACCACCAATGTTATACCAATTTGCTTTCTCACTCTAGATCCATGTATTCTATATTTCTAGACCAGCTGACTCAGTAGGACCTTCTCAAGGGTCTTCGTAATGTCCATGTAGATAATGAACACCAACCTGATCTCATTGTTCTCTTGGTTAACTCCTCAAAAAAGGCAAATTTGAAGGACATACAGTAACTTCTCAGAAACAAAGATATGTTGATGATCCTTTATCATTTTGTTTCCCTCCCACAGATGTTGCATGGCCTGCTGAGTTCGTCTTGCACATTGTTTATTGCTCCAGATTCCAGCATCTATTGTATCCATCCCTAATCTGCCATGCCTTTCCAAATGCATCTAAGTACTATTCCTCAGGATCTCTTCAGGCAACATTCTTGGCAGTGATGTAAAGATCACCAACCTGAGTGATGCGCCATCAATAACTCACTCTGAGACATGAAGGCGAGATATCGGCTTTTATTGACTGGAAGAAGGAACAAGCAGTGAGTGACCACCATACAACATCCTGGAGACTGAGAGGCCGGGCTCAGGCCTTGATCGCCTTTATACAGGGGTCTGTGGGAGGAGCCACAGGAGCATTCGGCAGGGGGCGTGTCCAGACAGGTATATGTAGTTCACCACACTGAGGTTCTCAGTCTTGTCCTTACAGCATTTGTTAAATATTGGTGATTATTTTGTTGTCAAAGATTTTAAATTAATGTCTTGGTGATGAAGGGATGTTGCTGTTGGATTTTAACTCCATGATTAGTGGAGAGATAAAAATGCTAAGATGTTAAAACCTGGCCATAACCCAACTCCAAGGCATTCCCTGCCAGTTTTAATTGACACAGAGAATATGGGATCAGCATCTAATTCTGTCTCAAAAGGCAAAATCAGTTTCTGAAACATTGCAAAAGGCCTGGTTTCCTCTCTTGACAGCAGTTCTTTATTTGCAGCCAGTGACAGGAAGGATTCCTAAACCTTCAAAGTCTAAGCAAATATAAGGAGACCTGGATGTCTGAGGTGCTCTGTGCTTCAACTGCCTCATTTGAGAACCATGAAAAAGAGAGTTTATCGATGAATAAGAATGTGGGTGTGCCCAAACTTGTGAGTGAGTATGGATTAATGATAGCTCACTCACTTAATGCTGATGGCATGTGTTCAAGTGAACTGGAGGGTAGGTAATAGGTTCAAAAATAGCCACATAAAATACATAATTTTAGTTATATTTCATTATGTCACTCTTAAAAAAGTGACTGTTTCAATAATGCATTAAATTCACTAGAGATAATGGACAGTAATTAATACCTGGACTGGAAAAATAAGCCTGTTTAATTACCAACTTCCAGGACTAAACATGTGTTAAGTCACTTCAACCCATGACAAATACTAATTTCCATCACCAACAAAGAGACAGCAGCAACATCTGCAAATCCTCTCAGAAATGCTACATTATTTATTGCTGGTATGTGAATTAAAGGTATTGATTTTATTACAGGAGTCAGGGTTTTCATATATCTTCTGTTCATATACTCTTTTGTTGCAACTCCCACAAAAAAATGTGCACAGCACTGAAGGTGGCCTTTGTGCCAATCAGAATCAATTTATTGCCATAGCAGAATTGATTGTGGTTCAGTTCCAAGTACAAGACACAACCCTAACAGGCAACACAAAAGCAATCAACAATTTTCAAGACAATGTAAGCAGCCATAAGCAATGAATAATTAGCAGACAGTCACATGCACAAACGTCAATAATGAAACTTAAATAAATGTGAACATATGAACATGCTTAATTATTATCAACAGGACAAAAGAGCAGGAAAGACTATTTAACGGGTTTTAAAATACCTCTTACTGTCTGCATTTTCTACTCCAGTCCCAATGTCACTAGTCTACCAAACAATCTGTACTCCTTTGCACCCAGAACATTTCCAGCAAATATAATCTGTTCTTGCTTCAAAATCTTTATGCCATCCTAAAATATGGCACCAGAAATTAAAATATTCTACTTCTGTGAATGAATTGCACTTTATATAGGGCTAGCCTAATTTTTTTATGTCTGTATCCAACACACCCGTATGCAACCACATGCTTTAAAAATTGTATTACTCTTCTTGCACACTCTTTAAGATTGTACAACACAGCTTATATATTGTTTGTCTTTCATTACTCCCACGAGAATGAATCATCTCACACTTATCTGCATTGAATTTCATTTGCCATTAACATGTTTCAACGGCCTGCTTATTGAAGACTATTATTATCTTCAGAAATAATTCAGAAAATATGCATCTCGGGTGGTTGATGGTTGGGTTGATTTAACAGCGCATTGATGATGTCTCCTTGTATAGTAACAAAACATTTACAAATGAAATGCCAAGATCAGAGAACAGCTCAACCGAACCATTACTATCTTCCTCAGACGGTGCTTCATTGCCAAGTTTTGAATTACCCACATTCCAAAACCGTACCTATACCTCCAAATGCAGGCTACTAAAGTACTTTGTATATTAAGAGTAGCTGTAGTTTGAGTAGTAAAGCTGGGAAACTCTATTGTATATTTCCCACCAGTCCATTCACCAGGCTCTGTTGTCCATGTCTTAACCAACGTGCATCCATACTGCCTTTACCCTTTTTACCACACGTGGTTCAATTTTTGCCTCTCCGTGGTGTTTTATCCAGCACAGCTGCAAACTTCACCCACACCCCTGTTACTCCAGCTATCCAGACCCATCTCTGGCTTACTTTCTTTGTTTTACTTTCCATAAAATTGAAAGCATTCAAAATTCTGCAGCCCATATCCTAAATTACAGAGTCCCCTTTCAACATCTTCTCCATGCTATGCTGGCCCCCAATCACCCAACACCTATATTTTTACAATTCCAATCATTTTCAAACCCCTCTATAACCTTACCTCGCTGTGTCTCTATAATCACTACAATCTCCCCCGCTCCCCCGCTTGTTTTATTCTGGTCTGTTGAGTATTCACACATTTAACTGGTCTATCTTCGACACAGGATCTCTGACTACCGATGAACTAATGTCTGGAATTCTTCCTCTTTATCTCTCTATCTTTTTGTCCTTGCTCCATAAAATTCACCTCTTTAATCTAATATCACTGAGTTATACCAATTATGTTCAATATTTTGTTTTACAATTTACCTTCAAGTCCCTTTGGGAGACATCTTTAATGTATTAAAGGCACTGTAATTATGAAGTTGATGATCTTGCAATTTCATGAAAATTCCCTATAAGCAAACTATATTAGCCTCTTCTACCTCTCAGTCCCACTCAGCAAGTTAATCAAACATGTTCTGCTCATAACAAGTTATGGTCTTCGTCAGTGTAGACTCATTCATGATTGAAGATTCACAATTGTTTAATTTCCACTACACCAGTGTACAGGAGAACAAAATAATTGTTTCTTTGGATTTGATACAACACAAAAATAAACACAATAATATAAAGAAAATATAATAAAAATAAAAATATATAAGATAGCTTATACACATAGATTGATTGTATGTCCATAAAGTGACATTCAGTACAGGAGTGTCTGTAAAGGTGACTCTGACAGGAAATGATAAAGTACTGGTGGTTGGGGTTGTGGTGGGTTACGTTAATGGGTAGAGGTGTTGAAGAGCCTTACTGCTTGAGAAAAATAACTGTTTTAGAGTCTAGTCATCCTGGTGTGGGTGCAACATAGCCTCCTCCCAGCTGGGAGTGGAAAGTCCATAAGTAGAGCGGGTGGGATTCTTCATGACATTACTGGCCATTTTCCATTGCCTTTCTGTATATATGTCCTTGATGACAGGTAGGGTCCTGACAGTGATGCATTGGGCAGGTTTGACTACCTGTTATAGAGTTGTTAATCCTCCTGATCTTTTGGAGCAAGGGCAGAAGCTTTGATGTTTTTTGCATTTTATCTGGCACAGTGGTACCACTCTTGGCTAAATAAAATTCGTGTCTACCATAGCTCTGACAAAGTATTTTTCTTTGGAGAAGTCCATCCCAAGTCATTCGGTACCACAGCCATTCCTGTGCTTTCCCTAATATTTGTATTCGATCATTAATCAGCTCCATTCTTTATTATTAATATAATTACCTTTGCATTTCCTTTAATCTTTATCTTCTAATGTTTATGCTCTTTACGTGTTTCCTTGCTTCTCCTCTGTGCTTCTCAAATTTAGCCAAATTCTCCCTTATATAATCAAGCTGACATTTTTCATATGCATTCTTTTTCTGCTTCATGTTAACCTCCATCTCCATTGTCAATCTAATAACATTAGCTTGAAGGCATTGCCTCAGATTCATTTCTGGTAGTCAAATTAAATGTGCAACATCATCAATTCAGCTTGTCAATGAACTGAATATTGGAAGTGGAGTACAACACACTGATTCTGCTGTATGACACGTTGAGTGCTCTCCTTAACTGACTAGCTTCTGCTGACACTTATGCTCATACCTACACAACGTCATGAGCTTCTGTACATCCTTTAGAACAAAACTTTCAAGAGAGGGCAGTCAAAATTCTATTGAGTTGAAAAGTAAAAAATATCAAAGTTTTACCAGCAGTGTAAATTTTTTACCACAAAACTGATGGCATTAAAATCTCTTTTCAGGTTAAAGTTACCCTAGACTCTGACCTAGCCCAATATATACATCAAGAACATTCCAGAAATACAATTTTCAGTGCACAAGCTCATCTTGTGGGAAGTAGAGAACAGAAAATTACGTTTTCAGTGATGCCATTTAAAATATTCATCACTCCACTTCTTCAAATTGAAAAGAACTATGTATGGCAGATAGCATTAAGGCTACAAAGTAGATGTGACAGTTTTGAATTTTTTTTTGAAAATGCTTGTGATAAACAACCGCCAGCAATCCTGTGATTTGCAATAATGTTATCACCAATGTGAAATCTCCATTAGTCAGATAAAAGCATCATCATTCTTCATTAGTAAAGGATTACTGTGATTGTATTGTCATTGGAAGTTCTGTGCAATCACAATTCATCAGCACTTAACTACACCATACTAATCATTCTATTAAACTCACTTACTTCATTTGCTAATGCCCTAAAGCTTTACTACATCAAAAACTTAAAATTAATTATAGCTGTTATATGAATACCCTGTTTCATATTTATAGTACTGTGCAAGGCAGAAATACGATAAAGTGAATGATCTTGTGCTAATATATTGCACACGTCTCTTAATAAATGGCATCTCATACAAAGGAGTTTTGGATACACATAGCCACTACAGTTATGTAAGAGATCTCCTTGTTTGCATAGGATTTTACTAAGTGTACTTAGTTCTTCCTGGAGCTTTGTCTACTGTTGAAAAACCCCATTTGGCAGAATTTTACTGCTCAGCTGGACTGAGAGTGATTAAATTGTGTTGGAAACCTGTAGCAACATGAAGTGCAGTAGTTTAAAAACTTTTTCAGACCTAACTACCATCTGATTTCTGGCTTTCAAATTAATATCAGTAGGAATGAAGGGCATCTATGTGAAACAAGCTCAACTCTAAATATGTAATTTAAATCTATTGCAAAGGAAAGAAAAGGAAATGTTGCATTAGTTTGAAAGACAAAGATTGTGCCTCATTGACATCTCAATTGATATGCTGCAGGAGCTGTGAAGACTAGGAGAGAAATACTTTCCCCTAATAATTACAGTAAGTACATTTAACTGTCATTGTTGCCAAAGGTCTTAACATGATTAAGGTTCATTCCTCCTTCAGCCTTCCTTTGAGCTATCAGTTTTAAACTCCGTTGAAAAGGAGTTAATCAAAAAATATCACCAGACCAGTAATTCTTTTTTTACTTTGAATGTGATTCCAACAAAATAGCAGAAGAGAGAGGGGTTGCAATTTTTTTGACAGTTCCTCTCAATGATAATCGGTCTATTAACAAACAAGTCTTCCATTTGGATCGGGAGGTCCAGTGACAATTGTAGGTCCTAGACCTTCAGCAGAGATGAGTGATGGTTGAAAGGGTCTTTGTATGTAAGGGTATGGAGGTTGGGAGTGGAAAAGTTAGGGAATACCAGGCTACATCAGAGGCCATTAACCTCAATACTGTACATACAAATGTGACCAAGCAGTAGGGAAGCTTTGTGCCTCTACCCTTCCGCTGTAGAATGGAGCTGCTAGGCAGGAGGAAGGGTGGGATAATTCCTGATCTTTAAACAACATTAACTGCTAACTCATCCACAAACTTCCCATGTTAGATTAAACTTACTCTCAGCATCTTTTGAAATTTGGCAGATGAGACTCTTGGATGCTGAATTAAGACTCAAACTAGTTCCTTGGTATTGTTGTTATTCAAACAAGTAAATCCATCAAAACTCATCTTTATGGAATGTTCTCGTAAAGTGTAACATTTCATTTTTGCTGTTAATCATGATCGTATTCCTGTGATTAGGCTTGCATCAAGCACCCAACTTGAATTTCCACAGTGGAATCTTTTTAGATGTAAAGGACAGGTGGAAAGTGGAAAATAATTGAAAGAATGCAAAGAATAAAATTCAGATAATGGATTTTGAGGAAATATATATGAAAGAATATTTGCTTCTAAATTAGCTATCAATGAGGTTTTCTAAATAAAAGTAGTACCTTGCGGTTTATACACAAAGCCATTGACTATTGATACATGTTAATAATGCCTGAACTAAAAATGAAATCTGTTATGGGAACTAAAGCTTTTCTCATAAAGTAATCCATTTTATGACTTTAATCAACATGCTCTTCAGTAATTTTTTTTATTAGAAAATCAATTCTATAAAAAAAGATTAATTTAAATCCTGAGACCTGCAATGGTCAACAGCATTTAAATCTGAGTGCAATGTTTTTAGTAAATGGATACATTTACTCTAATTATGCTTTTAGTAGAGTTAAAAAAATTGAATCTGTTCCTCCTTAACAAATTTCAAAATGATGACTTGTAAGTGTATGACACAGCCAGAACATTTGCTCAGCATATTAATCTTGATACATGGTTTTCTTTTACTTGCTAATTAAACTAAACATTGTTAAAGTATTAACACAAATATACAAGCTGATGAAAGCTGCAAAGACCTGAGAATTAACATGATGTGCTGTACGGTCTTCCTATTTTGCCATTAAATATTCAAAATGTATTCCCTGGGAAGCAATGGATTCTCATCTGTTTACGTCTAGTCAATGGTTCCAATGAATGTGCCAATCATTTCTATACATATTTTTCAATCTGGGACCCATATGTATAGATTCCCAATTAGCACACTTTAACAATTTTATGGTGGCTTAGGGCAGGTGGGCTACCTGACAACGTACAGGTGTCCCTCTCACTGAATTGTCCATTATGCACATTCAGCATCTAAGGAAAGGTGGCTGTGCTGATCTCTACATTCACCTTCAACCACACCGTTTCCCCCAGCAGTGTTTTCTTTTGCAGCTGATCACCTACATTTTAAATGATTATGTGGAGAATATGTTTCTGACAGAATAAATAAATAAAATTCTGTAATTCTGGCATTTTTACATTTTTAGAGATTTAATTCCATACCATTAAGTTGCAAAGATTATAAATGAGTGGGTTTTACAATAAATACAAACATATATTCTTATAATTGAATTTAATTTTAACCTCTGACAATATTTGAAAACCCATACTTAAAATTACACATTTGCAAATTAAAATGGACACCTGATGTTCAGCAGCTCTGAAGTGAAAGATCATTGATACAGCAATGCTGCAAGAGTCTTGGACTTTGCGCGTAATGGAAGGTGGTCTTGGCATTTGGTGCAAGATTTGAGGAAATGCTGCAGTTTGGTTTATTGGTAAATACCTGGTATTAGATAATGGGTGGCCTAAGGAAAAGACAGTGACTAAATGGGACATGGTAGGTGTGGGGCCTTTGTGAAGTGGAAAGAAGCTGTTTGGTTCCAATGCCTTGTTTTATATTGTTTCTTCACAAACAATAAATTATGCATTTGGCTGCTGGCAAGTAACTAATTTCTAGCTCAATATTCACTTTAATACACCTCATTAACTTTGATCTCCATTTATTCCAGGACTTCAAGTATAAGATCAAATCCTTGCATAAATCTTGGGAGTGCCCATCAGCTTCTGGACTTGCAGTCTAAATCATACACCATAATTAGTAACACGCACAAAATGCTGGAGAACTGTCCTGATTAAGTGTCTTGCCCTGAAACGTTGACAGTTTACTCTTTTCCATACATGCTGCCTGGTCTGCTGAGTTCCTCAAATATTTTGTGTGTGTTTCTTTGGATTTTCCAACTTTCTTGTGTTTGTAAGACCATAAGTAATATCCTGACGTACATTTTCAGGGATTAAAGAGAATTTGACAGTAAACTAGTGAATTAATTACTCCAAATATATAGTCAATGGTGAGCTACTGACTTATGAAGTAAATTTGCCTTAAATGCACATGGTTATCTGACTAGAAATTTGCTGAAGATTCCGGATTGACCCTCAGCAGTGAGGCTTTCTGATGTGACATCACCTGAGGTTGCCCGAACAAGTTCCTCACAGAAAGCTGGTGTAGACCTGAAAGGGTGTGGACAGAATGGAGCTCAAGTAGCCATGAAAAGGACACTTCAGGGAGGAGTCAACAGGATCTGAAAGGGTGGATATCAAACAAACCTGAAAGGGTCAGGGATGGATGGAATTTGAGCAGGCCTGAAAGGATGATGGCCCAACAGAGAGTGTCGGATGAACCAGGGACAGAACTAAGAGGCAACTAACCAAAAAGTATATAATAGTAATCATGAAAGAGCAGGGTGGCTGGAAATGGGTGGCAAAATGTAAAGAGAGAGAGCTCCAAGCAGGTTGAAGCAAACACAATGCACGTAAATAGAATTAGCATAGATTTGTACAAGAATGGTAGTCTATCAATAGTGAAAAATCGTTAACCAGCAACAAAACCGGCTAATGATTTTTCACTAATGATAGACATAAACGTGTCTCCTGTGATCATACTGTAACTCCTGGCTTAGCTATTTATTAGATATTTGAATGTTTATTCTAAACTATTAAAGATTGTTAAAGTTATTTAAAGGATCTTAAAATACACTGACTAATGATTAAAGAAAATAAAAATCTTGGTTATTTTGCTCATTGCCAACATTAAAATATATGAGGAGAAAGTCCATTGAATAGCTGACAAGTTGAAGACTTCCAAGAGCAATAGCATTACGTAACAAGTTCCTGACTGTTACTTTCAGTCGTTTATCTGCAGAGATAACAGAACTTCCTCTGCTATGATGAAAAGCTGAGAAATTGTTTTATTTATGGATCAAAAGAAATTTATTCTATGAAAGAAGATAATTCAGACCATCACATCTATTGGCTTTCACCGTTTGATGTAACCCTGAACTACTACCACTATTATTCCTCCCACCCATGCATGCTTCTGCGTTTCAGATACAGACTAATTTTTTCTCTTGTAAGAATTAATGTTCTGTGACTCACAAATTCTTTTTCTAAAGTACTCGTGTCTCCATGGTTCCTTAAGATGTCATAGCCGTAGGAGGATAAGCTCCCACTATCTATTAAATGCTCCCAATGGCATGTGTCTCAAATAGCCTCTGATAACCAAGTCCAACTCCTGGCCCTCAAGCGTGGCTTGGCTACTACACCTGGTGGAACCATTTCCACTGCGAGGAAGGGAGGAAAGGCAGGTTATTGGTGCCTTCAAACCAGTTGTTTTGGGCAGATGGGGCTCATCAGCCACGGCTGATAGCTTATCAAGGAAAAGTCTGATCTTAAACTTTCACCGCCTTGGGGCTACAGTCACTCATGGGGAAGGCTTTGGGAGTAAACCCTGAGGAAAAGTCCAGAGCAGGAGTCCCTGAGGCATATCCCTATCAACGGAGGGCCTCGTCTCCTGTGATAATGCTTTTCTTAATATACAAAATACATAGCAAACATTTTCAATCCTGACTGAAACCTACTGCAACAATCAGGAATTTTGATAAATACTTAGTAGAAAGTAAAACACACGACAGAGGATATAGCCGCAACATAATAAATAATCTGTCTATATTATCCATTGTATTTGGATTTGTCTCAAGGGCAGACAGAAGACCATTTTCCTGCCATTAACCTGCTAATCTGCAACCATTGTCATGTGTATTTCCCAAGTCCAATTTAGTTTGTTGTTGAATGAAGTATGTACTTTGTGTTTGATACATAAAAATATTAAGAATTGTAAATAAATATTGTGTTTAAACATTTGGTCTGTCAAGAAATGCAGAGGAAAGCAGAGTGTTGAAAAGAAATATAATTACGTAATTTAAAAATTGAAGTTGCAGTTATTATTGAACCTTTTAGCTTTAATCTATTAAACACCTTAAAGGCAGTTTTAATATAAATGTAAAAGTCAATGGCCTAGAAAATTAATCATGTACAACTGTTTATTTCAGGCCTACATGACTGCAAATGCACCTTGAACAGAATGAAACTAAGAACCATTTTTAGATCACATTGAGTCACTCCAAAAATTCACAAATTAGAATTGTATGCATGTATGGTATCTGCCAAATTCAGATCATTTGATGGCTTTCCAGAGGCTACGTTCCTTTTGAGAGAATAACAGTCACAGGTCAACTACGATTCAGAATGTAGTGACAAAATGGGACCCCACTAAGACCGCAAAGCAAGCTGGTCTGCCTTCAGTTTATCAGAGATCCTTGAAAAGTACTGAAATACTTACACAACATCCAGACGTTAATATTCATGCCTCTAAATTTCTAAACGACAATCACCTCTGACAAAAGAGGACCTAGCCACCTTCCCTTCACAATCAATAGTCTTATATCATCTGCATCCTAGCTGTTGCCAATGACCAGAAGCAGAACTGATCCAGCTACACACATGCCAATGTTACACACCATAAGATCATAATACATAGGAGCAGAATTAGGCCAGTTGGCCCATCGAGTCTGCTCCACCATTCAATCACGGCTGATCTTGTTTTTCCCCTCCTCAGCCCCACTCCCTGGCCTTCTCCCTTTAACCTTTGATGTTGTGTCCAGTCAAGAAGCTCTGCCTTAAATACACCCAATGACCTGGCCTCCACAGCTGCCCATGGTAATAAATTCCACAAGTTCATCACCCTCTGGCTAAAGAAATTTCTCTGCATCTAAATGGACGCAACCTATCCTGATGCTGTACCCTCTTGTCCTAGACGCCCCCACCCTGGGAAACATCCTTTCCGCACACAGGTAAGATGCTGGATATCCCGTGATGAGTCATTCACTTTCTGATACCACAAAGCTTTTCCACATGGCACAAGCCAGGAGTGCAATGGAATACTGTCCAATTACCAGGATGAATTTCTCTGGCACTAGCACATGGGACAGTGGTGTACATCATCAATAAAATGCATTGCAGTTACTCAGTACTTTAACTGCAGCTCTCAACCTATGACCTCTATCACAAAGAAGTTCAAAGGCAGCAGGCATATGGGAATACCACCAATACTATATTCCCTCCAAAAAAACAGCATCCTGATTTGGGAATATATCACTTGTCCCTCATTGTCATTGGGCATAAATTCTAGTATTTTATACCCAACACCATAGTGGCAGTATTTTCACCAAAATATATATAACCAGGTGACCGTCGAATATAATTTTTTTTATTGTTAAAGTGCACTTAAGTATTCACCTTGGAAATGCTAAAATAGCTGTCTGTGCCTTTAAGAGAAAACGGTGATGTCATTTTGCACAGGTGGAGTAGAACGAAGAGTTGCCATGCTCTGGAAAGGACGACGTTCAAATACTTTCCCCAGGTTTGGTTGAGGAAAGGTGAATAATACTTGATAATGTCCATATAAATTCACTTATACTTGTTTATAACTCTATAATATCAGTAATTTGATATGTTTTACATGTGGATGCTTTAGATTTTTGCGAGTAACTTGATCAGCCCTGGATAGCGTGATGGCAAAGATCCTTAATCGGCCTACTAGGTTAGTCTTTTTAGTATTTCAACTGCAAGACAATATATTGTGAAGGTTTATTTGACTTTTTTTTATTGTTTCATGCATGACTGAATGTCAATGTAACAGAATAATGCGAAAGTGTTGATCTCTGTTCACATAGTGTGGGCGAGGAGAGCTCATTTCAACGTCTAGCCAATATACGTTTGGAAGTTAAGCATGTGTGTGTCAAATGTGAGTATATCTCTTAGTTATTTATTCAAATCGATGTTGTGTATAAGGTACAGGTTTGGTGGGATTCTAAATTTTTTTTTAGAATTGTCACTACCATATTGGTTTGGTATATTTTTTAAATCTATTTTCATACTGCATATGTAACAATGGTGTGGTCCGAAGTTAAACTGAGATTGTAATAGTGTGGACTGTTTTAAATTCATTTTGTCGTTTTTATTTTGATACCCTCTTTCTGCAATAAAACAACTAAAACAGATAAAAGAATTTAAGACCTGAAAAAGTATTTGTTGTCCTGTGTGTATATTTTCCCCCAGGCTACATATACAGTAGTTGCAATCATTCAAGATGGTGGCTTACCTTAAGAGCAGTTGAGGATGGGCAATAGATGTGCTGGTGGCATCCACACCCCCAAAAAGTGAATAAATAAAAATGAGGAATCGTGTCAAGAGGCAGAAAACTAAGCTCAGGGTCAGTGCTTCCCTGGATCGAGTGCAAGGAGCCAGCCAGATTAGTAACCGGAACTACTCGCCTCAAAATCCACAGCAAACATCGCTGCACCACTAGCCGGTCGGCTTAATTACATATTTAGGCAACACTAATATGCCGAACTCATAACTGGCTATGGTATCCCTTAAGGAAATATTTTAGGCAGCACTAATATGCTGAATTTATAGCTGGCTATGGTTTCCCTTCAGAACTGAACAACCATGAATGATGTCAACGGCTATCTGGTTTCAGAAGAAACTATCCAACAGTGATTTGTATAACAGGTTTGACAAAATATATGAATAATAAAGTGATTTCCTGCATAACCTCTTCAATTTTGCTTAAGATTGTTAGGTTATTGTTAATTTTAATGCCTTAAATGTTTATCTGCTATAGCACAATACAATTTAAAATGTATACAATTCAACTTCAAGGAAGGACGGAAATCAGCCATGCGTGCCTGTGAAAATCACATGGTTGTGTGGTTTAGCATTTGTTTGAAAAGTCTGCCAACAACAATTGAACGCTGAAACTTGGATCACAATATAAAAGACCCCTCACGCTCCCCTAAATGGTAGGCAAACATCACTTTTAGAAGGTAAATGTACAAAAGAGATCGTTATTCCTTTCACTTTCAGCTATTTTGGGTTCTTCCTGCATTAAAACATTAAAAAGATTTGAAGGGAAGTTAAGTATGGTGGGGATTTCAGAACAAACACATTTAATACAGTGTGATCTTCCATCACGGAACTTCACCACATGCATTGCAATTATTTTACAGTAGGAAGTCTAATCTCAAAGATTCAAGGATCACAAATTTGAAGAAGTTTGGAGTGCCAAAGGAAGGTCAATTTTCATGATATGGAGGCACACTCTTGTGTATCAGAATCAAGGGTAGCTGCTGATATGAAGGTTAATTGTAGGTGAATTATATTAACATCAACATCTATTTTCTAAGGATGATGATATGATCCCCCAATACATTATCCTATCTCAAAGATGTAGTGAGGAACAGTTAGTAGTCCTCAACCAACAGGCTCGTGAACCAACTTCACTCAAATTCACTTGCCCGTCATATGGATTCACTTCCAAGGACTCTTCATCTCATGCACTTGATATCCATTGCTTACTTATTTCTCTTTCTTATTTTGTATTTGCACAGTTCATCAAATTTTGTACATTGGCTGTTTGTCCATCCTGTTGGGCCTTTCATTGATTCTATTATGTTTCTTAGATTTACTGTGTAAGAATATGAATCTCACATTTGCATATGGTAACATACATGTACTTCAATAATAAATTTACTTTGAACTTTATTACCCATCAGAAAAATGAAGCAAAATTGAAACAAAATCCTTAATAAAGAAGACAATAAACCAAAGGCTGATTGGGGTAATATCTCCCAAATGGCTGTTGTTTTGCTGCAGCAGTCCAGTGCCATACATAAAATATACTATAACCTATAAGAAATATATTTAAAAATTTAAGTAGTGTGAAAAG
Organism: Hypanus sabinus; assembly: GCF_030144855.1. Taxonomy (NCBI): domain Eukaryota; kingdom Metazoa; phylum Chordata; class Chondrichthyes; order Myliobatiformes; family Dasyatidae; genus Hypanus; species Hypanus sabinus. Next base: position 35,039,709 of record NC_082720.1, read on the forward strand.
AGAGGGAGAAAAGAAACCTTGTTGTTCTGAAGAAATTGCAGCCCACAATATTGCTTCTTTACAGACAGAAGATACTCAGCTATAAATAAATTCTCAGCCTGAATTGGTAAAGTATCAGGAAAAAAATCTTCTGCCTCTTCACAGCCAACCACTTTACCATCTGGATGCACTTGGAGTCATTGGTAACTTGTTTCCATAGCAATTTATTAGTAGCAACTAGCAGTTTCTATGCAGCTTCTTGCTTTTATGATTGCACAGATTATTTTAGAATATGTTATCCAGTTAAATATAGAACACTTCATATTCCACATTCATGGTTTATTATAGTAATTGTAATTCTGTGTCAGAGGCATCCCATTGGTTAGTTGCTGTGGTCAAAAGGGAACCCAGGGAATGTAAGAACATCTTTGATCAGTAAATAGTATTGTACCAATTTCCCCTCTATTGAACACATCTACATGAAATGCTGTCTCAGGAAAGCAGCATCCATCACTGGGACCCCACCACCCAGGTCATGCTCCCTTCACACTGCTACCATTAGGAATAAGGAACAGAATCCTCAGGACTCTCACCACCAGCTTCAGAAACAATTAGTACCCATCACCATCAGCCTCTTGAACCAAAGTGGATAACTTTGCTCAACTTCACTTGCCCCATCATAGAAATGTTCCCACAACCAATGGATTTATTTTCAAGGACTCGTCATCTCATATTTTCAATATTTATTGCTTGCTTGTTTATACATGTATCTGCCTACTTATTACTATATATTTTTTCTCTCAGCTCAAGCTGGTAAAACTTGAGGTATGGGCATAGCCAACACATTCAGTTGTCAATTGTTAGGAACTTTCAGACTATTCTAGTACTGTTTAGTATAGAGGCTTTCTGAAGATTTACATAAATATTACTGTGTAGCCCTAATTGTTTAATGCTATTGTGTAGCGCCTTTGGGATGACACCATTTGTAGATTTTACTGTCAGGTCAGTGTATATGTTGTTCATGTTCCAAAGTCTTTCAATTTCCTCTTTTAATTCAGCATATTTCTGGTGCTTTTTATATATTGATTTCTGTAAATTATGAGTGTTTGGAATGGCTATATCTATTAAATAAGCTGTTCTTGCTTGTTTATCCTGTATTATGATAACCAGACAGTTTTATAAATTGTCCTGTCTTTAATAACTGTTAGGTTATAATATAATTTGTGATATTCTGAATCTAAAACTGGATAGTGCTTTATTTGTAGTAAGGTGTGATTTCATTTACGAGTTTGTATTTTAAAGCAAGATTTTGATGAATGACGTTTGCCACTTGATATTGCCTGTGTAAGTAATCAGATTGAGTTAAACTGCTACAGGATCCTGTAATGTGTTCGACTGGATCTGTTTTTTCTCAATATTTGCTACATTTACCATCTTGAACTTAATATTATTATTTCCTTCTTTTGTATTTGCACATATGTTATCTTTAGCATACTAGTTGAACACCCAAGTTGGTGCAGTCTTTCGTTGATTCTGTTACAGTTATTATTCCATCAATTTATTGAGTATGCTTGCAAGAGAATGAATCTCAGGATTGCAATGTTGACATATATATACACGAGACTGAGAGCATGGTGCAGGAAGGAAGGGTTCAGGTTTTTGGATAATTGGTCTTTGTTCCAGGGACATTGGGATCTGTTTCGAAGGGACGATCTACATCTGAACCGGAGGGGTACTAACATTCTTGCAGGAATGTTTGCCAGTGCTGCTCGGGGGGGTTTAAACTAGATGTGCAGGGGGCAGGGATCCAGATCCAGAGGGTTGGTCAGAAGGAGCATGGGGTTAAATGTGTAGAAGGTTTGGGTGATCTTGAGAAGGTCATCAAAATTCAAGGTGCAATTAGCCCGATGGAAGTTCAAGGAGCTGGGTTAGGTACAATAGACAGTGTTTTAAGCAAAGAGAGGAGAAATGGGCTAAGAATTCTATACTTGAATGAGTGTAGTGTCAGAAATAAGACAGATAAGCTTGAAGCTTAGATGAAAATGGGGAACTTCGATATTGTTGGGATAACGGAGACATGGCTGCAAGGGGATCAGGCCTGGGAATTGAGTGTACCAGGGTATACGTGCTATCGTAGAGACAGAAATATGGGAAGAGGGGGTGGGGTGGCCCTGTTGGTGAGGAATGAGATTCAGTCCTTAGCAAGAGGTGACTTGGGAACAGGGGAAGTAGAGTCTGTGTGGATTGAGCTGAGGAACAGTAAGGGTAAAAAGACCCTAATGGGTGTTGTGTACAGGCCCCCAAACAGTAGCGTGGATATTGGGTACAAGTTGATTAGGGAGTTAACATTAGCATGTGCTAAAGGTAATGTAGTCGTTATGGGAGATTTCAACATGCAGGTGAACTGGGAGAATCAGGTAGGTGCTGGACCCCAGGATAGGGAGTTTGTGGAGTGTCTAAGGGATGTATTTTTGGAACAGCTTGTGCTTGAGCCAACCAGGAATGAGGCTATTTTGGACTTGGTGATGTGTAATGAACAGGAATTGATAAGTGATCTTGAAGTAAAGGAGCCATTAGGAAGTAGTGATCATAACATGATAAGTTTTTATCTACAATTTGAGAGGGATAAGGGCAGATCAGAGGTGTCAGTCTTGCAATTAAATAAAGGAGACTGCAGAGCCATGAGGGAAGAGCTGGCCAAAGTTAAATGGGCGGATGCCCTGGCAGGAAAGACAGTGGATCAGCAGTGGCAGATATTCTTGGGGATAATACAAAAGATGCAAAAGCAGTTCATTCCAATGAGAAGGAAGGATTCAAAGAGGGGGAAGGGGCCACAGTGGTTGACAAAGGAAGTCAGAGATTGTATAGCATTAAAGAAAAAGAAGTATGACAGGGCTAAGATGAGTGGGAATACAGATGATTGGGTAAGTTTTAAGGAACAGCAGATCTTAACTAAAAAAGCAATACGGAGAGAAAAAATCAGGTATGAGCTCAGTCTAGCCAGGAATATAAAAGGGGATAGCAAAAGCTTTTTTAGCTATGTGAAGAGAAAGAAGATAGTTAAGAACAATGTTGGCCCCTTGAAGAATGAATTGGGAGAAATTGTTATGGGAAACAGGGAAATGGCAACAGAATTTAATGCGTACTTTAGATCTGTCTTCACCAGGGAGGACACAAGCAATCTCCCAGATGTATGGATGGGCCAGGGTCATAAGATATCAGAGGAATTGAGACAGATTGACATTAGGAAAGAAACTGTGATGAGTAGACTGGTAGGACTGAAGGCTAATAAATCCCCGGGTCCAGATGGTCTGCATCCGAGGGTTCTAAAAGAGGTGGCTCAGGAAATTGCGGATGCATTGGTAATCACTTTCCAATGTTCCTTAGATTCAGGATCAGTTCCTGAAGATTGGAGAGTGGCTAATGTTATCCCACTTTTCAAGAAGGGAGGGAAGGAGAAAACGGAGAACTATCGCCCTGTTAGCCTAACGTCAGTCGTGGGGAAGATGCTTGAGTCCATTATTAAGGACAAAATAGTGGCACATCTTGATGGCAGTAATAGGATTAGGCCGAGCCAGCATGGATTTACCAAGGGCAAATCATGCTTGGCTAATCGGTTGGAGTTTTTTGAGGGTGTAACAAGGATGTTAGACGAGGGTAAGCCAGTGGATGTTGTGTACCTAGATTTTCAGAAGGCATTCGATAAGGTGCCACATAGGAGATTGGTGAGTAAAATCAGAGCTCATGGCATTGGGGGCAGGGTTTCAACATGGATAGAAAACTGGTTGGCAGATAGAAAGCAAAGGGTAGCAGTGAATGGGTGTTTCTCGGACTGGCTGGAGGTGACTAGTGGGTTACCACAGGGCTCTGTATTGGGACCACAGCTATTTACAATTTATGTCAACAATTTAGATGAGGGCATTGAAAACTATATCAGCAAGTTTGCTGACGATACTAAACTGGGTGGCAGTGTGACATGCAAAGAGGACGTTAGGAGAATACAGGGAGACTTGGATAGGCTGGGTGAGTGGGCAGATACTTGGCAGATGTCATTCAATGTGAATAAATGTGAAGTTATCCACTTTGGAAGCAGGAACAAGAGGGCAGAGTATTGTCTGAACGGTGTAGAGTTAGGTAAGGGAGAAATGCAAAGAGACCTAGGAGTCCTAGTTCATCAGTCAATGAAGGTGAATGAGCAAATGCAACAGGCAGTGAAGAGGGCAAATGGAATGTTGGCCTTTATTACAAGGGGAATTGAGTACAAGAGTAAGGATGTCCTTTTGCATTTGTACAGGGCCCTGGTGAGACCACACCTGGAATATTGTGTACAGTTTTGATCTCCAGGTTTAAGGAAGGACATTCTGGCAATTGAGGAGGTGCAGCGTAGATTCACTAGGTTGATTCCTGGGATGGCAGGGCTGTCTTACACAGAGAGATTGGAGAGATTGGGCTTGTACACACTGGAATTGAGGAGATTGAGAGGGGATCTGATTGAAACGTTTAAGATAATTAAAGGATTTGATAGGATTGAGGCAGGAAATATGTTCTAGATGTTGGGAGAGTCCAGTACCAGAGAGCATGGATTGAGAATAAGAGGTCAGTTATTTAAAACGGAGTTGAGGAAGAGCTTCTTCTCCCAGAGAGTTGTGGAGGTGTGGAATGCACTGCCTCGGAAGACGGTGGAGGCCAATTCTCTGGATGCTTTCAAGAAGGAGCTAGATAGATATCTGATGGATAGGGGAATCAAGGGATATGGGGACAAGGCAGGGACTGGGTATTGATAGTGAATGATCAGCCATTATCTCAGAATGGTGGTGCAGACTTGAGGGGCCAAATGGTCTACTTTTGCACCTATTGTCTATTGTCTATATATTTACTTTGATAATAAATTTATTTTGAATAATAAAACAGAATATTGAACATGTTCATTGGGAAATAAGAGGTCAGTATAATGTTCACACAAAATAAACAGATGTATGATTACTGTAAATGTGCAGTTATTATAAAAATGATAAGGCAATAAAGCAACCTAATAACTATTTTGATTGTTATAGTTTTTCTCCACTTACTTAGCTATTGATTGAATGGTAATTAACAAGATAAAAGTAGTGATGGCAAAAGGAATATTGAGCCAATACGTGCTCTCCTATGGCAGCCAGCTATCTCCCCACTGTGGGCAGCTTGTCCTTGATTTGTCACCAAGTCCAGCAATGGAGCACTGACTTGCTAAGCAGACAGCTGATTGGACTTTAGCACCATTGCAAACATAAAAAGAGGGATGGATGGAGGAGTTGGGAAAGGGCAAACTTAATGATAAAGGCTGTAAAGCATTTAGTGGAATTAGGTAAGGAAGAGATACTGGGCAGATAAAAGCAAACCTCAATCCTGGTTTCCTTTCTAATAACAGATATTTAACCATTTGATCAGAAGCTCTCATTTCAGCTTGTGTATTGAGAATCCAGGAGTTACTGACTGATTTTGATGAGGTGAGTGGGAGAAGTGTTGGGCGGGGGCATGTTCTGGTGGTGGCTGGTTAAATATAATCCATCAGTGTAGTTCATAGCTGGTGTCTATGTGGTGTGTATTTCCCTCAGGTTCCTTCTCAGATCCTGCACCAGTCATACTGTCACACTCAGTGCAGGATCGGAATCTCCAGAGAAATCAAAAAGGATTCCCTGAAGCAAATAGGAAGGCAGGGAGTTATTTTGAATGCATTGTTTTCATGTTTAATTATTTGTAAGTGATTTTCTATGTTATTAATTAGCTCCGTTGTTTCAAAAAAATAATTCACTTCAAACTGAATTGTTTTTAAATTGCTTTGTTTATGTGAGTCATTTAAACAATTAATAGTCCACAGAAGCTCGAATGTATGGCTTGGTCAGAGCTCAGTTTCAGCCTTCCATCAAAGCCTGGTAGGGGCATTTTGGGAAGATGGATGAGGAGCAACACAAACCTTTTCAATGCAAGGCTTGGTCATTGTTGGACTTCATCACCCAAGGGTGTGAGGAGCCTGTCAGGTCACCAGCTGGGTGAAGAGCAACCATGAACAATGATTCCAAGTGATGGACCAAATCAGTTACTGTGCTGATGACTAATACTTAATTTGTTAGTGATTTTAAGAGAGGTATAACTCTTCCTGCTCTTCTGAACAATGCTACTGAAGTTTTCATGTTCATCTGGGAGCAGTGGTGGTGGGGGGGGGGTAGGGGGTATTGATTTAACAATATAGCCGATAGTTCAAACAACCAATAGTATGGGATTGAAACGTGAGCTCAGAAATTTCTGATAGAATGAAAGTTGAACTCCCAATCTTCTGCCTCAAGCTAAGACAGTCAGCAATGAGCCACAACTTTAGATTTCACTTTAATTTGTTAGTAAGATGGCCACTAATTTCAGCATGCCTCAATTATGCTGTTCAACCCACAATCATATTTCATTCTAAGTCTCATAATTATTGTTTTCATGAAAACACAAAAATGGTTTTGTCTTCCAGTCCAAAACACATGAATCAAATCCAGTTGGATGGTTCCATGTAAAGTAATCCAATTCAACAGCACTTGAAATTACTGAGAACTCTTTGTGAACAGAATCATTGACACTCCCTTTTGCCACACACATGCACTGACCTAACAGTCAAACATCTAAATGATAAAATTATTACAGAAGCTTCAGGAAATTCTTACATAATATGTAAGTTTTCTTAATTTTCATGTGGTTTTCTGGTCCCAACTAGTCTAATAACGAAGCATCCCTATCACTTTCTCCTCTTGCCTATGATTATCATTAGTCAGTAATGCAAAGTGTCTTAACTGGTTGTATCAAAACCTGATATGGAAACACCAATGCTGAGGAACAGAAAAGACTTCATAAATTGGTGGCCACAGCCATCACAGGCAAAGTCCTCTCCTCCACATTTACATGGAGTAGCATCTATCATCAAAGACCTTCACCATCTAGGCCATGCCCTCTTGATACGACCTCCATCAGGCAGGAAGTACAGAAGCCTTTGGTCCCACACACCAGGTTCAGGGACAGTTATTACATACATCAGGCTTCTTAACCAGCATGGATAACTTCAATCATCACTATTCTGAGCTAATTATGTGAACTCAGATTCACTTTCAAAAACACTTTATAACTCATGTTCTCGGTGTTATTTTTTATTTGCACAGCTTGTCTTCCTTTGCAAATAGGTTATTTGTCAGTCTTTATGGGTAGATTTTCACAAATTCTATTGTATTTCTTTTTCCCTCTATAAATACCTGCAAGAAAATTACTGTCTAGGTGAGTATATAGTAACGTACATGGATTTTGATAAAAAAATTACTTTGAACTTTCATCATCTCTTCATTTACTATTTTTTTCTTTGCAATAAATCAATCTGTCTGGCAGTTAGCACTTCTGGGGACCACTGCTGCCAATCACTTGGGCCACGGGGTTGCACTTTGGTACCTGCTTAGGCACAAGTGATAGTGCGAAGCAAGTTGGCAGCTGCTGCTGGAAGATCGTGCCAGGGTCTTGGGTCGTCAGCAAGGTTTAATTGAAGCGGCTTGGGGATTGGACTCTGTAGTTCATGTTATAGTGTGTTTCTAGCTTCTGGTTCTTTTTCTGTTGCTATCTTGTACGATTTTGATTGGGGAGGACTGGCAGCCTACAGTCAACGAACGACACAGCGCTAAATTGAACTGAACATCGCTAGACTGTTTTAATGACTCTGTGGTTGAGGTTTTATATTTTGTGTATCTCGCTTGTATTGTGCGTGATTTGTTCTGCTTTTTGCACTTGAATGTTTAATGTTTTCTTTGAACAGGCTCCACGGTGTTTCTTTGTTTTGTGACTGTGGGAAGACAGATCTCAGGATTGATGCTGGATACCTACTTTGATTATAAATGTACTTTGAATCTTTGATATTTGACACTCAGTATCTGGACATCTGCTCTGCTGCTGGATTCCAGAGTGAACTCAGTGGCAGACTACATGATTGTTTTTAGAAAGGTGACAGGTGCACCTCACAAGTAGTCCTTGAATTTTACACTGTAGCTGCACTAACTCTAGACAAATGTATGAACATATGATTAGGAATAGGAGTAGGGCACACATTTCCTCAAACCTTTTCATGAAACCACAGCTGATCTGACTGCAGCCCCGAAGTTTGATAACCTTTCACTCTCAATCTTATCTTACCTTAAAAATATTCAAAGATTTGCTTTCACCGCCCTTACTCAAGAGAGCTTTAAAGACCCACCACCAACTGACAGAAAATTAAAAACTCACCTTATTTGTGTACTAAATAGGTGATCCCTTAGTTTTAAACTGCAACTACTTGTTCTTGAGTCTCCACAGGAATCTTCTCTACGCTGTTATGACAAGACATGTCAGGATTTATATGTTCCAAGTCTTTTGAAAGGACTGCAAGACTACAAAGACAAATAGCCTTGCAAGCTATCCTTTGAATGGTCACCATTAATATCCTACTTTAAGTATAGAGACTATAATGTACCCAATATGTCGGGTGTCTATTTTCCTTCAAAATGGATAATTTCCATTTTCTTACATTATACTCCACTTTCCAGATCTTTGCCCATTCACATCACATTAAATCCTCTGCATTTAGGGCACCTTTCAATAGTTTAATGCCAGTAGGATAAAAGCCTGCTGGTGCATGCTTTCAGATTTCTGTATGTTGTGCCCCGTGGGAAGGGGGAGAAGCCAGAATGTCCAGGTTGGATGGCATCTTTGATTCTGCTGGCTGCTTCACTGAGTCAGCAAAATAGCCAGAATCCATGGAAGGGAGGCTGGTTTTCATGATATGCAATTCTCTACAGTCTCTTGCAATCAATAAATTGATCATTTTCTTTTAACAAACCATGTTGACAGCCTACTCATCTTGAGTTTTTTTAATTGTCTGCTTTAACATCTATAACAACTGGCCTAGAGTTCCCTGCTTTCTGGGCTCCTCCCTTTCTGAAGAAGAGTTCTGACCTAATAGAACTTTCACTGAATTTGGAAATTTTTAGAAATTAAGAACATCTCATGAACTATTTTACTAGCCTAAGATAAACTGAGGATGAAATGCTTTAGGACTTGGTGAGTTGTCAGTCCTCAGCTCCAACCATTTTCTCAGTACCATGACCATGGTAATTTAAAATTCCCTCTGGAAAAAGATGATTACTGGCAAATTTGACTTATTTATTTTAATGCTTTTAACTATTTATTTGTATTTTAAGGCATGTGTGTGATTAAACTATATTTTAAGCATTTAAATCCTCTATCAAAGAAATCAAAACCAGCTCCAATACCTTTGACAGCAGCGACATAACATCATCCCATACCTAGTCCCCCAAATTGAGGACATCTTTAAAGAGCAATGCTTCAAAAAGGCAGCATCATTCACTAAGGACACCCATTATCCAAGACATGCCCTCTTCTCATTGCTACCATCAAGGAAGAGGTACAGGAGCCCGAAGGGACACACTTGACATTTTAGAAACAGCTTCTTCCCAAACACCATCAGATTTCTGAAAAGACAACAAATCTACGTATACTCACTCACTATTATTTTCATTTTTTGCTCTCCTTTTGCACTACATAGTTAAATCTTTATATATATTTCTTATTGTAATATATAGTATTTTAGTATGCATTGCAATGTACTGCTGCCGCAAAATAACATATTTCAAAATGTATGTCAGAGATGTTAAACTTGATTCTAATTCTGATAACGGGTGTTCAGGGGTGCTTGTGATCCTGATGAATGACGTCTACTTTGGCTCTTGAGTGCTAAGGGTCAACTCCTGGAAGTCATGTCTAGAAAAAAGCAAGGCAAGATAGGTGAGCACTGCAGATGGTGAGTCAGGATTGGATGTTTTTTCAAAGATTGACAATATTTCTAGTTTTTTTTTACTCTTTGCTCTTAAATTCACCATCAGGAATGCTAGTCTTGAAGATTTTATTTTCTTTTACTCATCTTCTTTTGGCTCATTTGCCTTGTTCACTCTCTAGGGTCTGTATTTTGCCACTTGCCTTTGGCAAAGTGTTGATAAAGATGCATTTCTGCAGCCAATGTATCCAGGCACAAATCATCCCACACGGATTTCAACTGAAATTCTACTCTTCAAAATTTGACTGGACCCAGATTCATATAATACCCCCATCATTTAGACACTGTTCTCAGTGCTCTCATACTTAAAGCCATGTGTCAACACAGACACCCTCTTGATATGTCTCTGTAACACAAACTCACTCTATCTCAAAGCACTGATGTACCTTTATTCTTCAGTGCATTTGATGTTGCAACAGTTGACTTATCTCTTTCTTTTCAGATGTCCAATCTGCAAACCTCAGCACCTCCTGAATTCCAATAGCCCTCTGATTCTTTCTTTCCACTTTCTCCAGCCTATTTTTCCTTCCAATTTCATTTTCTACCATCCTTTTATCATGCCCTCTTTTCTTCCCCCAATGCCCCCAAAACAACCAGCCCTCAGCAAAAGCCTTCATTTTATCTCCTTATGTCTCCATTCTAATAAATTCTAATAAATTCCAGTGTAACATTGAAGTTTTCTTCCACCGCAAGATTCTTTAATCTAGATTATGGACTCTTTCTCCCATCTCTACAATTCCAGAACCACCTTTGCCAACTACCAAGGAGACACTGACCATCTTGATTTTCCCATTCCATCACAGTCTTGTCCATCCCTCTCTAAACAAATACAAGTACTTTATTGTAACCAAACAATTGATACTAGAGCGTACAATCATCACAGTGATATTTGTTTCTGCGCTTTGCACTCCCTGAAGTACAAATCAAAGTAAATATAATAAAAATTTAAATTACAAATCATAATTAGAAAATAGAAAAGGGGAAGTACAGTAGTGCAAGTCAGGTCCAGATATTTGGAAGGTACGGCCCAGATCCGGGTCAGGATCTGTTCAGCAGTCTTATCAAAGTTGGAAAGAAGCTGTTCCCAAATCTGGCCGTATGTATCTTCATGCTCCTGAACCATCTCTCGGAGGGAAGTAGGACAAAAAGTGTGTTGGCAGGGTGGGACTTATCCTTGATTATCCTGGCAGCACTGCTCCGACAGCGTGTGGTGTAAAGTGAGATCAAAGATGGAAGATTGGTTTGTGTGATGTGTACACCTGCCATAAAAAAATTCCATTCACTAAGAGCCAGTTAGTCTTTGACAAACAACATTTGACCTAAAAAGGAATCTCCATTTTTTGCTTTCCACTGACTAACCTATTTTTCTATCATTTTTTGTTTCATGTTGTTGGAGAGAGATGTATTCTGAATTTGGGTGGGGTAGTTGTTCGGAAGCTTATCCTATGGATAATAAGTGAGAAGCTAGAAGGAAATGGAGTTAGAAACTCACAAATTGAATTAGTATAGATTGGATAAATTCAGACTAGTGCAGAGAGGAGTGTGAAAACTGAGAGCTTTAAATAGGATTTTGAGAACATTGGCTGGAGTATGAACTCAGCAAGAGGGTGGGACTGATAGAATTTGAGATACTTGGATGAGAGCAAGAAAAATGTGAAGGCTGGGGAAGGAAAGTGGCAAAGCTAGTCAACTGGGATCTTCCCTGGTTGAAACGTAAGAGAGGAGAGATAAAGAGATTAATGGACCAGGAGTTGGGTTTGTGAGTACTAAAAGCATCAACGTGGTGACCTGGGCTCTAAAACATCAGGCTTGTAAACAGCTTCTTTTTGCAAGAATTTTATAACTGAGTTTGGACTCACAGGAAGTGCTGAGACACTTAGGAACATTGTGAGGGAGGGATGGGTGTGGAATGTCACACAAGGGACAGAAAGCAAAGTTCACTGTGGCCAGGAATAGTCAAAAATACGATGATCCCAGAGGGGAACTCTAAATTAACAACATAAGATTGAGAGAAAAATGCAAGGTTACTGCTGGTAGGAAAGAAGGAGCCAATGACTGGGAATTGATAATGATTCTAGTGAAAGTCATGAAGCTAAATGGCAGTGGAAGACAATAAAAACAACAGTGAATTAACACTCAAACAGTAGTCCTGAAAACAAAGGGAGAAACAGAAACTTTGTAATAGGGACATGGAAAAATCTCAATATATGCAGACTATTCTCGATCTGTTTTCAGAGATGGACTTGATTGCTTATCATGAATAGGATTTTGAAGAGGCAAAGGAACATTTGGTTGGTGTTTGTAAATATTTAACTCCTTTTTGATTAGCTGCTCATTAATCACAATAGAAATCAGAGCAAATTAGCAGGTTTCTCATCCTGGAAACACTTGGAAACTTTCAGACACATCAAACGTGTGCCAGATGCAAGACCTTTAATTATATTGAGATTTTTAAAATAGTATATAATTTCCAAACAGCTGTCATTAAAGAATTGTCACCAATGCTCAGTGATGTTTGCAGATGATTAGAACAGCCCTTAACCAGAAAATCTTGGCTGAATAGCTTGAATTAATTTATATTAATATTACCATTGAGAAGAAGGAAATATATGTTTGAGCATAGATGAGCACATTCATACATCTGAAAGCCAGCTGCAGAATCACCCATTTTCACAGCACCGTTAACATTTTGCAAGTGCAATAAAAGCAAAACATCAGTACATAATATCAATTACATAACTTTCCTCACAAGCCAAGCTTCTAATCCAAGTGCATGAATCATACCTGAAAGAGCCAAAAGGTTGATACCAGAGGGTATGAATTTGAGATTACTAAAAAAGTGATTTTACAATATTTAATATCTAAGCAGGATTGTTGAGGCATGTAATGCCCCACCTAAAGCAATGACATAAAATGAAAACGAATAAACATGTTAAAAAAAGGGGGGGGGAGGGAGAAAGGATCATGAGGAAACGGGCAAATAGTTTATATGGATAGCACTGTGTCACAGCATAGGTCAGATTTTTTAAAAATTATTTATTGAGATAGAGCATGGAATAGGCCTCTCCAGTCCTTCAAGTTGCACCATCAAGCAATCCTCCGATTTAATCCTAGCCTAATCATGGGACCACTTACAATGACTAAGCAACCTACCAATCGGTACATCTTTGGGCTGTGGGGGGAAAACTTGAGAGGCCACAGGAAACTCGCATGGTCACAGGGAGAACATACAAACTCCTTACAGGCAGGGGCAGCAATTGAACCCAGGTCACTGGTACTGGAAGACATTGTGCTAACCACTACACTGCTGGGTTCCGGTGCATAGAGGCAAACTGTCGCTCACAGCACAGCAGCATTATGAATTTAGGAATGGTAGTACAGGCCCTCATAAAGTTAATATTGAATCTCTAATTTCCATCAGTTTTAAGATAGTGAGAATCTGGTGAGATAGCTCATAAGGTCATAGTGTTCAGTGTTCTGTGGATCATTCCCTTTTCCAATGCTTGTGGCTCAGTGAATTGAGACAGTAATGTCCAATGTGACAACTTAAATCCTTTCCCTTTACAGCATCAATAAAATACAACAAACATTACTGCATATTGATTCCAAGGTTATGGATATGCGGTGTAGAACCAGTTAGGAAACTGTTTGCTATCCTGAAAATGTGCTGCATGGATGTTGCATCAGAAGCAGACCAAGCTGCTTCGATAATGAAGTCATCTTCATTATCATAGTTCAAATATAGAGAATGGGCCCTTAAACTGGATGGTAAAAGGTGGCAATGGAACCAAAAGAGCAAGATCATAAAATTTCACTCTCAAAACATAGGAATCAAGAAATCTTTTAACCCATTGTAACTGTGACAGTTATGAATGAGATTTAATTCACACCTTCCAGTAGTTGGTTAGAGCCCTGTGGGGCTGAGAAAGGACGTATTGCATTGGAGAGGGTCCAGAGGAGGTTCACAAGAATTATCCAGTGTTAACGTATGACAAGCGTTTAATGGAGCAGGGCCTGTACTCGTTTGAGTTTAGGAGTGGGGATCTCACTGAAATCTTGAGGATTGAAAAGCCTAGATAGAATGGATGTTACTTATAATGGGGGAATCTAGGACCAGAGGGCACAACCTCAGAATAGGTGTCTCTTTAGAACAGAGATGAGGAGGAATTTCTTTAGCCGGGGGAGGGTGAATTCATCAAATTCATTGATAGACAGCTATGGAGGCCAAGTCATTCTGTATATTTAAAGTGAAGGTTCATTGGTTCTGCATTATAAGGGGGTCAGAAGTTACTGAAATAAGGCTGGAGATTAGGTTAAGAGGGTGAATAATCAATGGTGGAATGGTGGAGCAGACTCGATGGGCCTAATCCTGTTATTATGTCTTATGGTCTTTGGATTCTGTTTAAACGTGATTGGAGTTTCTGTTAAAAATACTTTAAAATACTGAGTTTCATACTTCCACCATGCAAGGTCATCAAGCCAATGATAAAGTCAACAACAATGAGAGCTTATTAAGTTTTACAAAAGCTGCTAGAGCTAGAAATCCACTCATAAAATGTGGTGTTTTATGGACTGTGCAATACATTCAGCTACAGTTGGTTATACTTCATAGGATTCTGCACACAAAAATGTATAAAATATATTTGACAACAATAATATGCTGAGTATGTCAGAACATGTGAGATGATTGATGTGATATTTATCAGGAGCGCTGCATAAACAGGGCCCTTATCATTGTCAATAATCCCTTCCATCCATCCAACAATCTCTTTGAAACCCTGCCATTGGGCATTAGGACAAGAACTGTTTGGATGGGAAACAGCTTCTTTCCCCAGGCTGTAACGTTACTGAACTTCCTGCCATTACTCAACTCTCATTGTGTATGAAGTGCCAATGGCATTATACTGTTTACTTTTTAACCTGTGCCTTATTATCTGTTAATTTGTTTGTGGTAATATTACTTTATATGTTATGTGTGTGAGCTATATGTACTGTGTAATGCACCTTGGTCTGGAGGAACATTGTTTCATTTGGCGGTATGTATGTGTACAGTTGAATGAAAATCTGAACTTGATTTGGGACATACATAGTTGGTTTCACTCAGCAAGCAATTCTCACCTGCAGCATTTGCATGCAAAACTAATTCACCCTTTTTGATTTGCTTTGGAAATCTCACAGGAAATTGTGTTTCCATAGCATTTAATTACCAGAGCTTTGCAAAGGGCAAGTCAGTCGCTTTTCATTTATTTCTGTGCTGTGCTGCAATGCACTTTGGAAGATACTAGAGGAAACAAGAAGAAAGTTCTATGTGTCATTGCTATCACTGGCAAGGCGTACCTTTATTTCTCCCATTATCATCTGTTTGCCATTGAGATGTTAGCATTGTTCTCACTTGGAGCACTACAGCAGAGAAATCATCTATCTCATCCATGCCAGTCAGGTTCTCTGCCTTGTCCCATCCACCTGCACCCGGACCATGAAAATTAATCTCAAGGTAACATATACATACTTTGACAATAAATTTTCTTTGATTTTGACCATAATCATCCATTACTCTCTCATCAATGAGGCTCTCCTAAGTTCCCTTAAATGTTACAACAGAATTCACACCCACCACTTCCATCGGCCCCTCATTCCAAACTTGCACAGAGCCACTGAGCAAAGAGGTTCTTCTTAAATATTTTGCTTTTCATACAAAACCTATGACGTATAGTTCCAGTCTCCCCCAAACTAAGGGGAAAGAAGCATGCAAGTATTCATTCTATCTGCACCCCTCATAATTCTCTATATGTTGTAAGATTTCCCATCATTCTCTTGCACCCCAGTAAGATCCTAACCTATTCAGCCTTCCTTTCTTAACGTAAGGTCCTCAAATCTCAGCAACACCTTTGTCAAACTTTTCATATTCTTTCAAGCTTATTGATATTTTTCCTGTGAGTTGATACAAATAACTGCATACAATATTCCAGATTTTGCCTGATTAATGTCTTAAGTATAACATAATATTCCGACTTCTATACTCAATGCCCTGACATATGAGGACCAATGAGCTGCAGCCCCTTTTTATTAACTTGCCTACCTGTGAAACATTTTCAAGGAACTATGGATCTGTATTCCCAGGTTCTTTTGTTCTACCTCACACCTCGGTGCCCTACCATTCGCTGTTTAATTCTTGCCCTGGGTTGTCTTCCAAAAGTGCATCACCTCAGACTTCTATGTACTAGATTCCATCTACCGTTTTTCAGCCCATTTTCTCAGATGGTCCAAATCACTTTACATACTTTGATAGACTTCTTCACTGACCACTACTTCCCCAATCTTGACTTTATCCGCAAATCAATCCACTTTACCTATTAAGATCTACATCATTAATATAGATGATAAACAACAGTGGGCCAGCACTGATCCCTGCAGCACACCAATAGTCACAGGCCTCTAGTTGGAGACATAATTTTCTACTACCACTTTCTCATTTCTCCCATGAAGGCAATGTCAAATCGAATTGACTATTTCATCCTAAATGCTAAGTGACTTAACCTTCTGGATCAGCCTCCCATGTGGAACTTTATGAAAGGCCTTGCTAAAGACCATGTAAACAATATCCACTGCCTTTCCACTACCTGCTTGGTAACCACCTTCAAAAACACTGTAGGAATGGACAGACGTGGCCTGCCATGCCTAAAGCCATATGGGTAAAATGGCAATATATCGTTACCATATTTGTAACAAGGCTTCTAGTAAAATGGCAGTGCACCCAGATGCAGCTAAATGCGCAACTGTGTGCAACTAAATGCGAAATTGTGGCCATTTTATGTCTTTTTCACAATCACAAGACACTGTTGGTTATCAAGGACATCGGGTACCATTGGTCTATCCTACTAGCAAGTTACTTGATCACAGTGGAGCTGGGCTTGTTGAACACCCTCTTGCAGCCGTGACAATCAGGGGCTTGGGCTATAATTAATATTTGTATAACTTTTTTCAGCTTTCATGATTATATGTACCATATGAGCTATGTGTGACTGTTAATTCTGTGTTTGCACCCTGGCCCCAAAGGAATGCTGTTTAATTTGGCTGTATTCGTATGTATGGTTCAGTGACAATTAAACTTGAACTTGACTGTCCCTAATCAGGCCCTATGTGAGTTAAAGCCACAGGGTGAGCTTGGGAACAAAGGCAAAAATCTGAGAGGGGAATAAGGGCTCATTTCTGAAGGCCATGTCCCCTGTAAATCTATAGAGCTATATTCCTATCCCAAGATTTGAACAACACAGAACATGGAAGAGTACAGCCCAGAAACAAATTATTTGGCCCATGATGTTGTGCTTATCACGATACCTGCTTGAAAGAAATTATGTATCCAGAAGTTAAGGATTTTCAAATCCATGATGCTAGAGGTTTGTGACCTTGTGCAGACAGAGCAGCACATTTGCACTTGCACCACTCAGCTTGCAGATTTCAAGGACAATGCATCACTTGATGGCCCCCTGTCTCTGCAGCTGAGCACCAGTGTGGTGACAGCAACTCATCCATCAGACACCCAGTACGGAGCGCATCTCAGGTCCTGAAGGAGGCAATTTGGACTCTCCAGCAGAGGTTGCTCCAGAGGATGGAACTACCCAATTATTTCATGGTCCAAAACCTTCTGACGATACTGTCTCAGTCACAGACAAAAGGAACAGGGAGACGTGCAGCTCATAGGCAGATGATAAAGTCATCTTTGAAATTGCCATATAAAAAGGTAAAATAAAGAAGATATAAAAATGACAACTTGTTGGTAGCAAACAAAACTGTAAATTACTGTATTAATCACACTTCTCTCAGATACAATCACTGCATTCAAAACCTTTAACTTCCCTTTTGGAGTGAACATTTGAACTCCCTATATGATTTTGCAGTATTTTTGTGGTACAAAATGAAGTCTGGAAGATATAGGATGATTCCTGCACGTCATATTAAGTTTGAACGGAGGCAGGGGTGGCCCATGCCTGAGAGCATGCAATGAGCCGATGTTTGGAGCAGACTTGGAGGCAAGTCAATATGACAGAACCAAGACGAGGCAGAGTCAAATCAGTGGGGCCAGGGTACGGGCCCAAAAACAAGGATAGACACAAGGTGTGACTGTTTTAAGTTCTGGGTTAAACTGGGAAGGTTGGGTACGAGGCAAATCAAGGTGGCAGGGCTTGGCCTTGGGCCATATTGAAACAGCAGAGCCGGAGTCTGAAAGCAAGGAATGAGCCAAGGTTTAGCCAATCTAAGTGCCAGGCCAAACTGAAAAGGTCAGGGTGTCAGGGCCAGAGCAGAGGGATGGGCCAGTTCAGCTCACTGCTCTATGTTTACTTGTCTCTGTGTTGAACTGAGGCCATGGCCTGCAACTAACGGGCTCCTGGATTGGCTATAGTAATGACTGGCTTCGTGGCTGTGGACTCACTTTCATGAACTTCAGCCCTGAATGTTATTTGCTGACTTTTATCATTTGCATGATTTGTTTTTTACTGTACATTAGGTGTTTGATGGTCTTTTTTGAATGGATTCTATTGGATTTATTTGTTTTGTGGCTGCCTGTAAGAAGCCATATCTCAAGATTGGATATAGCAGACATACTTTGATTATAAATGTACTTTGAATTTTGTAAAGATAATAACTCAGGCAACATTGATCTATTTTGACATCAGATAGGTTCAGCACTCAATGCAGAGTGCACAATTTCACTCTGAATATCTACTTGAAGTGCAGTATAACACCTTCAAATGCCAACACTAGATTTTGTCAGAGTTTATACGAGTCTGAGGTATGAGAGCCAAATACATTCCAAAGACTAGCAATTCTTCGGAAGATGTGTAGCTCGGGTGATTGATGTTTGAGTTGAGTTGTTCTCCGATCTTGGCAATTTACTTGCAAATGTTTCGTCATCATGCAAGGAAACACTGTCAACAGCGCACTGACGACATCTCCTCGCGTGGTGATGAAATGATTGCAAGTGAATGCCAAGATCAGAGAGCAACTCGACTCAACCACTAACAATTCTTCATGCAGCATTAAAGGCATAACCTCAATAAGGATTCCCTGCAATAGTCAGCTGCAGAGTTGTTCAAAGTCAATGATCTGAGAAGTCTCCTTCAAACAAGGCCACAAAATATAAGACTATCTAGCAATCCTATCACATGGAGAAGAACGATGCAACTCACATAGATGTCCTTAACCAACTGGCTACTCTAGCTGAGGGTATAGTGTATGCAAGCAGGTAACATAAGCAAGAATAGATACAATTCCTCAATCTTAACAAGACAACTCAGTATAACCTTGAAAGTTCTCCTGGTTGATTACTGGCATTGAAATAAGATGTGCTTTCCAGCACTTCCTCATCATTTACATTTAAATTATTGCAACTTGAAGCACAGTATATGAGCCGTAAGCAATATTCAATCCTGTGCATCTGGATTCTAATACCTCTTCTTCCTCGTACCTACATTGAAAGACTATTCAGCTCTTAAGATTGAAACTGCTGGGAGAACTGCCAGCAAACAGCTTAAAAGGTTATAAAAAGGAATAATCTATTGGCTGTGCATCTTTGATTTCTTCCTTTCAAGTTGACAGTGACAAATATAGCAACTGTAACCATGCAAAGTGTAAAGGTATGACAGCTAGCCATAGTTAATGCAACTTTATTCAAATAAGATTGCATGTTTTAAATGAAATATATACAGTATTAATTTATATGGTTTATATGTTCACTGCTTTGCATGGGAAAGGTTATTTAAATGCTCAAACATGATCAGGTAGAATCACCAACATTGAATAGATATGTGTATATACATATATATATATATATATATATTGACATTGAACCTTTGGACACTACCTCACACTTTTAATATACAGTATTTCTGTTTGCATGATTTTGAATCTATTCAATATACATACATTGTAATTGATTTACTTATTTATTATTATTATTTTTTATTCTTCTATATACGTATTGCATTGAACTGCAGCTGCTAAGTTAACAAATTTCACATCAAGTGCCAGTGATAATAAACCTGGTTCTGATTTTTATATATATAGTGTGTGTGAGAGAGAGAGAGAGAGAGAGAGAGAATTTAAAAAAAATAAAATTAAAATTGGTGCTCCATTGGGGTTCAAAGATAAGTTTAATTCTCTCCAGTTCTTTTGACTATATTAACAAGTTGTAACTTTTGGATTGGAGGGAAAAAAAACACTTTTCAAAAGGTAAGACAAAGAAAGATGGTGTTAACTTAAATAGGCTCTTACACTACATTATGTAGTGATTGTCACAAGAATCTAATCTACTGTGATGAACATACTAACACAATTCAATCTGCTTATATTTTGAAGTTAATTTGCATACTGTTACCAGGAAACAATCATCTTTCGTAGATCCTCATAAGACTCCTCTTTATTATTTTTAAAACCTAGTATTTGACCTCATTGATTAGTATGTCTTGCAATTCATTCTATCAATTCTATGTCACCTCAAATTATGATTTGAAGTGTTGTTTATGAGCTGTGAGCAATGATGTGTTCATAATAAAATACTACAGTAATCTGAAATAAACTTGAAAACACTTGATATACTCAGAAGGTCAGGCAGCATCTGAGAAGCAAGAAATAGAGTTAATGTCTCTGATCATTGACTTAAATTCATGAAGTTCTGTTCTTCGCCTATACAGAAGCTGCCTAGCCTCTTTACAATATTCATCACTTTTGCATTTATGAATAGCCTGTTCATACAATGTTAATCATCTATGTAGTGATAGAAATATCTTCTCTATATATATTTAAATTTAACTTCATACAAAAATTAATAGTTTTCAGCTGAATGGAAGCTTTTCCATTTAACAGGTTAAAAATTGATTTGAATGTCAGCTCACGTCTAAGGAGCTACAAATCAGTCATGCACAACTTGCAGTAACTCACTAGACATACTCAATAAGTACACGCTAATGACTGACTTGGGTCACAGAGAGCCAAGTCCTCAGAAACACAAGTTGATTTTATGTTCCTGAAGTCACGCAACAATATAGAATTGCATTTTGGTAATTCATTTTGTGTATTGAAATGACTGAAATCAATTGGTGAGTGTTCTACTTCAGGAATGACAAACAAATACATGCTTTAATAGTCTGTGCAGACTCTAAAGCTGCTGAATTCCATGGATATCTGCAAAAAGACAAATAGATTCTTCCTTCTTGTAAACCTACATTATCATCTTGTAATGTTTCATGAAATCCTTAAAATAATTACAAGGGTAATAAAGTGCAGTACCATAAGATTTGGGTAGGTTTGAAATGGTCTTCATAGATTTAGAAATAAAGATTAAAAGATCTTTAAGTGCTGTAACTTAAGATTCGGGAGGGTTGAAGTGATCTTCCTCCCAGATTTAGAAACGTTATTAAGACTAATTTACTAATTGCAATTCAGGCAGCAAATTGCACATTTTATTAATAACATTTAAGTTCAGTTCATCTAAAAAAAGCAAGACATGGAATTTTGCCATTTATTACAGTACATCTGAAGACTCACCAGTATTCTCCTCATTTCTCAATCAGTCATTCATGCCATACTGATCTAAGCAGCAAACTTAATCAACTAATGAGATCATCCCTGTGCTCATACGGCTGCAAATGATCCACAACACTATTGTAGAGAAACAGAGATGTTCCATGAGAATGAAACTGAAAATATGGCCAATTCACTGTTTATTTGTAAGAAATTCCAGAGCCTACAATAAGTAAAACCAACTAAAGGCTGCAGCAAAGCTTGCAAAGCATTATGGGGATATTTTGAGGACTTCAACAATGCCCCATAAACTCTTCTTTTTGTTTCAGATAATTCCTATGTAACATTCCATGTATTAAATATTCTTACTGACCAAAATCTTGCTTTAGATTATTATTCTGACTTTCTTACATCTAACATGACAAGTAGCATATCTTCCATGTTAAATGTCTGCTCTTGTGAGAGAGGCAGACCCAATATTTTCAATAGATTTCCAAAGTCTCCACTAGTCCTTAGTCATGAGAATTCCACTTTGTTCGCAAGAGGTACTAACATGACAGGGAAATAGCAAGAACGAAAGTAACTGAAAACTGGAAAACATGACTTTCAGACCACAGAAGGAACCAGATAAAAATAATTCCAGAAGCTGTATATAAACTCAAAATGCTTTCTGTAGTGTATTTTCCAAGAGTATGGAGGCTTCTTGCTGTCCTTACCTTTGGCAGCTACCTCTACCTTCCTTCAATGTTGTAATCATTGCATTTTTGCTTGACTTTTCCAAACAATATCAGATGACAGGCCGAGGAAACTATTACTGGGGCTAGGTTTTCAAGTCAGTTCTCCCCCAGGAGCAGCAAATGGGTGGTTAAAGAAATGGTTCTTACAAAAGAATTCAAGGGCTTGCACATACACACATACACAAACTACACCCACTTGATAGTCAAGCTGCCAGCAGAATGTACTGTCATATGCATGGAATTAATTGTCTTCAGCAGTTCTTTCTTGTCAAGTCTTGTTGTTCCATTGCTGAATTTAGTACTCTTTTTATTAACAAGGCAAGGCAGACATCGCAGTACATTATGACACCAGCTTATAACTGAGGCACAACTATGAATGATCTCAAGCCTCCTTACATCAGAACAATAAGATGCAATTATCAGCTACAAACGAGGGGGATTGTCAGGGAGTTCTTGGAAGGGACTCAGTGCTGGAGAAAAGAGAAGATGACTGATTAGTGACCATTCAGGGGCTGTTAATGGTCTTCAATACTGTCCACTACTGTGGATCCTACAGCAGTGAAGTTCTTTGTTCCACTTTCAGATATTAAGTAGATCACTCTTGTGATGTTGTCAGGCAATAGCAACTTAATGATTCATTAGATTACATATGGCTCTATTCATTCTCGTGGCTTCCTGGTAGCATCTGTATTCAGAAGAGAGCAATTTTAGCAAAATAATCTGACAGGACAGAGTAGAAGACCATAGAGAAAGGGAAGGGGGAAGAACACCAGAGGGAGGTAAGGGAGAGAGAAAAACAGGAATGGTGAATTGGTGAAGGGTGGGGGGGGGGGTGCAATTACTAGGACTTTGAGAAATCAATGTTCATGCCATCATGTTGGAAGCTACCCAGATGTAATATAAGGTGTTGCTCCTCCATCATGAGTGTGTCCTCATTGAGGCAGTAGAGGAGGCCATGGACTGACATGCCGGAATAGGAATGAGAAGTAGAATTGAAATGGGTGGCTACCAGGACATCTCACTTCTTCTGGCATAGGAACTCGGCGAAGTGGTCTCCTAATCTGTGCTGGATCTCACCGATACACAGGAGGCCACACTGGGAGCACTGGATACAGTCAATGACCCCAACAGACTCACAGGTGAAGTGTTGCTTCACCTAGAAAGACTGCTTGGGATCCTCAACTGTAGTTAAGGAGAAGGTGTAGGGGCAGTTATGGTGTTTGTTCTGCTTACAAGGATAAGTACCAGGAGATCAGTAGAGAGGGATGACTCAGTGAGGAGCAATCTCTGCAGAAAGGAAAGGCAGGGCAGAGGGAAAGATGTGCTTGATGGTGGGATCATGTTGGAGATGGCAGAAGTTGTGGAGAATTATGTGCTGGACACAGAGGCTAGTGGGTTAGTAGGTGAGGCCAAGAGGCACCTTATCCCTGGTAGGGTGGTGGGAAGATGGGGTGAGGGCAGGCACATATGAAATGGAAGAGATGCAGATGAGGGCAGTGTTGATGGTGGAGGAAGGGAAGCCCCTTTCTTAAAAGAAGGCAGACATCTTCTTAGTTCTGGAATGAAAAGCTTCAACCTGAGAGCAGATGCGGCAGAAATGGAGAAATTGAGAGAATGAGATGGTATTTTTACAAGAAATAGAGTGGGAAGAGGCATAGTCCAGGTAGCCTTGAGAATCAGTGGATTTTTAAAAGATATCAGTAGATAAACTGTCTCCAGAGAGTTTCTCCAGAGATCGAGAAAGGGATCATAAATGGACCAGGTAAATTTGAGAGCAGGGAGGAAGTTGGGCAGTGGTGTAGGCTTGGACATAGACTGTTCCACATAGGCAATAAAAAGGGAGGCATAGCTGAGACCCACATGAGTGCCCATGGCTACATCTTTGGTTTGAAGGATGTGGGAGGAGCCAAAGTAAATATTACTGAGAGTGAGGACCATTTCCGCCAAACAGAGGAGAGTGGTAGTGGAGGGGAACAGGCTGGGTCTGTTGACTAGAAAGAATTGGAGAGCTTTAAGGCCCTCTAGATGGGGGAGTTGGAGGTGCATGGGGACTAGATTGGGGCCAGAGCATGTGAAGTGTCATGGATGTAGGGAGGAAGGGACTATCATGGAGAGATAAAACAAAGGTCGAAGTATGCGGTCACAAATTCGGTGGGGCAGGTGCAGACAGAAACAATGGGTCTATCTGGACAGTCTGGTTTATGGATCTTGGGTAGCCGGTAGAAACTGAGGTGTGGAGTAAGGGAACTATGAGGTTGGTCGGAGTAAGGGAACTATGAGGTTGGTGGCAGTGGATGGGAGATCCCCAGAATTGAAAAGGTCTGTGATGGTGCAGAGACAATGGCCTGATTCTCCTTAATGGAGTTCTGTTCAAGGGGTAAGTCAGGCGGCACTTCACCTGTGAGTCTGTTCCGGTCATCTACCATATCTAGTGCTCCCAGTGTGGTCTCCTGTATATCGGTGAAACCCGATGTAGATTGGAAGATCGCTTCTCTGAGCACCTACACCAGAAAAAGCAGGATCTCCCAGTGGCCACCCATTTCAATTCAATTTCCCATTCCTATTCCAACATGTCAGTCCATGGCCTCCTCTACTCCAGTCAGGTTAGAGACGTAACATCTTATATTTTGTTTTGACAGCTTCCTACCTGATGGTATGATCATTGATTTCTCAAACTTCTGGTAATTGCTCCCCACTTTATTAAATGTGATATGCTTTATTACATTTCTTCAGGAAAGTCTAAAACAGCAATTTCCCAACCCAAAAGTAATTCAAGAGAAACATTTTTTCATCTTAACCTGGCAACCTTGAATGATTCATGGAATTTGCTGAAGTACTGTAACCAACCATTTCCTGGAGATGATATTGTGATTCTGCTGATGCCAAAAATAAATTCCATATTTAAGTATTGATCCTAAGACCAAAAACATAGATTTGATGATGCAGCAGCAATGACAGTTAGAATTGCTCCAATAATTTCTCCAATGGTTTTATTCCCTGAGATCTTTACACTCTAAAAACATTTTGCAGTTTCACGGTTTTTGAAGTCTTAATATTATGAATCAGTCTGGACAGGAAATACTGACCTATGAATTCTGGTTGTGATTTGAATGGTAACTAAGTGTACTAGTGATTGTTTCCTCATTTGATTATTAATTCCAGGAAAATAAACCAAAATGCTTAGAAGCTGTGTATTAATCTCTTAAAACAGTACATTCGTCATGTTGATGCATGTTTCCTTAGTCCAATTTAAAGTGCTGAAAGATATATATTTTAATGCACGAATAAGAATTATGTTGCATCTGAGCATAGTACTTGTTCTCAAAAAGCAATCATTTTACCCATAATTTGTATTTCAAGAAGATTTAAAATGTCTTTCATTGTATATGAATGTGTTTTATGGAATAGTTCCAATCATTCATGGTCAGAAGATCATAAATTTTGGATTGTGAAACAGCAGAACTTGGGATTTTTGTCAAAATACTTCACCTAAAATTTTAATTGCTTCATGAAAGGAACTATATGCAGTATGGTTATATTTTCCCATAACTATTCATATTCCTACTTAATCGCATACAATTTTACATTAATGAATGCTTGCACAAATTTTGAGTAACTGTAAAAACACTGATTCCTAACATGACCTTGGAAAGGAATATTAATGTTCAAAACTGGCCAATAAATGTGACTCTCATTGGTTTTCACCAATGCAATTCCACACAAGTTTAGTTTCCCTTGCTTAATTGCTTTAAGAAATTCTGTACACTCAGTATAATTGTGAATAACTTCAGTATATCAATATCGAAGTACAAGTACCACCCAAGTTTTTTTTCTAATTAAGTGCAAGTGTTAATTTGCAATCAAATAGGTTGCAAATCAAATGGTGTGGAAAACTATTGCATTTTGACAATGGAAACCCTCTGCATTTGGAGCCAAGAATTTTTAGAAGAATTTGCGTTTAGTCTGACATAGGAGAGATTGTACTATTAGAAAAAACAATAGCAGGAAGTCACGGTTAGGATGGCGTTAAAAGATGAAATTGCATGAGTAATATTTCTTTGTGAGCTGCAAACAAAATGAAGAGTATTGCCACGTGCACAACCCAGAATCATTCATTTCCATTTCATGAGAGCAGAATGCCTAAAAGATGAGAACAATCTGTAGCTAAAATGTCTACAAAAGTTTGACATTAACAACTATAAGCAAACAGATCCTGCAAAGGTGATTTAACAACCAAAGCCATGTGTCCATGGATTGGTAGTTAAATTTATGGTTGGATTATGCAGGCA
Source organism: Hypanus sabinus (assembly GCF_030144855.1). NCBI lineage: Eukaryota > Metazoa > Chordata > Chondrichthyes > Myliobatiformes > Dasyatidae > Hypanus > Hypanus sabinus. Next base: position 35,066,114 of record NC_082720.1, read on the forward strand.
ATGATGAAGAAATGTCCTTGGATTTTTGTATATCTAAATAATGTTTAGGGTTACTGCTAATCTTTTTTACAGGGGATCCATGGACTGCATACACAGAGAAAGGAATAAATAAGCTCTTTAATCAGGTAAAAAATCCTCACTTTAACATACTAAGTGAGAAATTGTTTACAAGGATATTTAACAAAGAACACAATCAAGTACAGAAAACTAAAGAAATCGTTAATGATCATTATTATCAATATTCATTGCAGCCTGATGTATTTTGATGCAAGGAGAGTTCCTCAGCAGTTTTCTTTTATCCAATTTATGTTGGTACTTTACACTTATCCACAGGATTTCAGTAGATTTTCTTATAATTTGTGACAGATGTGATTAACAGAATTACCAAAGTTCATCTGCCAGAACCCTGACACTAGTTAACCTTCTACTTGTTCTAATTAAAAAGGAACATTTGAAGATTACAAATGAAAGATCATTAGGCTCAATGAGGGTACTAACAAATGCCAGTAAATAATCAGTGTGCTTGGCAACACGAGTGAATCTGCAGATGCTGGAAATAAATTAAAAACACGAAATGCTGGCAGAACTCAGCAGGCCAGACAGCATCTATAGGAGGAGATAATAACGATGTTTCGGGCCGAAACCCTTCATCTTGGCTGTCCATTTTATAAGGCATGAAGTATTATCTGTAGAATCATTTTGTGAAATCCTTTTAAGTATCTTTAGCAATGCTACATTGCTATAAATAATTATCCCTCCAAAAAGATCAAATTTATTTTCAACAGAAAAGGTTTTACAGAAGAACATAAAATGAGAATAATTGCAATGGACAAGTCAAAGTAGAAATTTACATTGGAGTAGTCAGAATCATTAGACAAATTGTTTTGTTTTAAAATTCTATTGATCCATATTGTCTTTTAACTCGGGTATTAGATACAAGAAATGTATGGCTAGGTACAGAAAAAGACAAACTGGAATCGCAGTTAGCTAACTGAGCCACGAAACAGTGCCACCATCTCACAATTTTACACCAAAAACTGTATACCCACGTATTAAAAGATTTTAGTTGATTTCTTTGCTAATGAAGGTGTAAGATTAGATATTTTGAAGTGTCAAGAATCTAAGAGGAAAACACTTCCATAGATTCTGTAACTAATGGAGCAATAACATCAAGAACAAAAGAATCCTTTTTTAAATAAAATGTTTTAAGAATGTAGGCAGTTTTATCAAAGCCACATTTATTCTCTACCTCTACTTAACAATGAACTTGTGAAAAGGAAGGGAAGTATTATGCCAGATAAGAAATAAATACTGAATGGTGAAGGAAACAAAGCCAACTTTTTTTTCATTTTCCCTCAAAATCATTGTGTTCCTGTTTCCAATTTTGTCATTTATCATGTCTGTGACTCAGACTGCACAAGATTATGGTGTGTTGTTCAACCCTTTGCTCTTCCACTGAAAGCAGTCACAAATGGTCCTCTTCTTTCAAAACTTTACCTGGACTGCCATAAGTCTAATTCATGTCTTCATTACCCCTATCAATAATTTCATTTAAACTTCCCTCAGTGGTATAGACTAAATTCAAGTCAATCAAAAAATACAAGAGTTCCAATCTCTTGTATGTATCCTGTTTTTATGTGGTTTCAGACCTTTGTAGGCACCATAGTGACAGATCGTTAGTGCTGAAACAGGCCATATGGCCAATCTAGTTAATGCTGAACTATTATCCTGGCTAGTCCCATCAAACTGCACCTGGGCCATCACTCTCCATACTCCTCCCATCCATGTATCTATCCAAATTTCTCTTAAATACTGAAATCAAACTTGCATCCACCATTTCCGCTAGCAGCTTGTTCCACTTAAACATTTCACCTTTCACCCTGAACCCCTGACATCTAGGTCTAGTCTCACCCAACCTCAGTAGAAAAAGCCTGCTTGTATTTACCCCATCAGTACCACTGATAATTTTGTACACCTCAATCAAATCTCCCTTCATTCGCCTACACTCCAAGGAATAAAGTACAAACCTATTCAACCTTCCCTTATTACTCAGGTCTTCAAGTACCAGCAGGATGCTAGATAATTTTTTCCTTATTCTTTCAATTTTTGATACATATCCTGCAGCTAGGTGACAAGAACTGCACACAATATTCCAAATTAGGCCTCAACAATCTTATACAACTTCAGGGTAACATCCCAACTCCTGTATTCAATACTTAATGAATGTCAATGTGTCAAAAGCTCTTTTCATTACCCTATCTACCTGTGATGCCACTTTCAAGGAATTATGCATCTATATTCTCAGATCTTTCTATTCTACCACAATCCACAGTGCCCTACTCTCCCATCTGGGTTTGTCCTCCTAAAGTGTATCACCTCACGCTTCTCTATATTCAATTCCATTTACCATTTTTCTATCCATTTTTCCCGCTGGTCTAAATCCCACTGCAAGCTTTGACAGCCTTCCGCTCTGTCTACTACGCTCCCAATTTTGATGTCATCCACAAATTTACTGATCCAGTTTACCACATTATCATCCAAACCATTAATACAGATAACAAACAGTAACAGACCTGGCATTGATCCCTACGGCACACTACATCACATTCCTCCAGTTAGAGAGCCAACCATTCAGTATGACTTCTCCCGCAAAGCTAATTTTGAATCCAATTTACTACCTCATCCTGAACGCCAAGCAACTGAAACTTCTTCACCAAACCTTGTCAAAGTCCTTGCTTAAGTCCATGTAGACTACACCCACTGCCTTTCCTTCACCAGCTTTCCTGATAACTTCCTCAAAAAACTCTATAAAACTGGTTGGATGTGACCTACCATGCACAAAGCCATGTTGATTGTCCCTAATCCAGCCCTATCCACCCAGCACTGAGATTCTACTGATTCTGGAAATCTAGAGTAACACACCTAAAATGCTCAAGAAACCCATATTTTCAGGCAGTGTCTGTTTAAAGAATTGATATTTGCTCTAAGGCCCTTCATCAAAACTGGAAAGGGGGGAAGAAGCCAGAATAAGAAGTTGGGGGAAAGGAAGGAGCACGAACAGGAAGGTGATCAGTGAAGCCAGGTAAGGGGAAAGGTAGGTGGGTGGGAAGGGGGGATGAATTAAGAAGCTGGGAGGTGATAGGAGGGAAAAGGGCTGAAGAAGGAATCTGATGGGAGAGGAGAGAGGAAGGGAAGAGGAGGAAAGGCACCAAGAGAAATAGAGAGTCAGGTGAGGAAAGGAGAGATTAGAGGGGAGCCATTATGAGGAATGGAAAAAGAGAGAATGGGGGATGGAGAAATTACCAGAAGTTAGAGAAATTGATTTTCATGCAGTCAGGTTGGAGGCTGCAGATAAGGAATATGAGGTGTGCTCCTCCAACCTAAGAGTGGTCTCATTGTGGCAATTGAGGAGACCATGACTGACATGTCAGATTGCTGATGGGAATTGGAATCAAGTGTTTGGCCACCAGTAAAATTCTGCTTTGTTGTGGACAGAGAGAAGTTGCTATCCAATTACTTATATATCTGGTCCTTTAGAACCCTTTCCAATAACTTACCTTCCACTACTGATAGATAACAGGCTCACAGACCTGTAATTTCCTAGCTTATTCTTGGAGTGTTTCTTAAACAACGCAACAATATTAGGTATGATGAATAAACTCTTCTCGGGCTTCCAGCCAGGTACTGGTATCAATTTTAACTGATGTTTCAACTTTTTTTACCATTAGGCATCGTCCAGTCTTCCGGCATCTCACCAATGGCTAAGAACATTTTAAAAACCTCAGGGAAGGCCTCTGCAATTCTCCACTAGCCTTCCAAAAGGTCCAAGAGCTCCAGAGTCCAAGGGAACACCTTATTAGGCTCTGAAGATTTATCCACTGTACTTTGCCTCCAGACAGCAAACATCACCTCCTCTGTAATCTCTATAGGGTCCATGACCTCACTACTGTTTTGCTTCAGTTCTACAGACTTTTTGTCCATCTCCTGAGTTAATAGAGATGCAAAAAATTAATTTAAGATCTTCTCCATCTCTTTCAGCTCCATGCATAGATGACCATGCTGACCTTCAAGAGGACAAATTTTGTCTCTTGGTACCCTTTTGCTCTTCATATGTCTGTAGCAGCCCCTGGGCTTCTCCTTTCCCCTTGTCTGGTAGAGCATCCTCATGCCTTCTTTTAGCCCTGGTGATTTCCCTGTTAAGTGTTCTCTTCCATTTGTTACACTACTCAAGTACCTAATTTGTCCCTTGCCACCTATATCTGCTATGAATATCTTTCTTCTTAACCTCTTAATATCTCTCAAAAACAATGTTACTAAAACCTGTTATCCTCGCTTTCTATTCTGACAGGAACATACAAACTCTGTACTTTCAGTGTATCCTTATCTCATTTCTAGTTTTCACATCTGCATCTTTCTAACCTGCGTTATGAGCACCATGGTAGCACAACGGTTAGCACTATTACCGCTTGGGGCATCAGAGTTCAGATTTCAATTCCGGTGCCGTCAGTTTGAAGTTTGTACCCCTGAGCAAGCTTGCGGTTTCCTCCCAAGTTCCAAAGATGTACCAGTTAGTAGGTTGACGATCATTGTAAATTGTCCTGTGTTTAGACTAGTGTTAAATTGGTGGGTTGCTGGGCGGTGTGGCTTGTTGGATCCGACTGTTTAATTTTTAGATTGGACTGTTTAATTGTTATTTTCTTTGCAATTATTCAATTAGTTGTCTGCTTGTGTTTTATAAAATTATGTGCATTAAATAGTTTAATATGCCTCCTAGTGGTTATAATATTTATATGCAGTTGCTTAGTCTGTATTCACTGGTGGTTACATATGTATGATTCTGGAAGTATCTCCTGTGCTGCAATATTTGAATAACAGCTATCTCATTGGTTGACTCTTATCTACAAATTTGAATGGAATTTTCCTTGTCTATTTACTATAAAAGAGCTGCTCCATGCTGACCACCATCTTCTTATTCTTTCTCTCTTCAATTAGTAGACCTCTCTCACTGTGCATTTTCAACTCTCTCTTTGTTCTAAGTTCAAGGTTCACTTAATAAAACAACACATTTGGGCTATTTTCCTGACACTTGAATGAACCTTGAGAATCCAACAACTGACAGTTAGCGGGATGGTTATAATAAAGACTAGGAATAATTGAAGACAAAGTGATTTTCAACACCAAGACAAAAGAGGATAAGAGGTTTCTTTTTTCCAATTTGCCTGAGATAAAAATTAGCGCTGGCTTCAATATCATCGGATGGGAGTTAGAAGGGAGGAACTACTGCATCGCTATTTTGGAAAAAAAATCTGTAAAAAAAGAACGTGAGCCAGTAGAGCTCACATTAAATATGCAAGCTGGTAAAGCACCAAAAACAAAATTAAATGAGTACCAGCAGCACAGCATGTATGTAAAAAAAAATCGTGCAAGCCACTAACTTAAATACTTGCATGCTAGGAGAGCATGGGAGAAAAAAAATTACATTTGCGTTGCAGGACATCTTATTAAAATTTTAGTTTCAATTTATTAATATATCAAGGTAGTGGTCAAAGCAATCTAAAGTACATACGAATTAAGATCGAATCAAAACTACGGCCAAAGTTGTGAAACTTACCTTCTAAATCTTTGAAATAACTGGACAAGCAAAGAAACAATGCAGTAATTAAACTGAAGTGCAGTGAACGGAGTTTCAAAGCAGATTGAGTCAGTTTCAAACAATGCAGCCAGAACTTCAAGTGGGTGATCCTACCAGTGAAGCTTCTAGTGATACTGCCAGTGATGCTACCTCTGGTGCTCCGCCCTGGGAAACACCACCCACATCAGCCCTTCCTCTGAGACAGCAAAACCGTCCAAGCTCAGTAGACACTTTCCTGGATATCAAGTAACAACTGCTTAGTGGTCAAAGTGTTGTACTGTTCCTGAGGCACCTAATATTATCATTCAATGAGTGAGCTCAGTGAATCCAGCGACACTGTTACCATCAGACAGGGAAGACTAAGATGACCATGACTGTGCAAGAACAAAAACATGCCTAGAAATTATTACAAAGAAATGCCTTTATCAAACCCCAAATCTGATTCTGTATGCTGATGACTTCTCAACGATGGAGAGAGAAATTTGAATAGTTGTTTCTGAAACTTAAGGGCTGGCATCAGGAGGCATGGCTCCTGACACCCCCATACAAGAGGCTCTGATTGAAGCCTATAAACTGGCAGAAGGAAGACCAGCTAATGTCTACACTGATTCTTGATATGCTTTTGGAGTTGTTGGTGAATTTGGATACTTATGGAGACAGAGGATTTCTTATAGCTTTAGGAACACCTATCAAGAATGGCCAACCAGTAGAAGAATAGATGCTGCATTAAAATGTAAAAACCACTCCAAAATCACTACAATGGAAAGCTGAGGAAATGCATCGTGGAAAAAATTGCAAAAAAGGCAGCATGGGAAAGGGCAAATTAAATAAAAGAAAAACCAGGAACAAATGCATTGAACCCAATAACCTGACGAATTATGGGGAAAAAGCTGAACTCTGTATCACAGATGAACATACAGGATATTTAAGAGATGCAAGCTCAATGCTCTGGCCAGGAATAGTGGTTCTGGGTGGAAAATGGTGGGAGATTAAACAGTAATGGAATATGGAGATATGGAGATATGGCACTAGTCATAGACTAGTAGCTACAACTACATTGCTTCCTGATCTGGCACAGCACATACACTCCCTGGGACACATTTTAGACAAAAGATGATTGACATATTTTCCCAATGGTGGTGGAAACCAAAGTTCAGGGCACAAGCTCAACAAACATTTGTAAGAGGCATGACATGCCAAAAGACAAACCCTGGAGCAGTGGAAAAGCTAGCACAATTATGTGCTCCTGTCCACCTGGTCCATTTTTATACTTTCAAATGGACTATGTTTCTTTGCCAAAGTGTCAAGGATACTCAGTACTGGTAATAGTGTTCAAGCTTTCAAGATACATGGAAGCTATTCCAGCAAGGAAAGGGACTGCCACACATACAGCAAAGACTTTGATCAAGGACTACATTCCTAGATGGGGGTTGTCATGTCACATTGACTCTGACCAAGGAACACATTTCACTCGGAGTGTTAGTCAGGAATTATGTCGACTGATGAACATTGAATGGTGTTTTCATTGTCCACATCACCCAGTCATCAGGGCCAAACCAAACAAAAGAATGAAACCATCAAACAATGACTGACTAAGAATCATGAAGAAGGCACATCATAGCCTACAGTTCTTCCTATAGTCTAATGCAGCATCAGAACACCCCAAACAAGAAAACTAAATTAAGTCTATTTGAGGTGGTAACAGTGCATTCTGTGTCACTGATGGGAGCTCTCGATCTCTGAGAGGCTGATATACACAATATGGCCAATATTTAGTTAACTACTGTGTGAAATCAACCCAAGCTGTCTAATCTGCTTTTCAACAGATTTCGGTTACTTTGAATGATCCAACAGAAGGAAGACAAAATATGATTCTCAGTGTGTGGGTCCTGATTAAGAAACTGCTTTAAGAACCATTGGGTGGGAGCTCAATGGAACACTTCTTATAAAGTGCTGTAAGTTCCCGACTCATTGGTGAAAGTAGAAGGTAAAAGCAGGTGGTTACACGCCAGCCACTGTATGCGAGCTAAAGTTGAGGTTAACGTGCTAATAACCACTTGGCCCAGCACCTACACTGCTGGACTACAGTGAGCAAATCACTAAGCAGCCAGAAGACTTCAAACAAGTCGACAACAAATGGACATTATGACGTTTATTCTGATACTAGTTATTATTATATTTTGCCAAATTTCCCTATTTACAATGAGTACTAATGTTTGTACTAATATGTCATCATAATTTACATCATTTTTACTTATTTAAGGGCCATCATATCTGCCTACAAACCTGCCTAACCATGACATAATTGGATGAATACCTTGAAGAATATATACCCTTTGATATTTCATAACTTAAATGGTTATTGATTATTTTATACTTAATGTAGATACAACAAGTATTTCTGTCTCTGAATCTTCAGATATTATGATTCTAAATGTGTGATTTAGATTCAAATGGGGAATTGTTAGATCCGTCTACTAATTATTAGATTGGGCTCTTTAATTGTTATTTTCTTTGCAGTTTAACAATTAATTGTCTGATTGTATTTTATGTAATTACTTATATACATGTAACAGGTTAATATGCCTCCTAGTGATCATAATATGTATATCCAGTTGTTCAGTGTGTATCTACCAGTTGTTACATATATATGATTCTGGAAGCTTCCTTGGTGCTGAATTATTTGAATAAGAGCAATCTCATTGGTTGATTCTTATCTACAAATTTGAATGGGAATGTTCCTATCAAAGAGCTGTTTCATGCTGAGTGCCATCTTCTACTCTTTCTCTCTCTCTTTAATTAGTAGACCTCTAACACCGTTTATTCTCAACTGACTGTTCTATTAAAATTTAATAGAATGATCATGAAGTACAAGTTTTATGCCCTTTTCTTTACTTCTGAAAGGATTGTGGATTAAAACATCAGAATACAACAGTGCTGTATTTCTTAATAAAATACTATCTCCATCTCCATCTGGATTTCCAGCTCTTGTATAATACCTTACTGTTTCTCTTCCACTAGAGGAGATTGGTCACTTACTCTTCAAAGCTCTCAATCAAAGCCCTCATTGTCCTTCAAAGCTCTTCAAAGCCCTCATTGCCCGTTCCTTTGGAAGGCTAGTAAAAACGTGGTATCCAATTTTGAGAGATTGCGGGTGTGGAGGTAGGGAAGCAAATGTAGGAGTGGGTATTTTCTATTATGCTGTCGAAGAAATTAGAAAATAAATGCATAGTTGGGCAAAAGAAGCATTGATCGCATTCATAAACACAAGGTACTCTGCAGATGCTGGAAATCTTGAGCAACACACATAAATGTTGGAGGAGCAGCATCTATGGAGAAGAATAACCACTCGATGCTTTGGGCTGGAAAAGCATTCCGGCATTTTCCTGACCATGCATCATTCCCTTCCCTCCCCCATCTCTGCACCATATTTAATTCTCAAACACCTCTCCTTGGAACCGAATCTTTGGTTTCCTGGCTACCAGGTCACAATCAGTAAGAATAGGCAATCGCAACTTTACCATGATCATTCTCTATGTGTTGCCCATACAAATACAATATACTGTAACATTTTAACCAAAACACAGCTTCACAGGTGGAGACTGAAAGCCTGCCATCGTTTGTTGTTGTTCAACGGTTGATTCAGGTATTCTCCCGATGCTGCTCTGCCGTTTCTTTTACTCCGCACATATTCTATTTTTATTATATTAATGATATGTAATAATTTTTACTGTTTAAATTTGTATGTGTGATATGTAACACAAAGACTGCTTACTGGTAGTACGAAAATTTAAGAGTTGTAAATAATGGTGATCCCAAGCTATCTCATTATATATTTCAAAATCTGAAAAAATCCAGAACACATCTGGCCCCAAGTATAAGGAGTACTCAACCTGTATATAAAAGTAAGTAGTGCAAAAAAAAGAAAAGAAAAAGAGAAAACTAAATAGTGAAGTAGTGATCACAGTGCAGTAAAGCTGTTCCTAAAATACGTGTGTCATCAGGCTCCTGTACGTCCTTGATGGTAGCAGTGAGAAGGGCATTTGCTGGGTGATGGGGGTCCTTAATGATGGTTGCAGACTTCTTGTGGCATTTCCTTTTGAAGGTGTTCTTGATGCTAATGCCATGATGGAGCAAGCTGAGCTGGCAAAATTCTGCAGTTTTTTTCTGATCCTGTGAGGAAGTCCCTCCATACCAGATGATGATGCAACCAGTTAGAATGCTCTCCTCTGTAAAAATCTTCAAGAGTCGTTGGTGAGCAAGTCTGCTCACACTCCTAATGAAATATACCTCAGAATATCTGACAATTATAAACCAATTGTAATTTTAGTTTCCAATTTTTTTTTCTCTCTTAGGAGGCACACGAAAGTAATACAAAACAGATTTCTTGCTGGAAGATGATGATAAAGAAATTGGAACTGGTTTCAAACAGCTAGTTTCTGCAGCTGTATCCCACCTCCCCAATTAGTTCCCAAACTAAATAAACTTCTGAGTCTTATTTCATAATTTATAATGAAAAGTATTCCCAACAAAGAGAATGAAAACAAAAGATCATGCAGATATTATCTTCAATCCATGTCTCATATCAGTTGAGTTTGAATTGACCTAATACACCACCCTTCTATAGAGGCTGCTGGGCCTGCCAGGAATTTCTTGCTTTTGTTGAAGACTATAAAATTTGAACTTGACAATATCAATGACGTTAAGTAGAGAATAACATCTTAAATGCTTTTGCTTAAAATATGACCTGATCTTAGCAGTTACCTTTCCTGCTCTCTGTCTGCACTGTTAAATTTACTTTCTCTGTCCAACCTTATTGGACTTGCTTACATTAACTACAATTTTCCATGAAATCAATCAATCCTGAACTTATTCACACAGTCATCACCCACTTTTCAGAACTTCTCCCAATTTGGGTTCATCTGCAAAGCCAGTAAGATTATGATCTCAACTCTAATCATTTATAAACAAAAAAAAAGCCAATGTGATAAAAATGATAACCAAGTTCTGCTTTCTGTTTATAACCATATTTTAAATTTAACTTTAAAACAAATTTTAAATTTTAAAACTAATCTAAATTTAATTTGAAAACTAATTTTAAATTTGAAAACTAATCTAAATATCGCCATGGTAGCATAGTGGTTAGCACAACACTTTACAGCAGAGGTGGCACAGGCTAAGTTTCCACCTTGTCTGTAAGGAGTTTGTATGTTTCTCCCTGAATACTTGGGTTTCCTCTGGGTGGCTCCACTTTCCTCCCACAGTCTAAAGATGTGTTGGTTGGTAGGTTAATTGGTCATTGTAAACTGACCAATGATTAGGCTAGGAGTAAATCAGGGGATTGCTGCTCGAAGGTCTGCAGGGCCTTACTCTGTGCTGTATCAGATTAAATAAATAAATCCTCTTTATGCACAGAATCCAACACTCACAAGGTCAGCTATCTACTACTGGGAGTGTTAATAAATATAGTGCTTTCCACCACAGCCATCTCCTGTGATGTCCAATTAATCTTTTGCCATGAAATGTTTGTATTTGATGTTTTGCACTGGAAAGTAGTGAAATATCAATACACCACAACTAGGGTCAGAAACACCAGAGATCAAGAATGTGTAAAGATCTGCAGCCATTGAAAAGATTGGAATAGTTATATACTTCAGCCTGCTTTGACAAACTGATTCACATAAAAGGTGAACTTGGAACCTTAGTCGCATCCTTATTTCTTAAAATATACAGCATGTCTGTGCACTTATGCCTTGCAAATTATGAGCATTTAACTTTCCTGGATTTCCTAAACCTAGTTCATACCCGTACACTTGATGAAGTGATAAAGTAATACAACATTATAAGCACGATAATATTATTCAATATTAAAAACACCAATAGAGTTCTAACACTATAAACAAAATACATCATACTCAGAAATTTGTTATCATTTATCTATATTTTGCATGCAGGAAACATCCCTAGCTTCACATCTGTTTATTATTTTTGGTTCAGCTGTAATAGAATTGTTCTCCCAAATGGCCAGCACCAGTTTATCCATGTGTATTACTATTTCTAAAATAATAAGGTGAACTTCACAGATACTGGTGTGATTCAAGCTGGTTGCCACACTCTCTTTTCCCTCAGACACCCGCAAACAACTGGGTGCCCTCCAAACCATCTTTGAATTATTCAGCTGAGTGTTTGGAATGGTTTTCCATTATCTTATTAGAAGCATGTGACTTAGTCATTAAAAGAAAACTAGACTATATGAATGTTTAGTCTCTATAATAAAATGCCATGAAATTGTTAAATCCAATAATGAATGTAGAATGAAAATGTAAAAGATCTTCTTACAAATCAAAAGTCTTAAGAATTTAACCTTGGATGTTGACTATAAAATAATGTTTATATATTATATATTATGAACAGAACTCTTTATTTTAAAAGAAATGCTATAGTACATTTCATATAGGAAGCTTTTATTTTGCAATTTGGAATCCATGTGAAATATATGTGACTCCAAAGTGTGACTCTTCAGATGAAGCAAAATTTCAAGCATGCACGATCTTTAGTTGAATCTTAATAACGCCATCTGTCAGCTTATCCATGTAATGTTGGCTACAAATTGGTAAGAATTCAGAATAAGTTCTGGCTATGTTGACATTTCTGAAGCCGACTTACTCTGAGGCTATCACAATGTTAAACAAAAGGGGACTGACAATCTTGGGATTTTCCTTTCAAAATGCAGACCCAGAATTTTTAACAGATATTTTATGAACGGGAAAATGGAGTTGCAAAATTGGGCTGCACAGTCATTTAGTGAAGCAGAAAAGGTGCCAATTTTCTCTCAGTTCCAGGCATGAATCATAACTGCCCAATCTTAGCAAGGTTTACATGGTTTGACGAATTGGGAAGAACGGGTGTGCATGCTTCACTTGTACAAGCCAGTAGTATGCTAAGTAGGTCATCTGTGAAACTAATTCAACCCTGAAATGAATATTACCATGAAACAAACCACAATGATTCAACTATATATCAATCATGCAAAGTAAACCTAGCATGTGGCCACAAAAAAAAAACACTAATCCATTCTACCACTTATTTTATTTGGATAATTATCAACGTTTTCCAGGTTTGTTGGTGATTCATGGGAATTTATTGGAGGGAACTGTGGTAATTGCCTTGAAAAATGTGCCAGGGTTGGGTTAATATTCTGGTGTCGTACCTGTTGGTAACGGATAAATTTGATACATATTTTTTTAACCCAAGAAGTAGCAGAAAGAATGACAACACAACTAGCTACCATTAGAGATAAGGGAAGGTGAGGGCAGCTGCCCCAGTTTTCAAACCCTGCCTCCAGGAGCAGTTCTACTGCTATGTGTACCTCAGGAAGGAGCTGGGTCTTCAGGAAATGTACTTCATGAGCTGCTGGCTGTCTGAAACCAAAAAGGCCAGAAGATTCCGTCCTACTGAAGTAAATGGGACTGAATTTTAGTGATAAGAGTTCATCATGCAGACACTATGATACTGCAAAGTTAGCACAAGGAATTGAGGTCCTTTTGTTTACCCTGCTGTTACACTTTAAGTCCTTACATATGCTGTTGCATAAACAGACAGCTACACACAGTGGCTACTTTATTTGTTATCCACTGTACCTAACAAAGTGGCCAGTGGGTGTATATTTGTGATCTTCTGTTGTAGTAGCAAATCCGCTTCAAGGTTCGATGCGTTGTGTGTTCTAGAAATGCTCTCCTGCTCACCACTGTGTAACACGAGGTTATTTGAGTTACTGTTGCCTTTCTATCAGCTCGAACCATTTTGGCCATTCTCCTCTGATCTCTCATTAACAAGGCGTTCTCATGCATGAAATTGCTGCTCACTTGCTGGATTTTTTTTTGTTTTTTGCAACACCCTCTATAAACTCTAAAGACTGTTGTGCATGAAAATCCCAGGAGATCAGAAGTTTCTGAGATATTCAAACCAACCTGTTTGGCACCAACAATTGTCCCATGTTCAAAGTCACTTAGATCACATTTCTTCCCCATTCTGGTGTTTGATCTGAACAACAATTGAACCTCATGACCATGTCTGCATGCTTTTATGTATTGAGTTGCTGCCACATAATTGGTTGATTAGAGATTTGCATTAATGAGCAGGTGTACAGGTGTAACTAATAAATTGGCCATGGAGAGTATATCTTCCATTATAGATTATCAATAATTAATTATGGCTTTCCATTCCTCTTTTGTTTGGGTATGTATTCTTCAGTGATGTGGACATACATCTGTAACCCCGAAGTCTTTATGAATTTATAACTTTTGGAAAAAGTAATGTGACAAAACAGAACCTGTAAGATCTCAGAGTCCTATGCTGATTTGCTGGTTTGGATGGAGGCTTACAAGAAATCTGTGTATGTTTTATATCAAGATGTATGTTTATGGCAGTAATGTTTTGACAATAGAGAAAAATACAGGACACAGCTAAAATGGAGGAAGAAGCCTCTAAAGACAAATGGACTGATGGAAGAATAGATGCCTGGAACCAGAGATGGATGCAGATAAAGGAGGAATGTTATGGGATGGAACAGCCCAATAACTGATTTCAGTATAAGTATAAAAGTGGATTGTTTTAAGGTATCAGATTTAAGCTACCTATGAACTTAATGTAACGAGGTAGACTTTCCTTCCAAGTAAATAAAACATGCCTATAACATGATCCACTCTAAACTTGTAGTTTGTTACCATACATTAGAAGACCTATTTGAATGCTACACAAGTGATCTATGTTTGGTTGCATGTATCGCTTCATTTAGTTGTCCCACATCTTTGCCACGTTGAAAATGCTTGAAAGCGTAAACTAACTGAAGGCCCTGATAAAGGGTCATGGCCAAAAACTTCAACTCTTTATTCCTCTCCATAGATGCTGCCTGACTTGCTGAGTTCCTCCAGCATTTTGTGTGTGTTGCTCAAGATTTTCAGCATCTGTGTAACCTCTTGTGCTAAACCAATGACATTTTAAAATTCTTGTCTGTAGCCCTGCTGGTTTTCGGGAATTATCTATTCAGATATTTCTTGTGTATACTGAAGATTTCTGCTCCAGTTATTGATGTCTCTGCTGACCTGGTCTTCCGGAATTTTAAATTTTGAGTTATTTTGAATTTCATAGAGAAAAAAATTCTAATTCTGGTAACTATGTCAGTCAGAGGTAAGCTGAAAAGACACGGTTTTCAAAATGGAATGCTCTGCTTTGGATGTGATTCTGGAACTGTTGCAGCCTGTGATCTTCTGTTTGGAGATCATTTGAGTGTTCCACCGCTCTGCAATCTCTGAGAGGATTCCGGGAGGCAGAGGCAGCATGTTTGAACCTTACGGTGGGCAGGCTGCAGGATGGAGAGCAAGTCGACATTTGACTCCATTTCACTGATTAAAGCTTCCATCAATCACCGATTAAAGCAATGAGGGAGATTGAAACATTGAGGCAAATGCAGAAGGTGATCACCGGCTTCCTGCCGTTCACTGGGGATCGGTCTGCTATCAGACTCAGCCTGCTGCTGTTCCTACAGAACGTTACCCAGTTTTTCTGTGTTTTGTATATGGACTTGGATGAAGACTTTTTTGTCAGTCTTATAGCTCTTTATGTTCTGTGTTTTTCAGCCTGCCTTTCTTGTTTTACTTTTGTATGGGGCGGGGGGAATTCGGGAGTTGATGTGCCTGTTCCATTTTTGTTCATTATTTTGTGCGAGGGAGAGGGATTTTGGGGTTGATGTTCCTGTTCTATTTTTGCTGTTTTTTGTATGCAGGGTGTGGGGATTTGGGGGTTGATGTTTGTGCTGCCTTTCCTTTCTTTCTTGGTTTCATGGCTATTTGGGGAAGAAGAATTTCAGAGTTGTATACTTTGTTAATAAAGGATACATAGAGTTGGGGGCGATGTATTAGCATGGAGAGAGGATTGGTTAACTAATAGAAAGCAGAGTTGTGATACACTGGTTGGCAATCAGTGGTAAGCAGTGTGCTGGAGAGGTCGGTGCTGGGCCCGCAACTGTTCACAATATATATTAACAATCTGGAAGAGGGGGACCGAGTGTAGTGTATCTAAGTTTGACGATGATACAAAATTGAGTGGAAAAGCAAATTGTGCAGAAGATACAGAGAGTCTGCAGAGAGATATAGATAGATTAAGTGAGTGGACGAGGGTCTGGCAGATGGAATACAACATTGGCAAATGTAAGATCATCCTCTTTGGAAGGAAAAATGAGAGCAGATTATTATTTAAATGGTAAAAAATGCAGCATGCTGCTGTGTAGAGGGACTTGGGAGTGCTTGTGCATGAATCACAAAAGGTTGGTTTGCAGGTGCAGCAGGCTATCAAGAAGGCAAATGGAATGTTGGCCTTCATTGCTAGAGGGATTGAATTTAAGAGCAGAGAAGTTATGTTGCAACTGTACAGGGTACTCGTGAGGCCACATCTGGAGTACTGTGTGCAGTCCTGGTCTCCATACTTGAGGAAGGATATACTGGCTTTGGAGACTGTGCAAAGGAGGTTCACCAGGTTGATTCCACAGATGAAGGGGTTGGATTATAAGGACAAACTGCATTGCCTGGGACTGTACTCACTAGAATTCAGAAGAATGAGAGGAGATCTTATACAAACAGATAAAATTATGAAAGGGATAGATAAGATAGACATGTGTTTCCACTGGTAGGTGAGATTAGAACTAGGGGATATATCTTCAAGATTCGGGGGAGTAGATTTAGGATGGAGATGAAGAGGAGCTGCTTTTCCCAGAGGGTAGTGAATCTGTGGAATTCTCTGCCCAATGAAACAGTGGAGGCTACCTCAGTAAATATATTTAAGACAAGGTTGGATAGATTTTTGCATAGAAGGGGAATTAAAGGTTATGGGAAAAAGGCAGGTAGGTGGAAATGAGTCCATGGCCAGATCAGCCATGATCTTATTGAATGGCGGTACAGACTCGAGGGGCCAGATGGCCTGCTCCTGCTCCTATTTCTTATGTTCTTATGAACCTTAGACCTTTGAAATAATTAGGTCATCTAGTTACTATGGAATACAACTAAACTTAGTTATCAACCATCAAGAGAGAATTAGAAAACAATTGTAAAGGAAAAAATATTAAAATTAATGAACAATAGGAAAAGCACAAGAAAGCAGAAGCAAATGAAATATCTTTCAGAGGCACAAGACCTGAATAGTGTTGTATAGTTCTGTAAATTGCTCATCCTTTAAAAGTGCAAATCCTTTAAACAGCAACATTGAAATGGACTAACTTTTGACATAAATGAGCCTTTGCCAAACTTGTAATCATGCCCTAAGCCAAACACTGATAATGCAGAAATTTGAGAATTTCCCTGAGAAAAACCATGAATGCTAGTTTTGAGACCTGTCTATACAGTTCTGATAATAGAGGAAAAGTAATTAAATATCTGTGGGAAAATTCGAAGTATTTTTTCAAACCAAGTAAACTAGTTTGAATTGCAGTTATGTGTAATTACTGCAGTTACTGGTAATGTAAATTATAAATATTAAAAAAATAAGTTTTATGAGAATTCATCACAATTACAATTCCCCATAAGTGCCAGCAATCTGTTATCATTATGCATGCATTAATGCAGAAATCACTAAACAGTGGACAACTAGATTCGAGTATTGGAGTCCTTCTGCAAGGAGCCATCAAATAACAAATATCTTATCACTTAAAATGGGAAATCAACTTTAACAATATGCATCAGGTTAGGCCTAATAGGGAGTTCTGCTCATCTGGGAGTTCTTCAGTCTTGATGAAGGGCTTTGACGCAAAATGTTGACTGTACTCTTTTCCATAAACTTTGCCTGGCCTGCTGAGTTCATCAGCATTTTGTCTGTGTTACAGGGAGTTCTTCTCCATTGATTTCAACATGAAAAAGTTGTTGTAAGAAATAGAGGCAGACTTATTTAAGTTTAGTTCAATTATTTTAACTGTTGCTGTTTATTCAAAGATATATATTGTTATATGGTATAATCATTTGCCTTTAATTATTTTCTTCAATTGATTTTAACTTTACAGAGTATTAGAAATAATCCCAGTACTTGACAACTGTCTAAGCCAGGCATGTGCCTTAACTGCTGCCAAAGATGTTTTTACCATCTTTACACTGTATGGTGGAATAAGTTATGTTGTTTATGTCATTTATGTCAAAACACATTCAATAAAGTTAATGCAAAAGTTAAAAGCTCATGGCATTAGGGATAACTTAAATGGTACAGGATTGCCAATCACCAGAAAACAAAGAATCAGGATGAATAGTGGCAACCTGTTACCACTGGGTTGCCACTAACACATGTGCTGGAGCTTTAGCTTGACCCAAAAATGAAGGGGCCAAGCCCATTGGTGTCGTATTTACCACTGACATTTGCTGCTTGTCTTGACTTGTGTTCTCATTTTGTGTCTCATTTTTTTTAACTTCCCTTTTGAACTTCATTGATTCTCAATACTGGCAACTTTGTTTGGCAAAGTAACATTTTAATAAGGGGTGAAATGTGAGTACAGCTTCTAAACCGAATACTGTGTAAATACAGGGACTACACTGAAGAGAATGGAAAGCAGTAAGTTAATAAGTGGTTCAAGCATTGTGAACTTTTGGAATTTTCCATCTCTGAGTGTTGTAGAAATTATTTGCCTGAATATAATAATAATAATAATAATAATAAAAATATTTTATTGATCCCAATATATTCAAGGCTGAATGACAAAGTTTTGGAAAACTGTCGAACTGAGAATTACAAGGAACTTGCAGGTCCAAATCACATTAGTAATCACTGAATGCCGGAGTAGACTGTTCCTGCTCCTGGCTTACGCCAATGTGACCCTGCCATTATGTAACTCTTCTTCAATGAACATAAGGTCAGTCATTTTCTGCAGTGGCATCGTGTATGAGAAGTGGGAGCTTTATGAATTGGGTCAATGACGAGGACATATTTTGGACCAGATCTTGCTCTCAATCAAAGCCTAATCAGAAAACTATTTGCAGTTTAGTTCTGTACAGTGAAACTCCATTGACTACACTGAATCATAAGGCTTTATAAATTGTGAATTTTCTTAGGCACCAGGAGGCACAATTTAAAATGTTTTCCAATTCAGTGAGCATTTGATTTATTTAGAAACTGACTACTGAACATGAATGAATGATTAAACAGAACATTTAAGAGTCATTTTCAATTAACTGAAATCATATGGAAGATGAAACAATAGGAGTATATTTTTGGGTAACAAACTGTTATTGAGCAATATTAATAAAAGCCATCATAAAGTGGTGTCAGTAGAAAGCCAGAGTGTAAATGATTGCACTATTCCCTGTCAATCATTATGCTGCAATTTACTGAATGTAAATTTGTGCACATAATTTAACTATGTGACCATCCACTCATTGAAATTGGCTGCACATGGTGACAACATAAGAGTTAGTTCCAGTGGAAATGATTGCAGAAAGTACATCAGCTTTCCTCAATTAGTAACCTCAAGAAATATTTTATAATAGAAGAAAAGGGAAACCATCTATTTTACCACATTCTCCAAATACACTGATCTGTAGCCTGACTCATAAGAACCACCATACATTTTGCCTTGAAATTTCCATCTGCATCCAAAGCAGAAAACAGAAGCAGACCCCGGTTTGTCTGTTCTGGCTAACCCCTGGGTCATGGTTGTGCAGATGGTCCTACTTATGAATTTGGATCAGGAATAGGTTATTCTGCCCCTCGAGCCTGCTCTGCTATTTAATAAGATCGAGGCTGATCTGAGTAAAAACCTTAACTCTGTATTCTTGTGCAACACTGGTAACCTTTTGCAGTATGGATTTACTGCTAATGTGATGGCTTCTCTGTAATGTTCACTGCTGAGGTATTGGTTTCTCTGCAGCAGCAATGTTTGGGTTATGACTGGAGATAACAGGACTGTGGTATGTATGTTAGCCAATCAGGATTTTGTTGCTTTGTCTTGTGAGTTTGGAGGGGGATTTTTCACAGGCTTTACCAGGGAGAAATGAGGATAGAAGATGCGAATGGAGAGATCTGATAGACTGCTGGACTGAGTGGACTTAGAGTGAGGGTCTGAAGGGCAGTAACGATCGGAGGAGGTTGATGGTGGACAATCAACTTACAAGTGAGCTCTAACATTGCACAACAGACTGTTTAATAAGATTGGGCCTTTTAATTTTCTTTTTTTTTCATTTCTTTACTAACCATATAGTCAAAGTAAGAATTGTAAAGCTTAATCATTTAATTGCATATTGTATACTGTTTGTTATTTCAGGGTACTGGTTTGTAACAGGGAACACAATGAGATTTCTTATGTTTGGCTGGGCCGGGGGCTATCACCCACTATATCAAGCTGCTGGCTGAACTGAGAGTTACACAAGGCATATGTGGCATTAGCCAGTTAACCTCCTTTCACCTTCTCTATATGCTCACCCATTTCACAATATATTTCTAGCATTAATTGTTCTTAAGCACTCTCTGAAGACTTTGCATTTGTTGCATATCTGAGTCACTGAAGGAGCCCCACCATCCAGGACATGCCCTCTTCTCATTGTTACCACCAGGAAGGAGATACAGAAGCTGAAGGCACACACTCAGCAATTTAAGAACAGTTTCTTTTCATCAGCCATCTGATTTCTAAATGGACGTTGAAGTAGGGATGATTACTACCTCATTACTTTTTATTTCCGTGTTTGCACTACTTATTTAGCTATTTAATATATACACATATATGTTTTTTTCTCGATATTTTTCATGTATTGTACTGCTGCCTCAACGTTATGCTGGTGATATCAAACCTGAATCAGATTCTGAAATGCATTTTATTTTGGTCTTCTTGAATGTTGCTTTTATAGAGCAATTCAAATTACTTTTGCCTGGATAGGGAAATGATAAAGAGGCAGAAGACAAGCTTAATGGCTAAGTACAGTAAATGAGGAGATGCGATTAGTGCCATCTACCAAGATGGTTTCAGCATTTATCAATGGCAGTCACATAGAGAGTCACATATCCAAATTTCCTGTTACCATGTCAGGCAGCATAGTATTGAGACGGAAGAAAAGAGTTACAAAGAATTATTGATGACAAAATGTGTAGAAAAGTTTATGAAATTGAGAGAAAAATTTGTGGCAGTTGGAAAACAAAGATGTGAAAGGTGAGGTTATCCACTTTGGACCACAGAAGTATGAGTGAAAGTTTCTTAACTAAATGGTCAGAAGTTGTGGGTCAGGCAGCATCTATGGAAATTAATAAACTATCAATGTTTCAGGCTGAGTCCCTTCATCAGGACTTTAAAGGTAAGGCAAAGAAGCCAGAATGAAAAGGTGGGGAAGGAGAAGGAGGACAAGCTAAGAGGTGATAGGTGAAGCCAGGTGGAGGGAAAGGTAAAGGACTGAAGGAGAAAGAATCTGAAAGGAGAGGAAAGCAGACCATGAGAGAACATGAAGAAGAAGGGACACCATGGGAAGACGATATGCAGGTGATGAGAATAGGTCAGAGGTTAGAGTGTGGAATAGAAGAAGAGGGAAGGGAGAGTGGAAAGAACTACAAGAGAAGGAAATCAATGTTCGTACCATCAGGTTGGTGGCTACCTTAATGGAATATGAGGTGTTGCTCCTCTACCCTGAGAGTAGCCTAAGGAATCCATGAACTGAACAGGATAGAGATGATCACCTCAAAACTAATCAACAATCTCCAAGACCTTGGCCTCCGTACCTCTTTTAAAATTGAATCCTCAATCACATCACTGACACAGCCCGATCAGTTTGGACTGGCAACATCTCCTCCACAATCAGCATCAGTACAGGTGCAAAACACCGCTGTGTGCTTCGCTCCAATGCCATATTCAAGTTTGCTGATGACACCTCAGTCATAGGCTAAATCAAAGGTGGTGATGATGAATCAGCATATAGGAGGGAGACTGAAAATCTCGCTGAGTGGTGCCATAACAACCTCTTACTCATTGACTTCAGAGAAGCCAGAATTTCATGAGCCAGTTCTCATCGGAGGATCAGTAGTGGAGAGTCTATTGACTGGCTGCATCACAGCCTGGTATGGAAACACTAATACCCTTGAACGGGAAATCCTACAAAAAGTAATGATATGGCCCAGTCCCATCATGAGTAAAGCCCTCTCCATGATTCAGCACATCTACATGAAAAGTTGTCACAGGAAAGTAGCATTCCTTACCACCCAGAGCATGCTCTCTTCTCACTGCTACCATCAGGATGAAGGTATAAGAGCCTCAAGACCCACACACCAGGTTCAGGAACCAACCATGAATTAACCCCTAACCATCAGACTCTTGAACCATAGGGGCTAACTTCACACAACTTCATTTGCCCTATCATTAAAATGCTCCCACAACCTATTGATTCACTTTCAAAGGCTCTTCATTTCATGTTCTTGATATTTATTGTTTATTTATTTATAATTATTTTCTTTCTTTTTGTATTTGTACAGTTTGTTGTTTTTTCACACTGGCTGAATGCTCAAGTTGGTGTGGTCTTTCATTGATTCTATTAAGATTATTCTTCTATTATTATGCCCACAAGAAAATGAATCTCAGGGTTGTATATGGTAACATATATGTACTTTGATAATAAATTTACTTTGAACTTTGAATTAAAATGATTAGCCACCAGAAAATGCTGTTTTTGGAAGATGGAGTGGAGGAGCTCAACGAAGTGGTCCCCCAGTTTATGTCAAGTCTCGTCAATATAGAGGAAGCTGCATCGGGACCACTGGATACAATAGATCACCCCAGCAGATTCATAGGTGAAGTGTTGCTTCACCTGGAAGGACTGTTTGGGGGCCCTGAATAGAGGTAGGAGAGGAGGGTTTATTCAGCATGACCATAAGACTACTCGGCACATTGAGTCTGCTCTTCCATTTCAGCATGACTGATATATTACCCTTCTCAACCCCATTCTCCTGACTTCTCCCTGCAACATTTGGCACCCTTACTAATCAAGAACTTATCAGCCTCTGCTTTAAATATACCCAATGACTTGGCTTCCACTGCTGTCCATTGCAATGAATCCCACAGATTTGCCACCCTCTGGCTAAAGAAATTCCTCCTCACCTCTGTTCTAAAGAAATCTCCTTGTCTTCTGAGGCTGTGCCCTCTGGTTCAGCAGGTGATGAATACAAATGCAGTGGCTAAAAGATGTGTCTACTTGTCCAAGAAATAGATTAAGAAGCTCTATCCTATATACTGTGTCAGGAGTAGAGAACACGAACTTCTAAACCACCATTCCAGCTAAGGAAGTGTCTTACAAAACCACTTCAGTGGGTTTTTGTGAAACAAATGTGAACAAATCTTCAGTACTAATTAATAGCCATTCCAACTGTAGAGGTACAGTGTCTTCCCTGGTTAGCAAACATTCACTTAACAAGACTTAGCTACAACAATGGGTTTATTTAATCTGATTCTTTGCCTAGGTCTCGCTGTCTACACCTAATTCACATTTATTTCTCATGGCACAATTCCAATAGACTCCACCAGACAATAAACAACCACGTTGAGAACAATTGGTGCGCGTACAACGACAACAGACAGAACACTGCCTTTTGGGAGTCAGTGTTTGTGCAACTGCAGCCAGGATAGCAACAAGTTCTGACTCTGACAAACTAGTAGAGCACAACAACCTACAGTCACAGGTCAGTGAATTAGATCTATTTCAGAACTGGTATGAACATGCATCAGCTATCTGGTGCATCTCTGAAAACTACAATAAGCCTGACTTAGTGAACTGCCTCTGTCTTCCCATCCTCCTCCTCCACTACGTCTACCAGGCAACAATCTGAATATTGCCTGCTTAACAAAACTTTGCATATTGAAGAGTTCCTTTAGAACATAACTCCATTCATAAGCAGGGAGAGTTGTAAAACCAGCACATATGAAATTCCAACCAAAGGATTAAGATCTACTGTATCTTTGCCTGGCATGATATTCCTGAGTAAGTTATATAAAGTAAAAGCTGACAATTTAGATTTTTTTTTCACTTTGAATGTTTTATGGAAGCAATAGAATGAAAAACTGTTTCACTTTTCCCTTTTCACACATCATCAAATGGGGAAACAGAACCATTACGTCACAGTCACAGAGTCAATGAGTAATTAGATTATAGATGGCTAATGAAACATCACTGAAAATATATTGTTTTCCAGGACTTCTTCTTTACTCCAATGCCACATTTTGCAACCAGATACATTCATACAGAATTATTGGTGAATTGGGCAGCCAGTATTCAGGCAGCCTTGAAACACAAATTGTAGAAAAGGGAGTTCAAGCAGAGTAAATATCATGACTAATATCAAAAGGAGCAGGCTGCATGATAAGGTTCATGTACTGCAACCATCCAGCAGGTCAATGCTGAGGACAAGGGATATTAGGGAACTGATAGAGGTAGATATTTAGAAAAATTACCTTGTAAGAGTTGGATGATATATAAAAATTCATATAAACCAATTAGACCTGGAGCATG
The DNA here is from genome assembly GCF_030144855.1 of Hypanus sabinus. NCBI lineage: Eukaryota > Metazoa > Chordata > Chondrichthyes > Myliobatiformes > Dasyatidae > Hypanus > Hypanus sabinus. The sequence continues at coordinate 35,090,249 of NC_082720.1, forward strand.
ATACCTGGGAGAATAGCACAGGGACTGAAGATGCTCTTGAAGTGAACATTATATTATCCAAAAAAAAAGTCAGCACACAATAGTTTTGTGAAGTATTCCAAATGGGACAACATCACTGCATCATATGATCAATACTAGAGCTACCTGTTGTCAAACTGCATGCTTGACCCAAGTAATACCATTAATACTGTGAAGGTAAATTGGAAAAATCAGATTCAACTAAAATTATAAAACTTACAAATATGTAAAGTTACATTTCAAAGAAAACTTCAATTAAATATTTATAATGAATATTATTTGCTTTTTTAAATGTTATCAGTTAAATTTGTCATCTGTCATGTGACAAGCTGCTCTTCTATCTATATACGTGCGTGTGTGTGTATATATATCTCTATAGAGAGAGAGAGAGAGAGAGAGGCCATCCAAGAGGCAGTGTGCAAGAAACTGAATAAATTATGCTTGAACTGCGTTGTCTCAAATGTGCAAGCACACTCTGCAATAGACTCTGTTAAGAGGTTAAGAACCCAGTAATTCTACTTATTTACGTATTGCTTCTTTGGTTTTAATTTAGAACAAGAAAAAGCTGGTGCCAAGCTACACTCTTATTGTAGAATCTCAAGTCAGCAGATGATGCACTAGTTAGCAAGTCTTTTCTCCTAATACACTGTGATTGCACTATATTTCAAATAATATACAGTTTCTAGTGAGAAGTACAGCAGTTTTCATCAGCAGATGAAATGCAGCATTTTCATTGAATACTAATAACAATAATTTCCTGAGGAGATCAACAGGTATGCAACTGTCAAATGCCTTAGGATGAATGTTTAAATGGAAAGACAGGTAAATGAAGATGTTCTGAAAATTCAGCACTCCATTGATTACTCTTAATAAAATTGATTCTCATTCATAATTTTAAAATTTGTAACTGGTATTAAACTAAATTCAGATATATTCACAACTAGATGATAGCACTATGTTCCATAACAGCAGAGAGGATCTATTAAAAAAGCAAGCTCTGCAAACTGACAGGACATTTCAATTTAATTCCACTGAAGAATGGATATGTATTCCACCTGCCTACAGCATAAGCATAGGTTTTAACCTACTGCTCTACCTGCTACAGCAAAAACAGGCTGATCAGCACAAGATGTAGCTTCACTTTTTTTAGAAACTACAGAAGTGAGAGAATAGAAAGTCATCATACTCTGGGAGGAGATGGATCACCCCACTATCTGTTCTACTCATTAATTAACACTAATCTCTTGCCAAAAAGAAGTAAAATCTCAAGGATGACAAGAAAATAATAAAAGACCTGCAGATCCAGGAAAATACAGAAGTACTCAATATCTATTGTAAGAGAAACAAAGTTAATTTTTTAGGTTTAAGTATTTCCATAATTTCCACAATGAATTGAAATTTAAAAACAAATTTACTTTTAACTTAAGCAACCAAAAAAAAGCCTTTTTTTTAAAGAGTTGACAAGCAAGCAGAAGGTAGTAAATCTGACATAGGCTTGAAAATATTGCCAATTTAAGATTTGTGGAGAAATGTTTCTCTATTTGCTATAAATTGTAAATGAACATAAAAATGAATTAATGATTTCTCGCAACATGATGTTTTGGAATACTTCACTCTTGTTAAATTGTGTATGAGGGAAGAAATGGTTTCTGACAATAATGATCATGGTAAGTCCTTCAACTCTTCACTTTCTTCCAAACCTAACCCAAACAATTTACTGAAGAATAGATCCAGACCTCAAGCAATAAAAACAGAGAATGCTGAACGATTCTCAAGCACATGCCATTCAATATAATATTTACATTTGAAATAAATTATGTTTTTTTGTTAACATTTTCTAATATTCAGGATATTCAATGAGAAATAGATATTTCAGGATAAACTTCAATGGTTTTGAAACAGTTTATTTATGGGATTAATGACGCATACAGTACTTTTGGCCCTAAGTTTTCTGTTAAAGTGAGTAACATAGTTAAATTGCACACCAAAAATGTTTTAAACAGAAAAAAGATAGCAACATATTGAAGATTTCAGCAAGGCTAACATGAAATCTTAAGATCACTCCAAACTCCATATTATGGAAGGATTACTGCATTATAATACTGCATTAGTCTCACTCACAGCAGAGTTGTGTAGAAGCATGTGATCTTGGAGGCCAAGTTATTGCATTCTTGGTCACATAACCAAAATTAGAATCAGGTTTAAATCACTGGCATATGTCATGAAATTTGTTGTTTTGTGACAACAGTACACTGCAATAGAAAACTACAAATTATAATCAGAAAAATAAATATAATTTTAAATTAAGTATGTAGTGCCAAAAGAGAGCAAAAAGTAGTGAGGTAGTGTACATGGGTTCATTGTCCATTCAGAAATCTGACGGAGGAGGAGAAGAAGCTGTTCCTAAAACATTATGTGTGTTTTCAGACTCCTGCACCTTCTCCATGATGGTGGCATTGAGAAGAGAGTATATCCTAGGTGATGATGGATGCTACCTTTACACCTTTACAGTCATCACCTTTTGAAAGTGTCCTTAATGCTGAGAAGGCTAAAGTCCATAATGGAGTTGGCTGATTTTACAGCTTTCTGCAGCTTTTTCCAATCCTGTGCAGTGCCCCCCCACCCCCCGATACCAGATGGTGCTACAACCAGTTTGAACGCTCTCCATGGTATATCCATAGAAATTTGCTGGAGTCTTTGGTGACATAGCAAGTCTCTTCTGACTCATAATTTAAAAAAGCCACTGTCGTGCCTTTTTTGTAATTGCATCAATATCTTGGGCCCAGGATAGATCTTCAGAAATGTTGACATCAAGAAACTTGTAAGTGCTCACCCTTTCCTCAAAGAGGTCTGGTGTGTCTTCCCTCGACTACCCCTTCCTGAATTCCATTGTCAATTCTCTAGTCTTACTGATATTGAGTGCAAGTTCGTTGTTATAACACAAATTAATGAGTTGATCTATTTCACTCTTGTACTCCTCCTCATCACCATCTGAAATTCTGCAAACAATAGTTGTGTCCTCGGTAAATTTATAGATGGCATTTGAGCTGTGTCTAGTCACACAATCATTGGAGTAGAGCAGCGAACTAAGCACACATCCTTGAGGTGCACTAGAGTTGATTGTCAGCAGGGAGGAGAATGTGGTCTCTTGGTGAGGAAGTCAAGGATCCAGTTGTAGGGGCCTAGGTTTTGGAACTTGTTGATTAGAACTGAGGAGATGATTGTTTTAAACACTGATCTATAATCAATAAACTGCAGCCTGATGTATGTATTGCTATTGTCCAGGTGAACCAAAGCTGAATGGAGAGGCTAGTGAAAGCCAGTCTGTTGTAGGTCCAAGATCCTTGCTTAGGCAGTAGTTGACTCTGGCCATGACAACCTCTCAAAGTACTTCATCACAACAGATGTGATTGCAACCTGGCAATAGTCACCGAGGCAGCTCACCCTGCTCTTCTTGGGCACTTGAATGATTGTTGTCCTCCTGAAGCAGTTGGGAAACCGAAGCTGTCCTTGAACACCCCTGCCAGTTGATTGGCAAGTGTTTTCAGTGCCCTATCAGGTATAGCATCTTAGTCTGATGCCTTATAAGGTTTCACCCTCTTGAAAAATATTCTGATGTTGGCCTCCGGGACAGAGATCACAGAGTCACCAGATGCTATAGGGATTCACTCAGGTGTAGTTTTATTCTCCCTTTCAAAGTGTACATAAAAGGTTTTGAGCTCACCTGAGAGTGAAACATCACAGCCTTTCATGATGCTAGATATCACTTTGTAGGAAGTAATGGTCCGCAAACCCTACCAGAACTGACGTGTATCTGATACTGTCTCTAACTTCAGTTGTAATTGTTTCTCACTCTTAAAATAGCCTTCTGTGGGTCATACCTGGACTTTCTGTATAGTTCTAGGTCACTGGTCTTGAATGCCATAGGTCCTGCCCTCAGCTGACTACAATCTTCTGGTTCATCCATGGCTTTTGGCATGAGTATGTCTGGTATGTTCTGAAGGCACACACTCATGCACACAGGTCTTGATGATAACTGTGGCATATCTGTTCAGATTTGAAGATGAATCCCCAAATATTGTCCAGTCTTCTGACTCAAAGCAGTCCTGCAAGCACTCCTCCACCACACCTTCTTGTTCCTCACCGCTGGCGCTGCAGTCATCAGTCTCTACCTGTACGCTGGGAGTAGAAGTGCTGCCAGCTGATCAGTTTCCAAACTGAGAGCATGGTATGACACAGTAAATGTTCTTGATAGTGGTATCCGAGTAGTCAAGTGAGATGGCTCCTCTGGTTCCACAGGTGACGTTTTGGTGGTAGCTACCCACAGACTTCTTCAAGCTGGCCTGGTTGAAATCCACCACACGGTGCTCAGCTCCGATGGTACCTGCCTGAGGTGTAAAGTACAGTGCTACCAGGAAGATTGCGGAAAACTGCCTCGGCAAATAAAATGGATGACACTTCACAGCTAGATGCTCCAGGTTGGATGAGCAAGACTGAGACTGAACTGCATATCTGTGCGCCATGCTGAGTTAATCGTAAAGCATACTCCACCTCCTTCACCTTGTTCTGTCTTTGAGGAGGATGGTGAAGCCTCTGGTCTGCAGCACTACTTCCAAAATAGCTGGGTGAGCCATGTCCGTGAAGCAAAGAGCACCGCAGACCCTAATGTCCGACTGGTACTGCAATTTCGCTTTGACGTCTTCAGTTTTATCTTCCAGAGACTGTATGTTCACCAGCAGGATAATCAGGGTTGGAGGCCTCTGTGCTTCAATCATACCTGCACACTGGTGTGTGTTCCATCCCTTTTTCTTAAAGGGGAAATGCACTCACAACCTGACTCTGCAGTCCAAGATTGGAACTATTTTGAGTATCGATAGATTTTTTAATAAACATTTTAAAATGTGGTTGCTTACTGCAGTACCCACGGCTGTGACAGTGGATTTCAGCTGTGGTAGTCCTAGGCAGGAATGGTAGAGGTGAACAATAGTAATTGTGAGACTTAGTCAATTGGGAGTCAAAACCCACAGATTATTGACTCTGATTTTAGAAAGGCTACAACTTAATGTCCATAACAAAAATATTTCTACAGCTTTTATGCCCTTATGGTCATCAAGATGAAAAAAGTTACATAGAAAATCATAGAAACCCTACAGCACAATACAGGCCCTTCAGCCCACAATGTTGTGCCAAACATGTGCCTTAGAAATTACTAGGCTTACCTAAAGCCCTCTATTTTTCTAAGCTCCATGTACCTATCTAAAAGTCTCTTAAAAGACCCTATCGTATCCCCCTCCACCACCGTTGCCAGCAGCCCATTCCACACACTCACCACTTTCTGAGTAAAAAACTTACCCCTGACATCTCCTCTGTACCTGCTCCCCAGCACCTTAAACCTGTGTCCTCTTAACCACTGAGTCAACTTGCACAGCTGCTTTGAGCATCCTATAGACTCGGACCCCGAGATCCCTCTGATCCAGGAGTCTTACCATTAATACTATATTCTGCTATCATATTTGACCTACCAAAATGAACAACTTCATCTTAGCTGGCATTCCATCAGCCACTTCTCAGCCCAGTTTAGCATCTTATCAATGTCCCACTGTCAGCTCTCCACACGATCCACAACACCTCCAACCTTTGTGTCATCAGCAAACCTATTAACTCATCCCTCCACTTCCTCATCCAGGTCCTTTATAAAAAACACAAAGAGTAAGAGTCCCAGAACAGATCCCTGAGGCACTCTACTGGTGACGGACCTCCATGCAGAATATGACCCGTCTACAACCACTCTTTGCCTTCGGTGGGCAAGCCAGTTCTGGATCCACAAAGCAATGCTCTCTTGGATCACATACCTGCTTACTTTCTCAATAAGCCTTGCATGGGTTACCTTAACAAATGCCTTACTGAAATCCATATACACTACATCTATTGCTCTACCTTCATCAATGTGTTTAGTCACATCATCAAAAAATTCAATCAGGCTCATAAGGCATGACCTGCCCTTGACAAAGCCATGCTGACTATTCCTAATCACATTATACCTCTCCAAATATTCATAAATCCTTCCTCTCAGGATCCTCTCCATCAACTTACCTGCCACTGAAGTAAGACTCAATGGTCTATAATTTCCTGGGCTATCTCTACTCCCTTTCTTGAAAAAGGGAACAACATCCGCAACACTCCAATCATGCAGAACCGCTCCCGTTCCCATTGATGATACAAAGATAATCGCCAGAGTCTTAGCAATCTTCTCCCTTGCCTCCCACAGTAGCCTGGGGTACATCTCATCCAGTCAAGGGAACTTATCCAAATTAATGCTTTCCAAAAGCTCCAGCACATCCTCTTTCTTAATATCTACATGCTCAAACTTTTCAGTGTGCTGTAAGTCATCACCACAATCACCAAAATCCTTTTCCATAGTGAATACTGAAGTAAAGTATTCATTAAGTACCTCTGCTATTTCCTCCGGTTCAATACACACTTTCCTATTGTCACACTTGATAGGTCCTATGCTTTCACATCTTATCCTCTTGCTCCTCACGTACTTGTAGAATGCCTTGGGTTTTCCTTATTCTCCCACCAAGGCCTTCTCATGGCCCTTTCTGGCTCTCCTAATTTCATTCTTAAGTTCCTTCCTATTAGCCTTATAATCTTCAAGGTCTCTAACATTACCTAGCTCTCCGAACCTTTTGTAAGTTTTTCTTTTCTTCTCGACTAGATTTATTACAGCCTTTGTACACCACGGTTCCTGTACCCTACCATAAATTCCCTGTCTCATTGGAACGTACCTATGCAGAACTCCACACAAATATCCCGAGCGTTTGCCACATTTCTTCCGTACTTTTTCCTGAGAACATGTTTCCAATTTAAGCTTGCAATTTCCTGCCTGATAGCCTCATAATTCCCCATACTCCAATTAAACACTTTTCTAACTTGTCTGTTCCTATCTCTCTCCAACGCCATTGTAAAGGAGATAGAATTATGATCACTATCTCCAAAATGCTCTCTCACTGAGAGATCTGACACCTGACCAGGTTCATTTCCCAATACCAGATCAAGTACAGCCTCTCCTCTTGTAGGCTTATCTACATATTGTGTCAAGAAACCTTCCTGAACACACCTAACAAACCCCATCCCATCTAAACCCCTTGCTCTAGGGAGATGCCAATCAATATTTGGGAAATTAAAATCTCCCATCACAACAACTCTGTTATTATTACACCTTTCCAGGATCTATTTCCCTATCTGCTCCTTGATATCCCTGTTACTATTGGGCAGCCTATAAAAAATACCCAGTAAAGTTATTGACCCCTTCTTGTTCCTAACCTCCACCCACAGACTCCGTAGACAATCCCTCCATGGCGTCCACCTTCTCTGCAGTTGTGTCACTATCTCTGATCAATAGTGCCACACCCCCGCCTCTTTTGCCTCCCTCCCTGTCCTTTCTGAAACATCTAAATCCCGGCACTTGAAGTAACCATTCCTGTCCCTGAGCCATCTAAGTCTCTGTACTGGCCACCACATCATAGCTCCAAGTAGTGATCCATACTCTAAGCTCATCCACTTTGTTCACAACACTCCTTGTGTTAAAATAGACACATCTCAAACCTTCGGTCTCAGTGCATCCCTTCTCTACCACCTGCCTATCCTCCTTCTCACACTGTCTCCAAGCTTTCGCTATTTGTGAGTCAACCTCCTCTATTTCAATATTAAATTACTTCAACTTAAGGTAACGTCAGATAAAAAATAAGCACCCTCTACTTAGCCTCAATAAAGCACATCAGTCCAATTCTTAGAATAAAGAAACACATTCTGTACTTCTTCATATATTTCGGCAGTCATGCTGTATGTTACCTGATGTATTAAATGAGGAAAAAGTTTATGCAACTAGCCCTATACCATCAAGAACTGGAATGATACTAGAATGGATGTCAATTCTTGATGTCATCACTGTGATATCAGTGCTATTTCAAACTTTAATGGTGTTGAAAATGACTGAGAATCATGTACTTTATAGTTTGCATTGCCTTTCATGGCCCCTTCTGCAGTTTCTATGAAGATTATGTCAATGATGTTTTGCAAAATACACCCACTGAGCAAATCTTTGGTGCAACTTATTCCACAAAATGACCATCTGCTTTGAAAAACATTTTATCTGTTGTTAAAGTAGCAATGGATTTGCTCACTCTGACTAAGTAACACCACAAGAATGGAATTGCATTCTTAAACATAATATCTCTAAGAAATACACAACATTTGATCATCGATTAACATTGTGACAAGGTGGGGTGGTTTGTTGCTTGATAAAATGTTTTGAGGAGATGAATAAAATTGCAAGGTCTATTCTACCTTTATTAATGTAATGACTTTCTGTGGAGTTTAATATGAATAACAGCATTGATGACTGATTTAACAACTAACTGTTGGGAATATAGTAATAAAAATGCAGGATGATTTTCTTCCTTTGTCTTCCTAAAGAACATTAAAGAAAATCATGTAAGACTGATATGATATTGTTTTGAAGGTAAAATTTGTATGGGTAAATGGACCATTTCCTTCCATTGACAAATGCAAAGGAGACATTTTACTATTAGGGGAGGAGATTATATTCAAAAACTACGAATTAAAAGCCTTTTTTTGTGATACAGGGGTTCCCAGGTTACTTACCTTATCAAAATCTGAATTTATGCAAATTCTTCCATATATTTTTAGGCAATTTTCAAGCTAGCAATAAGAATAATAATTATGTCCTGGTATTCATTTATAACTGGATATAGTATATTTTCTACTAGTTTAATTATGGGTGATTTTAGGGTGATTATTTAATGAATGAAAGAATTATGGTAAGTGTGTGTAGATTGAAACAAAATAGAAATGTACATTTCAGATTACAAAGAAATTTGGCTGAAAGGCAGTTCTCAGGAACAGAACCCTTGAATAACATAGTGCTTGCCTGTATTCCTCAAATACATAATATTTGAAAGTGTTTCATAATCACAAGAGATTCTGCAGATGCTGGAAATCCAGAGCAACACATACAAAATGCTGGAGGAACTCACCAAGTCAGGCAGCATCTACAGAACTGAATCAACAGTTGACATTTTGAGCTGAGACTCTTCATTAGGACTGGAAAGGAAGGGGTAAGATGCCAGAGGGTGTTTCTCTCGCTCTTCAATAAGCCTCTCTAATTCATTGTGGAGTGCATTTTGACTTCTTGCAATCGTCCGATATCCATTATAATGGGTGCTCTGAGGATCTGGCTGCCAATTCAGGATCAGTGAGTGTACAGTCTTATGACATTTCAGAATGATTCCCACAATGTTCAGTAACTTAACACAGCAACAGTGTTAGCCACAGGCAATTTGTTAGTGCTTTCATTGTGAAGGTAGGATGTTCTATCCAAGTCCCATTCTATGAAGCACTAAAAATCAGCTTGGAATGGCAATAGAGCACTGTCAGATTTCACCTTTCAAATATTTCTGAAGGAACCCCATTAGTTATTCAAGAGGATGTTAAAAAAGTCTTTGTATTATTTTAAGGAAATACAGTAGAGTTACCTTGCTGGCCTACTTGATTTTTTATTATTTAGAGATTCAGCATGGTAACAGGCTCCTCCAGTCCATTTACACCCATGTGTCCAATTAACCTACGAATCAATATGTTTGGAGTGTGGGAACAAGCTGGAGCACCCAGAGGAAACCCATGTGGTCAGTGAGAGCATGTACAAATTCCTTACAGAATGTGATGGGATTTATCTTTGATTCAATATCGCCAAAAGAAAATGATCATCTGTTCATCAATATCTTCTTGTTTTTAGAATGTAAAGTACACATTTTTTTGCTGCAATGAACTGTAACCACACTTTGAGGACAAAGAAGCACAGTTTTTGTTTAAAATCAATGATCTTTCATCAACACTGGAAAGGTCACAATACATGCATATTTTAATCAGCAGAGGAGGGTAAGGAGAGGTCATGATGAAAGGTTATTGGCCTGAAATGTCAACACTAGTTATATATTCTGACATTGCAGCTAAAACATCAAAACCCTAACCCCCAAGCTCCTCCTGTGCAAAAAAAAAGCAACAACAATAACATCAAACACCCAATTCCTTCCTTGCACAAAAACTTAACATCTCGCCAACCCACCAATTGGCAACAAAAAAGAAAATGCAGAAATACTGAACGAGACCAATGTGTGTCCACACCAATAATAACTACATACGTCTCGGAATTTTGAAAATATCCTCTGTCAGCGTTGAGGAGAGCCAACAGATAGAACTCAGTCATTCCATAGGGCCTTCATACACCGAGATGCAGCTTCCCGTGGGGAGCGACCTCCGACCCTGCTCTGCTGTCGCCAGGAAAATTCCAGGACAGGTCCATGAAAATGGGCTTACTCTTACCAAACTTCTCTGCTCTGTGGCATTTCTCAGTGGGGGTTACAACAATAACCTTGCAGAGGGTAAGCTTAACCTCTCTATCTGTTCAATTTCCTAAAACATTAAACAATTCAAGCTAAAGTCAGGCTGTTGCATTATGAACTGATCTTACTGAGTGTTCCTCAGATTAAACACTTTAAGGTACAGATCACACTTCTTATTCAGAACAGTTCTGTAATAACATCTGGTCTTTATCACATGTACAAGGGGTTAATGTATTGAATGCTAATGGATCTGACATACATAGCATTTTTGGCTTCTGGGATGCTTACTATCAGGTAAAAGCGCTAAGCCCCTTCCAGTTGGTATGTTCTTCCAATTGGGATAGTGATTACTGTTCTCCACAGAAATGCCATTAGGCGTTTACACACATAGCAGCTGCAGACTGGCTTATCTGGTACAGATATGATCATGTTGCAAAGAAGCCTATGGGCTCTGTGATCTCCATCCCATCAGAGACCTTCATTACTGCGAAGGTACTTTAGTCCTAAGTAAGCCTGTACTAATGGCATAGATCGGCCATGGATTACATTGAAATGATGATGACAAAGACAGTCTCACCTCGAGTAGGAACAGTGAGGAATACATCACCTATCAGCACCACTCTACATTGTAAATAATTTACTGTGCATTTTGTGTTTTATTATGCTCGATCCACATTTTACAAAATGAACCAGAATTCAAGCTAAAAACTCACTTATATTACTCAGTCCTCACTGTCTTGCACTGGATTTTAAACCAAGGCTATGTCCTAGAGCATCCATATTATCTTCCTCAGTTTACTCATTCACATAGTCCTCCAAAATTCCAGGGTAACTTTGTGTTGGAGGAGTGGGAATGTAATCTGCCTCTTTTACCCAATGATTTCCAATTGTCTGCCAATATACATGTGTAAACCACTAAGGTACGGATTTTTCCAGCCAGATCTGAGTAAAGGGTCTCACACCTACAAAATTAGCTCTGTTTCTCTTTGCACAGATGCTCCCAGACCTGCTGATTTTTTCCCCTGCATTTCTCATATTGTTTAAATTGGATAGGACAAGCAGAAAGTGGAACAAAATCAAGGCTCACAGAAAATTCTCTGTAATTTACTTTGGAAGCTCTTATAGATACAGATAAATTCCCTTGGCAATACATCTAACTGAGTGAAAAAAAAACATTTCAGTCAATTTTGCAGTGATTTCTGATTATGAACAATTACAGTCTAATGGTAGGGCATAAAGGGAGAAAAGAAAGGTGGTTCATTTTTATGCCGTCCTGCTGGAAAACAATGTGAACTACAATGAACAATAAGGGCAATGAGAAAACTATTATGTTAATTCTAAATAGACTGCCAAGTAATGCCATGGGTCCAAGAGTGGATCCAAGACTCTGATCCATATACATTAGGAAAAGTATGCTGTGGTTTTAGTGAACTATTACCCTCTGGATAGAATTGGAGCCTTGAGTCCTTACCAGTACCAAGAAGAAACCACTAATTGCTATTTATTTGAACATGGAATCTGAATCTTAATAAATGCAAATTATCTTTCCTATTGCTTTTGACTGCTAAGAGGCAGGCCAACTTTTGATGTCAAATGAACCCAATGCAGTCATGTTTACTCTATTATTAGGTTGTTATCTAACAGAAAGATTCAAATAACACTACAGATCACACAAAACAAAAATGATTTGCAAGTACCTTCCAAATCTTGAGATTTAAAAAAGTGGTTTCAAGTCGTAATCTGAGTGCTACTTGTAATACGCAAGATTAATAAATGCATCCCAGCAAGAATTCATTACTTTATCCTTTATACACATTTGGATTATAACAAAGAGCATACAACTTGCAATGATAGTTTGGCATTTCATGAAGTTAATGCTTTGGGTATCACTCATTGGCAAACCAAATTCCTATCCTGCAGGTCTGCTTACAGTTAGGAATTCAATGTCACTGAACCAATTAGCAACATGTGCATATATACAAAACACCCGAATAAGTCTTTTTATATTTCTAACCAAGATAATTTCATCCCACTGACAGAAATTACAGGGTTATTAATGTTCCTGTATGGAAAGATAGTATATTTATTTCATGTACACTATGGGAAAGAAAATATTTGTAAATAAATTGCACTTATTTGTGGATATATTCTGAAAGCAAATTAGATATGAAACTGATTAGCTATCATTAGGCTAATGCTACTTTGTCACAATGTCAATATTTTAATGAGTCACTTTGTTCAAATATTAATATCAGTTCACTCTGAAGACAAACATTGTTCAATATTGTAAAGAGATGAAGTATTTTCAGTGTCTTTAAAAACTAATTTCCATTTAAACTGCCCGAAAAAATTGGTTCTAAGTTAAATTGCTTTACTTTGCACCGCAGTCTATATTTGCCATACTTATTAGCATCTAAACCTACATAAGTAAGATGCTTGACGGTTAATGATGAAGATCCAGGTATCATTCACATACAAAAAACTTTGACAACAGGGGACCATCTCATAAAGTAAATGAACAGCAGAAAATAAGTGCTAAGACTCAAGAAGGTTAACATCAGCTGTGAGATATAAATAGCAGTGTTTTGATTCTTATGTGTCATGCTATTTTTGAAAGAAATATATTTCAATGCACTAGCGGTCAAATTGGACTTCACCATTAGTTAAAAATAAGGATCATTGTGAAGCAGCACCCTCATTATATAACAACTAGATTAATTTTCCATTGAATTCAAAGGCTACTGTTTTAAACAGACTGACATTTCACTGTAGCCTCTTGCACATTACTCATGGCGACAGATACATTTACTTATTTAGTGGTACACTGCGGAGTAGGCCCTTCCAGTCCTTTGTGCCATGCTGCCCCAGCAACCCCCGACAAACCCAATTAATCCTAACCTAATCACAGGACAATTTACAATGACCAATTAACCCACCCGATACGCCTTTGCGCTGTGGGAGGAAACTGGAGCACCCAGGGAAAACCTAGGCACTCCACAGGAAGAATGTACAGACTCCTTCCTGTTCGGCACCAGAATTGAACTCCGAACCCGGAAATGCCCTGCGCTGTAACCGAGTCGAGCTAACCGCTACGCTACCACGGCGTACGCTTCATACTCACTCAATGGCTTCTCATCATAGCTATTAAAAAAGTAAATGTTATTAAGGAATATTTCCTTTAAAATACAGTGCAAACATTTCTAGCTAGAGGGTGCTCAGACTTAATGATTTATCAAGATCTTTACTACAGAAATACAAATTGCATCAATGAGTGTGAAGATAAAATAAATCTTAGTGTGCTAAGTCTTTGTTCCCAGGAACAGTTTCTTGAACATGCGTAAGCATTTAATCAGTCAACTGGCGCCTGATTTATCAGAGCGGACATTCCCTGGGTTTAGTAGTTAAGTGTGTTGAGACAGTAGATAAGAAAGAGATAGAACAATTGAATGTTTTTATGAATTAAATGCAAATATCAAAGCACGATAAATCATTCCTATAATTAAGGATACTTTCATCATTAAGTAACAGTTAACAATTAAGAATACAGGTTAAAATTTTTCATCTTAAGGAAAACAAAGAGATAACTAAAGTGGAGAGAAAATGTTTGGAAACATGCAATATTAAAGAATAGTTTGCCGAAGTGGTGAGCAGGGCTTATTTTTGAAGGAGAATATGCAAAAAAACCTTAAAGACGTACTCATTCTAAAAATATGTGCAAAAGTCTTAAAAACATGTCAGTATGCCAAATGCCTGTTATGTGTGGGAAATGACTTCATAAAATACTGAATGTGCAAACACTGCAGCTAAGACTACTTATGTCAGTTAACAAGCAGAAATCCCTGTTTTAGAGTTATAGCACACCACCACACGGAAACAGACCTTTCAGCCCATCTAGTCCATGCCAACCCAATCTTCTGCTTAATCATAATCCTGTACCAGGACTATAACCCTCCAATGCCTCCCATCCACGTACCTATCCAAACATCTCTTAAATATTGCAGTTGAATCCACATCTATCACTTACACTGGCAACTCATTCCACATTCACACCACCCTCTGTATGAAGATTCCTCTTAAATATTTCACCTTTCACCCTAAACCTATGACATCTAGTTCTAGTCTCTCCCAACTGAAGGGAAAGAGCCTGCATTTATTTACCCTGCCTGCATCCCTCATAATTTTGTATACCTCTTTAAGAACTCCTCTTATTCTCCTATACTCCTGGGAGTAACCCATTCAATCTTTCCCTGTGGCCCAGGTTTCCAAGTATTGACAACATGCTTGAAAATTTTCTCTGCACTCTTCCAAGCTTATTGATATCTTTCCTGTAGCTAGGTGACCAGAACTAAACACTATACTGTAAATTCAGCCTTAATAATGCCATGTATAACTTCAACACAGCATCCAAACTCCAGTGCTTTGTTCTCCTCTAAGTGAATACATTTGGTAAAGTGAGTAATTCATTGTATGCCACCTCCTCAATTTTAGACATATCAATGAATGGGTAGTGCAATATTTCAGTTCACAAATTACTTAAACCAAATTGTTAAAGCAATCTAATAGATGGTTTGTAAATCAAATGTAATACTACTCTGAACTTACACATCACACAATGCCAAACTGGAAGAGATTGAGATTGAGGAGTGCAGTTTATGTGAAAATTCTAACAAACTGTAAGAATATTGCAATTGAAAACATAACCTGAAGCAATATTTCTAGGGTAAATATTATTTTAGCATAAGCATAATCTACCTTTACATAAAATGCTGGACATCCTCAGTAGGTCAAGCAGCATTAGAGGGGAAAGTGGAACAGAGTTGTTGTTTTAGCCGAAGAAACCTAGTTAGAATGGGAAGATTGAAAAAACAGGCATCCTATCTTGTAGAGAGGGGATGATGAAGAGGACCCTAGAAGCAATTATGATACAGTTTAGGCCAAAGATGTCAAAGTAATGAATATTTTAAAAACTGGTAGTTGGAGACAGAAAAGACACAAATTAAAACAGAAAGGTGGAGCCATTTCTTTACAGAAAATAAAACAGAATACTAACCAGAAATAATTGAATCCAATTTATGCCAATGTACCCAGAAAGAAGGTGACTTACTGTTTCCTGATTTAACACTGGACACTGTTGGTACAAAGGAGGAGGTCTGAATGCAGAAATAGGGCAAAAAAACTAAAGTGACAGGTAAATGGAAAATCAGGTCACTTTCAGGAGCTGAATGGAAATGATCAAAGTTCCTTGACCTAAAATATTAACTCTGCTTTTGTCTGCACCAACATTACCTAACCTGCTGAGTGCCTACAGCATTTTACATTTTTGTTACAGGTTACTGGCATCTGCAGATTATTTTGTTCCAAACAAATTAATCATGTACATTCTTTTTGCTGTTTGTCTTGACATTTATCACATCCGTCTACGTCAACTCAAAGCTAGAAAGCACCTTTGGTACTTGGATTTCTATTGAATAGAACGTGATCATGTGTAAACATAAGATGCAAAATCTGAAATAGGGCTTTCATTACTCGAAGTCCTCTCCTACAGGTTAACAGTAGATTTGCAAGAATTGTAAATAGAGGACATTCTACTCATATAAGCGCAGAATTAGGCCACTCGGCCCATCAAATCTGCTCTGCCATTCCATCATGGCTGATTTATTATCCCATTCAACCCCATTCTCCTGTCTTCTCCCCATTATCTTTGACACCCTGACAAACAAAGAACCTATCAACCTCTGCTTTAAATATACTCAATGACTTGGCCTCCACAGCAATTGATGGCAATGAATTCCACAGATACATCATCCTCTGGCTAAAGAAATTCCTTCGCATATCTACTCTAAATGGATATCGCCCTATTCTGAGTCTGTGCCCTCTGTCCTAGATCACCCACTGTAGGAAACATCCTTTCCACATCCACTCTGTCAAGGCCTTTCAATATTCGCTAGGTTTTAATGAGATGCCCCTTCATTCTTCTAAAGTACAGGCCCAGAGTAATCAAACACTCCCCAAATGATAACTCTTTCATTCCTGGAATCATTCTCGTAAACCTCATCTTTATTAAGGTGCTAGATTACTAGAAATACACTTATTATCTTATTCTGAATATACAGTAATTCCTAACCCATTTGAAGATCAACTGTACATAATGACTTAAAGTGTTTCAGATCTGGCACAAATAAGTTGCACATCAGCAAAGTTTACAGAATTAGATGTCCTAAGCGAACCTTGTACCTTGTAACCTGTGTTCACACTTCTCTTGTCATCAACATTATCTGGCTCTCCCACCTAGCTGCAAAATTATATTGCATCAAGGTAGAAAAATAAAAGCAAATATGCCAGTCAAGCCTACTGTTAAAAATTAAACTCTCCAATGTTTTCTGCATCTGCCCCTGATATGACTATCTTTGACTTATCACAAACTTCTTTCAGCCTCAAAATAATCAGTTATTGATTAAAATTGTATCATGTAAATGCATTTGAGGGCATTCCAGTCAACACTTTATTACTCTTCTGTAAAAAGAGCAGAGAAGTTCGTGAATCTCAAATCTTGTTTGATGTTTAAACTTTAGATCAAATGAAATAAACAACTAAAGATTTTTTAAAAATTCCAACTGTTCTATTTTCAACACATCAAATCCTTGATCATCTTTATTAACGTGCTAGATTGCTTGAAATATTCTCATTATCTTATTCAGAATTCAATTCCTAATCCATTTGGAGTTCAACTATACATAATGACATATTTCAACATATTTCAGATCTGGCATGAATAAGTTGCACATCAGCAAAGTTTACAGAATTAAATGACCGAAGTGAACATTGTGCCTTGTAACTTTTGTTCACACACTTGATGTAATTCCTGGTGGACCATGAGAAATCACTACTAGAAATGTACTTTTCTTTATAGGCACTAGGACCTAACATGTCCATTGTAGATTTCATTCACCAGTGTTCATAAGTAAGTGTTTATGCAACACTATGATTAAGCTCATATCATTTTCAGTTACTTATTAACTGTGCAGACAGCAGGAAACATTGAACATTATTCCAAACACCAGATGTTAAGTTGTTATTAACATTTTTTTGTTAACTTGTCCTTTGCTCCATTAATACTTGGCCTTGCTGATTTGGAGCTATTCATAAAATACCTTTTGAAATTCCAAGTTATTTATGTCTGGACCACTTTCCTCATGAATCAAACAGCAAGTATTTAAAATTATACTTTGTCTCAGCAGATATGGGGAAAGTATATCAGTGCACTTTAATTTCAAAATTAAATAATTTAGAAATGTTTCCGGACAAAAGGTTTTCTATTTTTGTAAATTTTAAGAATAAACTTGTGTTATACTGACCAGATCCCAAATTACTCTATAGCTAAAATGCATGTTTTTACACCATCAGCTGTTTCTGTTGTCATTCTATTATTCCATCATTACCTCAGTCAGAGGCTTGTTAGACAGTTTCAAAGATAGTTCTTCCTAATTATTGCCTTTCAAAAGATCAGCCACATCATCTTTTTCCAATGCTTTTCCACTGTCATCTACCTAGATAAGATGGTTTCATTCTTCATCATCAACCACAACATAGAATTACGTATAATGGCATTTTCTCCTGCACCCACACCTCAATGTTCCTTGTTTTACTTCCATCCTTGGATCTCCTCCCTTTCTCAAAATGCCACATCAGTGAAATTATGTCATAATTGTGGATTCACTTCTGTATATGACAACACCCAGTTCCAGCGCACCACCATTTCGCTATGTCTCCAGCAAAGATATTTGTTTTGTCTATTATTGTTGCACAACCAGAAACTTTTTGCAACAAAAATAGCCTTCAATCTCCTTCAGAAAATCCCCATTGATAACCACTAACTCCATTTCACTCCACTTCAGTCTGCACATCTTGTAACTCTGCCCAGTCATCAACCTTCTTTGGTGAAGCCCTCACTTATGCTTTAAGTTCAGATGTGTCATTTTCAAATCATTCTTTACCAACTTCCCTCAGTCTACTTCAAAGAGCTGAGGTAATCCAAAACACTGAAGAAGATGCTCCATCTATTACTGTGTGTCCCATTCATTGATCACCACTATGCTCATTAATATGTCCAAGTTAAGCAATGTTGTGATTTTAAAGTTCTCTCCCTTAAGTTCTATCAACTAACTGAACTAAAAACACTCTTCTAATTTAAACTTATTAATCATTCTGAACTTCACCTGCTTCACATTCCTACTTCAGAACTTTTTTGACCAATCTTTTCTTCAGTCGTCCTAATGCTAATGATTATTGTGGAAGTTATGATATTATGTGAATATATTGGATATCAATTCAATCAAGAACCAGTTTTCAGTTCTTATTGTAAATTACAAGCAGTAATCAGTTTAAATTTAACAGTACAACTTTGTAGACAACATTGTCTACAAAACACAGGCTGCTGTCCCAGAGCAGGGGACTGGCTGCTCAAGAGCTCTGGTTGGCAAAGTGAAGTGACTACAAGACACTCTCATCTGTATCAGCCAAACATAAGACAGTAGGCTTTTGTTAATTGATCTGCATCAAATGAGGCAACATCAGCTACGTTATTTGCACCACTGTAACCTGAGTTCAAGCTGGCAGAACAGACTGATGTTGTCACTTAGCGTATCAAACATGGTCAAAAGAATCAATGAGTAGTCAACAGTTGGGATACTTGTATACTCAGAATCAGCCCTAAACAACATTAATTTTAATGTTTGGGATACTGTGTCAATTAGTTTGTCCCAGCAGGAGTGTTTGAACATACAGAGGAGTCTCCCTCAATGGAAGCAATGTCAACCCAAAATATTGTGGTAAACGATATCATTGTAACTACTGAAATTGTATTGAATCACCTCCTGTTGCCTTTGAGTTTAAGGGTATATAATGAGATGTACTTTGAGTTTAGAGGACTCCACCGAATGTGATTCCTGAAGAATGTAAATGTGCTGTGATGAATAAAGGTATTCAGTGTCTCTCCAGTGACTTAAATCACACCCAATATCTCCTCGTTTGACTCAATGTAAAACTTTGCTAGGCAATATTATCGGGATGTGTCTGAAGTATTTCACAATAATAAATTGATGTTTAAATATAAGCTGTTTAATTGTAAAGATCAACAAATGAACTTCTAAAAACAGTTCAGTAATAGTAATCTGCTCGGTGATAGACTATGACCCAGAGTAAATATTAAGTGTCAGATTCACAACTTCTTTAAAGATGATTTTGAGTTTGCTTTCCTACTGAACTTCCACCTGCTCATATTCAGGGAACAATTCAGACAATGTTTATATGGAAAATATTCAAATTGTGCCAGAATTAACAGTTGTTGTACTTTCAATGTCTGCATTTATTGGCAATCATGAAACTTATGCACAAGATATTCCTTTTGAAAGTAACTCTAATGAATTCCAGCAAGTGACAGTGTTTGTGAGGTAATGGGATTGTTCATTTTGCTTCTATGTGACTCTGGATAATTGAGATTTCATCAAATATGTATTGCTTTAGGCCCATAGTTTAAAAACATCCTTGCCTAACCTCTTTACAAAAGAAATACGAAAAATGACACAATAATCTTTTTTGCTTGGTTTTTCAACAATAGTTTATTTTGTAAAATCAATAAGAACTGCATTTTCAGCAGAATTCTGGTATGTTTCACCTGAAATTTTTGAACAGTTGTAAAAGTTTGAATGTCTACAAAAACTTGTGCAGTGCTTGAGGTTTTACATATGGTTAATCTCTTCTCATTGAGTGATATTTTTGCCTGGGGACACATTAAACCTTAAATGAAGCTTTGATACTCTGAAAGAAATGGGACTAACTACACCTTATGAAAGGAATTATCAGTAATGTGATAGAAACTGAAGTGGGAAGTTTAAAGACTATAAAAGGTGAAGTACAGTTACCTAATATATACATCATTATTCTCAGACCACTTTTCAAGAATTCCTAATTGTTATTGAATTTTAGAAAGAATAGAAAACTTTTACAGACATGACAGTCTTGTGTGTGTGTGCATGTGTGGGTGCAATTTTGTTGTGCAGGCACAGCAATGTACACAGATTTGTACACAAAGTTAAAAATACCACATCTATTAATCTTTACCATGTTGACAGAGGTAAAGAGAAGGAGATTAGCTATTATTGCTTAAAAATCAAATAAATTATTTAACAGCTTGCAGAACCCATGGGTAAACCACCCACAAACCTCAGCAACGAAGCAAACATCAAGTAGAAATCTGTAGTCAGCAGGTAACCAAGAAACTGTTTCTGACTTGAAAGCTTTAGATCCTTTGGGGTTAACAAGCAATGCATTTTCAATTAAATGAGGTTGCAGTGGAATTGAAAATTTACAATGCCCCATAATAAACAAGGTTATTTATTTGCTTGCTGTGCTGGTCTGGAACAAATGTTTCAGAATGCAGAGTTCCTACCAGAATTACTAAGTTAGGAACCATTCTGCAATTATTCAAACAAACCTTTCTTTTTATAAATTTCCTTTTTATTCTAAAGTTATTGAGAAACTTATAAGAAGTGAACTGTTTTACAAACAATAGATCTTGTCTGAACCGAAGTGTTATACTGTGTTTTGTACACTGCAAGATCCCATTAACAAGAGAAATATTAATGATCATTTGCTCTAGTTTGTTAAATATTATCTAAGACATCCCATCCTTCAAAGTTATTTGAACACGCGAGCATTGGCCAAGGTCATGGGCACTATATACTAACTTTTTCACAAGTACCAAGTAAAGTTACCATAATATAATAGTGTCTGGGGTTTGTTTGATTCCAAACCACTTAATAATAACATATATTTATTTTTTTAAAGTAACAGAACTAGATATCTCACTGAGAAGAAATATTTTTTTCGACCATCAAAGCATATTTTTACTCCAAACACAAAGACAGATCAAAATAGTTGAACTTTGGTTTACCTTAACCTGCTACTTTATATAGAATCACAACTTCTTTTTCTCCTCACCATCCTTTACCTGCACACTACCCCCCCCCCCCACTCCCCCCACCCGCACCGATTTCAAAGTTTTCCAAAAGACTGCTTGGAACAACAGCATAAATGTTTCAATATTCTGAAGGAATGGTGGCCATTAAAACTGATTACATGATAAAATATACAACTGGATATCTAGCAGAATTATTTGGAAACCAGATTGGTTATGAGAAAAACATAGCTGTTTCTTTGCAGAATATAAAGACAAAGTAATACAGATATTCCAGAGCATAAAATTGAAATAACTACATATTAAAATTGATTAAATCTGAAAAGGTTTGGTCATAAAAGCTGCACACTAATTAATGGAAAGATTTGTTTAATAAATGAATCCTGTGATACTGTCTCTCTGGCCTGGTTAACATTTTTAACAGTCTAAAAATTACAGATCTACAGCCATGCAATGACATCTGCCCTATTCTGATCATTGAAAAACAAAAGGTACTCAAGCATTGGAGACATTTCAGAGAGAAGACATAAGGAAGAGTATTCCTGTCAAACAACTGATGTAAGACAGCTAGAGACTGTAGGATCAAATGTAGCAATTGAGAGGCATACAGTAAAACACCAAGGTACAAAAGTTATTTCAAACTTAGTTGTAAAGCAGGATTCAAACCAGCTGAAAGTCATTTAGGGCTTATGTTATTAAATTTTAGTTTTCATCAAGTAAAATGTGAAGCAGTAAGAAAGAAACTGACTATCGTTCTGAGGCATTGAGTAGCGTTGCTATCATCAGCTCCCCCATCAACATACTGGATGTTACTCCTGGCGAAAGATTTAACCAGACCACTTCAGTAATGTAATCGGGTCAAAGACTAGTTACTATGTGCATGAGGTTTATACTCTGATGCCACAAAAAGCTTTGATCAAATATTCTGAATAGAAGATATTCTACAGAT
Source organism: Hypanus sabinus (assembly GCF_030144855.1). Taxonomy (NCBI): domain Eukaryota; kingdom Metazoa; phylum Chordata; class Chondrichthyes; order Myliobatiformes; family Dasyatidae; genus Hypanus; species Hypanus sabinus. The sequence goes on from NC_082720.1 coordinate 35,112,615, forward strand.
ACTGGAAATCCAGAGAACACATACAAATCGCTGGAGGAACTTGGCAGATCAGGTAGCCTCTTTGGAAAGGAATGAAAGTCAACTTGATGGTTAAGGCTGTGAACCTCCAAGGGGATCACAACCTTGTCGTTATTTGGAGGCTCGTTTGCTCCAATAACCAGGAGAGCTATGTTGGCTGGAGTCAAGGCTTTATGCTCTAGCCATTGCTAGGGTCACCCATGCCAAACAGGTCAAAGGGTACGTGCCAGACCTCCAGATTTGGGGATTTAGCTTAGGGCTAACAACCCTAACTTGTATAACAAAATTCTTATGAAAACAGCAATGAATTATCCATCTACATCTGTGTGTGACGATATTCCCAAATCTCTACCCAGGCCTTGCATAACTGATGGTAGTGAAAACTACTAAGAAGCTACTGACATGATGAAGGAAGCCCTGAACACCACTGGAGATGGAGGACCTTCATTGCTGCCCTAAATGCCGGTAAGTAAGTAAGTTTTGGGATGATACTCTTTATCAGGACTGTATATTTTAGAACAATTCAAGCTCTTTCAATAATCCACTATAGCATTGGCTAAGGTCATTGACTTCCTATCCATGAGCAAGAGTACTAACTCTTGTTATAAGTAGCATTACCAATTAAAATGACCACAACTTACAGTATATGTGTTTTGGCTTATTGATTCAAACCACTTAATTCATACTCAATCTTTTAATGTAAGTAAAGGAAGTGTTAGTGAAAAGAAATCATTTTTGAAGCATCCAAATATACTCTTATATTGATCAGCTCCAGATGAAGGGTCTTAACCTAAAATGTTGACTGTCCATTCCTCACCAGAGATGCTACCTGACCTGCTAAGTTCCTCCAGCATCTTCTTTGTTGCTAAAGATTCCAGTATTTGCAGTTTCTTGTGTCTCTATTCAAAGTAACTTGTTTGACTGGCAAAAGCCTATCATTCTAAATCTCCTACCACCCTTCACAATGGACTATCATAGCTTCACTTTGTACCACAGCAACCCTAAAAGGTCTCTTCAGCTAAGTGCTAATCCGAACTAACTAAACCATATTCTACCACCTAGAATGAGTTGGAGCTTGCAAACAGTATTGCTTGTAAGTTACGCACAACATTGACTTGGAATTATGTTACTGCTCCTTCAGCAGTACTGGATCCAAATCATAGAACTTCCTACCTGAACAACAATGTCAATAACTTCATCACATGGACTGCAACTGTTCAAAAAACCTGTCCATTATCATTTATTCAAGCACAAATGCTGAGCATTAAATATTGTATTCATGAGAAAATAATAACATAACAATGAGTATCTGAGTGAATAAAATACGTCTCAATGCTAAATAGCCTACTCCTTATTCTGATCACCTCTCGTTATTTTAAAATACTATAAAATAGAGTTGCAGCTTACTTAATTGTTCTCCATATGGCAAACATACCAACTGCTATTGTCTGGATTTTCAACTCCCCCAGCCCTCACCTTCCACCAATTCCCCAGTCATCATGGACTCGCCTTCATTACTGAGCAGGTGAGAAGGGCTCTGGGGAAACTCAGACACAGCAGAGCATTGGGATGAGATGATGTGAACCCCAACGTCCTGAAGGAGTGTGCTGAGCAGCTGTGTGGAGTTCTCCAGCACATTTTAAACCTGAGTCTCAGCCTCGAAATGGTCCCAACTGTGTGAAAAACATCATGTGTGGTCCCAGTACCCGAGAAGGACCGACAAAAGTCTTGAATGACTACCATCCAGTGGCCCTGACCTCATATATCATGAAGACCCTAGAGAGGCTGGGCCTGGCTCACCTCCAACCCCTGGTCAGATCAGCCCTCGATCCCCTGCAGTTTGCCAACCAGGAGCACAGTGGAGTCAATGATGCTGTCATCTACCTGCTAAACAGGGTCTACTCCCATTTGGATAAGCAGGGCAGTGCTGTGAGGATTATGTTTTCTGATTTCTCAAGTGCCTTCAATACCAGTTGGCCTCATTGCTGTGGGAAAAGCTCTGTTCAATGCAGATTGGCACTTCCATTGGATCCTGGATAATGGACTACCTGACTGGCAGAACTGTGTGTCAGGAATGGTTATAAGCAGCACTGGGACCCCACAGGGATGGTATTGGCTCCCTTCCTGTTTACCCTGTATGCCTCGGACTTTGGATACAACACAGGGTTATGTCATCCGCAGAAATTCTCTGATGACTCAGCAATAATCGGGTGTATAAACAGAGGACAAGAGGTTGAACATAGGGCCCTGGTGGAGGACTTTGTTGAATGGTGCAAGCTGAATCATCTGCAGCTCAATATCACCAGGAGGTGGTGATGGGCTTTAGGAAGACCAAGCCTGCACTGCTCCCTGTTACTATTGATGGTGAAGACCTACAATTACCTCGGGGTGCACCTGGATAACAGACTTGAGTGCAGCACTTGAGAGGCTGTTTACAAGAAGGGTCAGAGACACCTTTAATTCCTGAGGAGACAGAGGTCCTTTAGAGTACGCAGGCCTCTCCTTTACATGTTCTACCAGTCTGTTGTCGCCAGTACAATCTTCTATCCAGTGGTATGCTGGGGCAAAGGCATCAACATGGGTGATGCCAGCTCATTTCTACACTAATTCAATCTCAAATCTAAGGTGGAAGAACTAAATACAATAATCTTTGGAGATTTATCTCATGTTACTGTCCTTAATAATAACATTTTGAACTGGTGTGTTGATGTTACCAAATTAGTGATGGCAAAAACAAAACAGCCGGGTTCCTGAAACATATCATTTGCAGCTTATGGGGAAAAGTGAAGAAGGCATAAAGAGCTTTACAGTTTAATTCTACTAGAGAACACATATACCAGTTTCTTTCAAATCTCTTTAGGCATTATCCTTTAAAATTTGAACTCAAGAACCTAGATCAATAAATCAGAGCAGAAGGTAGCATTTTTTTTCTATTTGAGGTCTTCTGTAGCTATACATTAAATTCTAAATATTAACCCAAATGCCATGCACACATTTATGCTGAGCAAGGTAAAATAAGGCTATGCTCTCGTCAACCTTTTTGGTGTCGTGCCCTTCAGGTTCAAGGTTATGTAAGCCAGCTGGAATGTATGAAACATCATTTTGTCTCAATAGCTGCCAACAGCCCATCAAAAACATCTGTTGTTAATACTTCACTCTTCAGCATTTGAAATCTTCCAGCAGAGTTTTGTGCTGAGCACATATCCTCATCAAATATGCAGCATTATATTTCAACTTATTTTTGTTGATCTATGAACCAGAGATTTATCTTTGGTTGTTAGCTGTAGACATGTGCAAGGCAATTGGCTGCCAACTCTGTGTATGAGAAGATGAGTACAATTGACAGTTGACACTATTTGCACACCTTCAGTGTTTGCAATCATGGAGTGTCAACATCACTGACATGGCCAGCATTTATTGTCCATCCCAAAAGATCCTTGAAGTGGTGAACAGTATGCTGCCTTCTTGAAATGCTTCTGTCCAAGACATGAAAGCATTCACATAGTTTGTAGCTATTTTTATACAATGGGATATTCTGATAGTCCCTTTAAAGAAGCACAGTCAGACATGTGGCAGAGAATTAGAATTATGTTTGGGTTAGACTAAGAATAAAAGGCAGGTTTGCCTTTATAAAGGATATAAGCAAACCAAGGAGGCTTGTAGCACAATTTTTTTTAGGAAACAGCAATAGATCTATTACATTCATATGACCATTCTGTTAATAGTTTCACCTTTTCTGTAGCCTAGCTCCAAAAACAAAACACAAGACTAGTGAACACATCTCTCAGCAACTGAAAAATTCTTTTTGTTATACAAAATTGGCATTCTCCAAATAATGACAAGCTCAGTATGAAAGAACAGGACTTTTGTTTTTGTTGAAATTTTCATTATTCAGTCTTTTTTCATACTTGTAAAGGAGTAGGATTATTTTCAATGGAATTAAATTCATGATAAATGGTGCATGACTACAGGTTGTTTGCCAGGAAACTTCCAGATTTCACGTCCAATAATTGACTTACCCACTAAGGCAGTATATAGTTGCATTAGCCAATGTGGATCTTACCATATTAGCGCATAATGTGCCAGATCAATAAATGGCTCATTTCCCTAACACTAGTTTTTCTATATTTGCAACTGTCCTTATTATGTTTATACAATTGTACACAATGCAATTTTTCAGGATATTATATGACAAAACTAGGTGACACAGAAAAATCTTCTCCAACTACTTTCCGACAACCAGAGGTATGTTCTCCTTATACAGCCACATAAAGAGCGCAGTAAATTAATCCTCAAATTGGTATTGGCAATTTAAAATGTATCCCTGGAGTAAAACATTTTTGAACTTTCTAGGTAATGTATGAGTTTCTTTCAACTCTACCATTACAGTAAATAATGTCAGTAATGATTAACAGCTTCAAGGGATCCCAACAATTTATCTAATTTTCTTTGCTCTTGAGGCTCAGATGAAAACCATTTCTCATTCCGAGACCTTCAGAGAAAATATACCACTATTTTCAACTCAGTTCTTCTTTTGCTTTTTATTCTAAAAGCAATGCCTCCTTTGTAAGGTAAATTTTAAGCAGTCTTTTTCCGCTTAGTAAAATATAGCTGAGTTCTACTGGGGAAAAAGAGTGTGTCAGTATCACACCAATCGGTTGGAAGGGAGGAATGGGACAATCAGAACCAATCAAGTTAGTGGGATGCCAAGAATTGAAAAGTAGTGCTAGATGAGTTGAGCATCAGGGTGGAAACTTGTCAAAAATAATCAGATCATAGAATAGATTGTGAATAATGTTGAAACTAAAAATATTAAAAATTGCCTCATGATTTTGAATTATCATATTTACAATAATTGTGGTTGCATTATCATTGTCAAATACATTAAGTAGAGAATGCTCAAGATTTTTAAAAACATTTTCCCCAAATAATCTTTGGGCTATTCCATATTACAACCTTATGTAAAACTTTAATTGAGGGCACTTTTAAGAAGTATGACTATTAAAATTCTTTACATGAATATTCCTGTATCTAAATTGGAACAGGAGTTGCCTTGAGGAGATTAAGGGATGACTGATCAACAATGTAAAATGGGTCCATGGTTCCTTCAAAGCATGTTGGGATGTTTTATTATGTTCAGAGAAAGTTGTTCTTGTTGCTATCCATCTTTGTTTGAAAGCTGGAAGTCAACAATGGGCTGTCGATTCAATGTCAAATGCTTTACCCATTGAATGTAAGAGTGGGAAAATAAGTATAATCTCATTTTTAGGAATTGGCTTTAGTAATGAGTTATCATATTTTGATTATTTATATGTTTAGCTTTGTAATGCTCATTTATCTTCAAAATTTCTTTCAATTTCAATATAAAGATCTTGATATCATTCAATCAAGATTCAATTTTACTTATCACATGTATATCAAAACATACAGTGAAATGCATCATTTATGTCCACAACAATTGTTTATTTTACTATGGTGAATATTAATGGGGAATATAAAGTAGTTGTACTTGTGGATACAAATCAGCTTTTAATACATTTCTCTGGTCATCACCAATATTATGGGACAACCGGTAAATTCTTGCTGAGCTCCACCATCTGCTTTTGAGTTTAAATTCATTTATTTCAAGTTGATTTCAAGTCTTCCTGAAAGCAGCCACAGAAGAAGATCATGTGCTAAGTGCCTGGCCACATTTGCTGACTACCTTCTGTTTGAAGGCCATTCACTTTTAAATGCCTTTACTGTGTAGGAGATTGATCGGTGTGTTAAAACAAAACAGAATAATGTTTAGATCTGACCATTTTTCAAAACATAATTTCAAATTTATTGGTTCAACTACACCTCTCCTAATGCTATCTAAAACTACTAACATGTAAAGTTATCGAAAGAAGCCAATTTCAGGTATGCCTACATTGATAATTAGGGAAAGACACAAATACAGCAGTGAGAGACACAAGTACATATGTGAACCAGTTTAAAACTTGGGATGTTGAATGCAGCTGCTTGGGAATGATAGACACATGTTCTCAAATAAATGCTGGTTCTAGCTAACGTACATCAGCTGGCCAATAAGGGGACAGATTATTTTAAATTTGTTAAAATAATTTATATATTCAGGTTCTAAAATATCATTTTGCATGACCTGTGGCTACAGACAGAATACAAACTAAATTGTCCAAAAATAATCTCTAACTTTCCAATAAATGAATCACATACTTCCAATATCCACTGCTTATTCTCTTTGATAATATCTGGATTGGCCATCGCATCACAGAAAGTGCTCTGTCTTTGTCCTTCAGTTCTATTTTGCACAAGAAATAAAATGTTGGGTTTACCTGCAGCTTAAGTTGAAAGTCTATATCTTGCTAAAATTTAAGTGAAATATTTTCAGTGGTTGTTTCAACTTTGGCAGGAATTCAGTTCAAATGTTGGTGGATGAACCAAACTGTTGCCACCACAAATATTAAAATTCCCCTAATACTGAGTTGTTTTTTTGTTTGCCAGCTCAGTGTGTGTATGGATTGAATATGTGAAATTATTTCTTATTAAAGAGAAATTTCTGAATCTCTAAGGACAAATAATTATGTGATCCATTGCTATTTCTACTAAAGTTGTGTTCTACAGAGAACCTGCACCATTGCTTGGCCTTAGAGGAGCAACATTTAATTACCCACTCCATGTAGCATATCATGTGTGGTAGAACAGTGTGTTATGAGTCTTTGGAGTTAACCCCACTCAACACATTCTGTACCAAGTGTGAACGTTGTTGCCCAACCTCCCATCATGACAGGAGATTATAGACCTGGAAAGCACTTCTTTAACTATTCACACAAGTTTGGGGCAAACCAATCATTGATGTAACAGACCATGACGTGACTTGATGGGTGGTCTGATGTCATAACATTGGAAGTCAGCACCCATGGCAGGGCTGGAGGTACATAGGAACCCCACGAAAGTGCTTAGAGGAATTGGTTAGCAGATGTCAAAATTACTTGGGAATGTCAATATTAATTTCAGGCTGCCTCAAGAACCTAGAGAAAATTAGGGATGAGTATTTTAATTAATAGTTGAGAAAACTGTCAGACTCCAGTAAGGCCATTTTAGTCTTCAAGGAGCATGGCATTCATGAATAATGTTAAGAAGCCATTATTTTGCAATACTAGTATCAATCACACATTGCAATGGTGGCATTATGCACAATCACCAACCACAAAGGGCAAGTAAATCAAATACATGGAAGATCACTATATTCAAAATGTGTACACTAATCTACCCATCAGAGTTACTGTCAGCTCTTAAATAAAACACGAATATGTGGGACATAGATCAAGGTCACGCTCATCCAAACTTCCAGGCTTGTAATTTTAATATTACAAATGCAAAACTTCAATGATACTTCACAATGATCTTTATCATTGAGCCAAAATTGAATTGTCCCAATTTCTGACAAAGGAAGGGAAATAAAAAATGGCCAAAGATTCATTCAATCAGAAGGTTCCACAAGTAACCTATTGAGGTCACGAGTGGAAAATTTTTTCTTGGATCAAATCTCATTGTTCAATAATGCACATTTGGGCAGAATAATAGGAGGGTAAATAAGAAAATGTTTTAGGGAACAATAATTGTTTAAATTCAGCATAATCCCTTGTTTTTTTAAAATCATTTATTAAAGCTTTTTGATGTGAGTGGCATCGTCAAGAATGCATTTTCCAATATTGGAAGATGCATATGACAAATTGCCATGTAATACTATCCCCTCAAGTTTTATAATTGGCAACAGGAATCTGAAATTTATAGAAATGCCTCATCAGATGTTAATGAAGGGAAAAGTATGCATCAAACTACATGTTGTGCCTTTACTTTCCAAATCACTTGGAAGAAACTTCAAATCATCAAAGCAAAAGAATCAAATAACACACACCCTGTAATGTTGCTGATGATAGGAATTCTGCCCTTGGCTGAATACTGTCATGAAAGCAGAGTAATGAAGTGAATTTGCCTAACAGCTGAAGAGTCACGAGTCAGCTGCAGCAACCAGTTGCTCCTTGAAGTGAATCTACTGTTGCTCCCATCACCATTTCGTGTGTTGGGTCAATTCTGTTGGATTCTTTTTATTGCTCTCTGTTCAGAATTTCCTGTCCTCACCCAATCTCACTTCCTTCTGTATTTCCATCTTGAAAAATCTCTCTGTCAAATTTCTCATCCTGGAAGTTTCACTTCAGTCATTTGCTTCCCTTTCAGTCCAACATTTCTCCAGTTAACAATCCAGTGGCTTTATTTTGGATGAGATTTTTTTTTAACGACATGATTTCCCATTCACCTCTGCGGCAACATCCTCAATCCTACAAGATTAGAATCATTGTCACAAAACTCTTGAACACAGAATCAGGCCCTTTGCCCCATTTAGACCGTGGCAAAATATTAATCTGCCTAGTCCCATCGACCTCCACCTGGACCACAGGCCTCAATTCCACCCCCTCCACGTAGCGATCCAAATTTCTCTAAAATCAAACCCACATCCACCTCTTCTGCTGGCAGTTTATTCCACATTCTCACTACTCTCTGAGCAAATAAGTTCCTCCTCATGGTCCACTTAAACATTTCACCTTTCACCTTTAACCCATAACTTCTAGTTAGAGTCATAGAGAAGTACAGCTTAGAAACAGGCCCTTCGGGCCATCCAGTCCATGCTGAAACCATTTAAACTGCCTACTCCCATCAACCTGCACCAGGACCATAGCCTTCCATATCCCCACTAACCATGTAACTATCCAAATTTCTCTTAAACTTTGAAATCGAACTTGCATGGACCATTTGTGCTGGCAGCTCATTCCACACTCTCACGATCCTCTGGACCCTCAGGTGAAAAAGCCTGCTTGCATTTACCCTAACTATAACCCCCATAATTGGTATCTATCAAGGTGCATAGAACACATTTCAGTAAATTGGATCATTTGTCTGCCCTTCTCTTACCTGCATACAGAGGCTAAAGAACAAAACTCCAGAGATTAGAATAACAAAGAGCTGATTGCAGGAGGTACAGGAGCAGCTACAAGACTGTTTTGAATCAGTGTACAGGGCTACGTTCAAGGACTCATCCATGGATCTGAATGAATACACCATGGTTGTCACAGACTTTATTAAAACTGTTGTAGATGAGTGTGTCCCCACAGAATCATCTAAAGTGCTCCCCAGTCATAAGCCCTGGACTAACCATGCTGAAGGCTAGATCACAGGCGTTCAAGTTTGGAGACCAGGGAAGTTACAAGAGGTTCAGGTATGATCGCTGGAAAGCCATCACATGGGTGAAGATGCAATTACAGACTAAACTTGAATCAACGAAGGATGTTCAACGTTGTGGCAGAGCTTGGATACAATCACTTCTTATAAAGTTAAATCAAGCGACATAGGAAACAATAGAGATTTGCTTCCAGATGAGCTCAAAGTCTTCTATGCTTGCATTGACCATCAAAACATGGAGGAAACATCACCAACTCCCACAGCCCTTGATCATCCTATGATTACAATCTCTGAGGCTGACATACAAGATGCTTTCTGGAGGGTGCACCCACAAAAAGCATCCAGCCTGGAAAGGGTACCTGGCAAAATACAAAAGACCTGTATTGATTAACTGCCTGGAGTGTACACTGAGATCTTTAATCTCTAGCTTCGGCAGTCTGTTTCAAGCAGGCTTCAATTATACTGGTGTCCAAGAAGACCGTGGTAACCTGCCATAATGACCATTGCCCAGTAGCATTTACATACACAGTGATGAAGTATTTTGAGAAGTTGTTGGTGAACTATATCAACTCCTGCCTGAGAAGCAACTTGGATCCGCTGCAATTTGCCTAACAGAGCAACAGGTCCACAGCAGGATGCTCTTTATCAACTATAGCTTGGCATTCAATACCAACATCCCCTCAAAACTAATCAATAAGCTTCAAGATCTTGGCCTCAGTACCTCACTGCGCATTCGGATTCTCGACTTTCTCATGTACAGACCCCAGTCAGTCTCCTCCACGTCTTCATCATGGTCTCCATCAGCACAGGTGCACCACAAGGCTGTGTGCTTAGCCCCCTGCTCTACTCGGTTTACATGTGACTGTGAGACTAGATATATTCAGTGTATATTCAAGTTTGCTGACACCACTGTCGCAGGCCTAATCTAAGGTAGTGATAAACCAGCCTACAGGAGGGGATTGAAAATCGGGCTGAGTGGTGCCATACAACAACCAATTTCTCAATGTCAGCAAGACCAAGGAGCTGATTATTGACCTCAAGAGAGGGAAACCAGAGGTCCATGAGCTAGTCCTCATTGGAGGATCAGAGGTGGAGAGGTTCAGCAACCTTAAATTCCTCAATGTTATTATTTTGGAGGTCCTATCCTGGGCCCAGCACATAAATGCAGTTATGAAGAAAGCACAGAAAAACCTCTACTTCCTTAGGAGTTTACAAAGACTCAGCATGACTGTGGCAAACCTATTGATGTGTGGTGGAGAGTATATTGACTGGCTGCATCACAGCCTGGTATGGAAGTACCAATGCCTTTGAATGGAAAATCCATCATAAAATAGTGGATATGGTCCAGTCCATCACAGGTAAAGCCCTCCCCACCACTGAGTACATCTATACAAAACATTGTCGCAGGGAAGCAGCATCCATCATCAGGACCCCCACCACCCAGGACATGCTCTCCTCTCACTGCTGCCTTCAGTGTGAAGGTACAGGAGCCTCAGGACTTAAATCACAAGGTTCGGGAACAATTATTACTCCTCAGCCACCAGGCTCTTGAACCAAAGGTGATAACTTCATCATTGAAAAGGTCCCACAATCTATGGACTCACTTTCAAGGACTCTTAAGCTCATATTCTTGATATTTATTGCTTATTTACTTAGTATTATTATCTCTTTGTTTTTGTATTTGCACAATTTACTGTCTTTTGCACATTGGTTGAATTCCTACATTGGTGTGGTCTTTCATTAATTTTTGTGGTTATTATTCTATTATGGATTTATTGAATATACCTGCAAGAAAATGTTTCTCAGGGTTGCATATTGTGACATATATGTACTTTGAAAATAAATTTACTTTGAACTATGAAATCTCTCCTCATTCTCCTATGGTATAGGACCTATGCTCGATGGAATTAAGTCCCAACATATCGAGCCTTTCCCTCTATCTCAGGTCCTCATGTCCCAGCAATATCCTTGTAAATTTTCTCTGCACTCTTTGAATCTTATTGATTTCTTTCCTATAGGCAGGTGATCAGCAATGCACACAATGCTCCAAATTAGGCCTCACCAACTTCTTATATAACTTTAACATAACATCCTAAATCTTGTACTCAATTATTTGATTTATGAAGGCCAACATGTTTAAAGCTGTTTTTGTGACTTTATCTACCTGTGACACCACGTTTAAGGAATTATAAATATGTATTCCCAGATCCCTTTGTTCTACTGCACTCCGCATGCCCTATATCTCACTACGCAAGTCCTATCCTGGCTTGTTCTCTCAAAGTGCAACACCTCCCACTTATCTGCATTAAATTCCATCTGCTACTTTCTCAGCCCCTTTTTTCAGCTAGTCCAGATCTTACTGTAAGCTTTGAAAGCCTTGCTTATGGTCTATTACACTCCCAAACTTTGCATCATTTGCCAATTTGTTGATCCAGTTTACCACATTATCATCCAGATTGTTGATGTAGATGACAAACAACAACTGACCCAGCACCGATCCTTGTGACACATCACTAGTCACAAGCCTCTAATCAAAAAAGTCTCATCTACTACCACTCGCTGGCTCTTCTCACAAAGCTGATGTTTAATCTAATTTACTACCTCATCCTGAATGCCAAATGACTGAAACTTCTTAAACAACATCTAATACGGGAACTCATCAAAAGCCTTGCTGAAGCTTTAGCTTTAGTAACTAGGAAGGGAAACTTCTACTTTGGTTGACAGAAAATTGATAACCCGATTTCACATGCAGTTTAGATTCCTTTTTTGTTTGAGTTCATTTTATTTCTAGGACTATTCACATCCAACAGCAATAAATTAATGAAAAATGGAAAGACATACAGATGTATTGTATTCTTTATGATCTCAAAACATTAGTGTCAATCAAACACATTCTGAATTTTGTCACTGTTATAATATAAAAAAGAATTAGTGCATATCAAAGGTTCAAAGGCTAATATATTATCAAAGCATGCATCCATATACAATGCTGAAATTTTTATTTCTCCGGATAGCCACAAAGCAAAGAAAGAGCATGAAAATCATTCAGAGAGGAACATTAAAACCACCCCGGCATACAAAGAATGGCATATCACCAACTTCCCCAAAGCCCCCCACCCGCACAAAACAGAACAGGAACAACTCCTCCCCTGCACAAAGAACTAACAGAACACAGCAGAGCATCAACACTCCCCGAAACCACCCCCCCATCCCCGCTCACACAACAAAACAGAAGAGCTGGCGACTAAAAAAAACACAGAATATAAAAACCATAGGTCTGAAGAAGTCCCAAGACCATAAATGCAATAGTTCAATCCATGAATGCAGAACCACAGTACCATCCTAACGTTCATCGAAAGAGAGATTCTCCACACGAGCACAGTCCACCTGCCGCAACAATCCACATAGCTCGCAGACTCCTCCAGCAGCGATTAGAAGGCAGGCTGAACTCATGCTCACCATCCCCATTCTTCTTGATGTCTCAATCTTCCTCAACACTTCAATTAGCAATTTATGGATGCTTTAATTAGTAAATTGTAGTCAAACGTCAACTTGCTCCCCGTCTCAAAGTTTCTTCACATTGAGGCCATCTGAATGCATGGTCGCTTTCCGGAATCTTCTTCTAGGAGACAGCAAAGCGTTGGATTGCTCAAACGATCTCCAATCTGTAAATCACAGGCTCTAAAAGTCCCAGAAAAACATTTAAAGTCGAAAACAGATGTAAGAGAGGTAAATAAGAACATTTTGTGAGTTATCTGGAAGATGTCAACCGAGGGAGTATTGTACACTGCCGTCATCTTGACCACCCTAATTCTGCTCCTATGTCTTATGGCATTCTATTTATCTAAATTTTTTCTAAGGTGTGAGTTGATCAACTTTAAATACTTTTCCCCTTTCTCAAAACTGTTTAGCTTCTTAGAAGTTTTAATGATACCATATATGTCACTCTTTTATCTAATTAAAAATCTTCCAAATCCTTTCATAATAATGTGCAGCAAATTGGTTTCTGGATCTAGTTACTGAAACAAAATGTAATGGGTTAATGCAACAGCCTGGATAAATATGATGCCAAATTTTCACTGCACTCCCACAGAAATACCACAGCTGCTCCAGAGGCCACTACTAAATTGGCCAAGATCATAGATATGTCATTTCCAGTTTATCATGTAGAATCTATAGCATTGGCCAAGCAGCTAATGTCTTTTAAGAAAGAATTTCTATTCCTCACTACCGCACCTTAATTACTTGTGACCAAATGTACAATGTTCTTGATGAAAATTGTGGAAGCTGCATAAGGTCATAATTGTGTTGTACACTGTCAAACAGCAATCCATGTTGAAGTATCAGTTCCTGCCTTATCTCATGTGTTTGAAGAAATAAGGTTTGAACATTTAAAATATTAATGTGCTGAGTAAAAGCATAACTAACGTGCAAACAGTACAAAGCATAAATTGTCAAACATGGATGAAAGCAGGAGGGCTAGAAATTCAACAGAACAAACAGTACTGGCTAAAGTCATGCTGCTGAGGGAACCCGCGCCAAATTTTTCCAGTGCCATGAGTGGATGATTTTAATGCTTGTACAGGAACTTTTAAGTTGAAGAAGGAGATGATCATAGTATTTCTCCCCCACTGGAGCACATGAATGGCAAGCAATTTCGGGAGTCTCATACACCGATGGTAAATGACATCATGCATGTACCCCCTGAAGGGACGACGAGCACTGAAGGAAGTCAGTGTGTAATAATTGGAGAGGAATGGCAGCTAAGTCATGGACTTGACAACTTGTTTCCCCAGCACAAATCAAGCTCTTGATAAAGAGGTATGGCCCCGAGTGAGAGGCTCCTGATGCCAGGGCACCCAAAGTGTCCCAGAGGCAAAAATGAAGTCCGAGTGAAAGTGGTTAGGAAAGTAGGATGCCTATAACTCCAGTCAGAAAATGATAATGTAGAATGAAGTACATTATCAGGTTCCAAACAAACAGCTCTAATCAACGTTAATCATGCTTTGGAATTGGAATCTTTCCTTTGTCTGATAATTAGGACTACAAGTTCCACTTTGGAGAGTGAACTGCCAATTTAAGTTGGGATTGCAGCTCTGAGGGGCTGTTCTAGTGCAAGATATCCTGTCATCTGGATGAAGCATGAAATCACCATCCCTTCAGCAAAAAGATTGTAAGACTGGTTTCTCTTCAAAGGAGAATTCCTAACCAATAATTACCTTTAGCAAGCATCATTACATGCCTTAAAAAAGAATACCTGGTCATATTTATCACCACTGTTTATGAGACTACACTATGAAATAATCCACAGTGCTGTTCTTATAGAGTACACCAATGAATATTCAGTACATCAAACTTCTCACTGATCGGAAAAGTGACGGCTCATATTTACTCAAAGTAAAGCAAGGTTTTATTGCACTTCCCAATGGCAATAGCAAAAAGAGAGCAGGTTCTCATGAAGGGTCTCAGCCCAAAACATTGACTGTTTACTCTTTTCCATAGATGCTGCCTGGACTGCTGAGTTCCTCCAGCATTTTGTGTGTGCTGTCAACGTTTTATTTACCATCTTCCACTTGAATCCAATATTCAGTTTGCTTTCTTTGCCATTGCTGACGCAATCTTCAAATTACAGCCTCGGGTGTGCCTTGGCACTTTGCTCATGGAGGTCAAGATCATGAAACTCTCAGCTTCCTAGCCTCTGGATCATTCCAAGATCTTACTGCTGATTCCTGTCACGTCTTATAGCTTGCTGCTCACTGCTGCATTAGAGAGGTCAGCCCCCCCCCCAAAAGGATTAAAAACTTCCCCATGTACAGTACAGGCAATCTTAGACTGCACTCATCCACGTCAAACATGCTGACTAAAATTTTATGTGTATCTGCAGCCCACCTGCTCAAGTGGAAACAGTGGCTTTTATCAGCTTACCTAGGTCCTTCTAAACCACCTGGTGGATGTTTCTCATCCCTCTTGCTTCACTGCAGCATTTATTCTTTCAGGTACAATAATTCTGTATATTTGTGTTGTTTGTAATGTATAAACATCTGACTGCAGAAATCAAGCCTTCCACATGTTCTCAAATGCAGGACAACAGTTGAATGCTGTTCTTAAGCTAACAATGTCAGTTTGGGCACAAATCTGCACGGAGTAACCTATTAACATTACAGTGAATCACAGAACATAATTTTCTGTTCCTTATGTGACTTTCACAAGCAGATTTATTATGTCTTGATAAACACTAAAAAGGGCAAATTCTAGACTTTGATCTCTGTATTTTATTCATGCTTGCTAACACTTGGCAAAACAGTTTTGGAGGGAGTGGGAGTTCATAAGATTTCACAGCAAGCAAATGTACAGAACACTGTGTGCTAAAAATAGCTGGATTTTCTCTTCTGTCTCTCTCCTCTGTCCCTCAGATTTAAAGACCCTAGGGAGCAGAGTGACGTCTTGGTTAGTTAGATAGAGTAACGAATTGGCCGTACTTTGATGTCTTCCCAAAACATCTGTTCAAGGCACATTTAAATTCATTTCTCAGCTGACCACAGATGGCTCAGCTTTTCTGGGGAAGCCACAAACTTTAAGACCAAATTCTTCATTGAACATATAAAGACAACTCATTTGCTTCTTGTTTGAAAATGGAATTGGAATTGAAATTTGTGACAACCTAACAATAGTTGGTCAAGAATTCAACTAAAGTTAACAGTGGTTTTAAAATTAAAGCGTTCATATTGACCTGTCAATAGCAGTGATCCCTCTGAATATTGGCAAAATACCCAATTATCCATATCAGATAAAAAACTGAAATTTAGCCTTCTTAACCACAGAGTCAACCTGCAAAGTCAGCTTTGAGCATCCTATGGACTCGGACTCCAAGATCCCTTTGATCCTCCACATTGCCATATTCTGCCATCATATTTGACCTACAAAATGAACCACCTCACACTTATCTGGGTTGAACTCCATCTGCCACTTCTCAGCCCAGTTTTGCATCCTATCAATGACCTGTTGTAACCTCTGACAGCCCTCCACACTATCTACAACACCTGCCACCTTTGTGTCATCAGCAAATTTACTAACCCATCCCTCCACTTCCTCATCCAGGTCATTTTTAAAAATCACAAAGAGTAGGGGTCCTGGAACACATTCCCAAGGCACACCACTGATCACCGGCCTCCATGCAGAATATGACACGTCTACAACCACTCTTTGCCTTCTGTGGGAAAGCCAGTTCTGGATTCACAAAGCAATGTCCCCTTGGATCCCATGCCTCCTTACTTTCTCAATAAGCATTGTATGGGGTACCTTAACAAATGCCTTACTAAAATCCATATACACTACATCTACGGCTCTACCCTCAACAATGTGTTTAGTCACATCCTCAAAAAATTCAATCAGGCTTGTAAGGCACGACCTGCCTTTGACAAAGTCATGCTGACTATTCCTAATGATATTATGCCTCTCCAAATGTTCATAATTCCTGCCTCTCAGGATCTTCTCCATCAACTTACCAACCACTAAAGTAAGACTCAGTGGCCGATAATTTCCTGGGCTATCCCTACTCCCTTTCTTGAATAAGGGACCAATATCGGCAACCCTCCAATCCTCCAGAGCCTTTCCCGTCCTCATTGATGATGCAAAGATCATCACCAGAGGCTCAGCACTCTCCTTCCTCGCTTCCCACAGTCACCTGGGATACATCCCCTCTGGTCCTGGTGACTTGTCCAACTTGATGAAAGCTCCAGCACGCCCTCTTTCTTAATATCTACATGCTCAAGCTTTTCAGTCCACTGCAAGTCATCCCTACAATCGCCAAGATTCTTTTCCGTAGTGAATACTGAAGCAAAGACCCTTTCATTAAGACCCAACTTTGCTTTCTGTGATGCTCAACAGGTCTACCAAAGTAAATTGTGCTGTTTTACAATTGATGTATATCTACGTTTTTGAATACAGATGCCTGTAATCTGGAGTCTTACAGTTCTTTAATGAAGAATAAAAGCTTACAAAATCAAAGAAAAATTTCCAATATCAAATCTTCTTGCTGGAGTTTTTAGAGATTGAAAACAATGCTATATGAATCTATCCAACATTCTTCTGTGTTTCTTTTCTTGTCAATCTTTGTACTTTTAGCATTTTTTTTGGGTGGTAGAAATCATTTTCTCTGTCACCAAAAGATGTGAAGGCTTAGAAATTCTATTGCCTAGTTAACTTTCTTCTTGTACTAGTTAATAGTATCTGATTATACATGATTCTTTGGTAGAGTCTTTTTAGAATGTTCTACTGGATAATACATGAATCCACACATTTAATATGAAAACATATGGAGGTGTTATAAGTGAATGTGCCGGGCATGCTCCATCACATCAAATAATATGCAAAATTGTTCTGTGCAGAGAAGTGGTTGCCAATAACTGCATCCCTTGTCAACTTCCTCTGATCATTCCTAACGATACCCTGGAAGTATGTCCCATATCCATGATTGTATCTGTTCCAGTAATCATCTCCCCTTCCACAATTCATTTGCACTCTCCCAGTCCACTATCCCAGGCCTCTCTCCTCTTCAATCCATTTCACTCTTGAATTACTTTTTGCACAAGCTCCTTTTTCTATACTTATGGCATTCATGGATGAGTGCTGTTTGTTTAAAGCCAATGTGCAAGCCCTATTCCATTATCCATAGGGCCTCTTCCAAGGTATAGTATCACAGGCAGAAGTCCCCACACAAAATTTTATGAAGCCTTGATTCCAGATCACAGAATATGTTTTCAGTAAGTAGAATGTAACTTTCTTTTTTAATTAATATGCAAATTGAGTTAAAATAAACTTCAATGTTGAACTGCATCTATCTTGGTAATGGGACAATAATTTCTTTGTTAAAGGTTGATAAATTTGAAGGCATGGATGGATCTGTTTTGGCACCAACTTCCTGTAAAGCCTTTACGAAAAGGCGTGAATGACTTGTTTCTGCATTTTCCACTTCAGCTTTACTAAAAAACAATATAAATGACTTTGACAGGGTCCAGGCATCTGCAAGAATTTTGTAAACACTAGGCAATGTCTTCCTAGAGTCTTGACCTCTTGAAAATTGGTTTTACAGATTGAATTAAATTATGCACTTTTATTTGATGTATTGAATTCCCAGGGGCAATGGTTTCCTCATCTTTAGTACGTGAGTGCTGGTAAATCCAATAAATAAATAAAAATCATACATATCTGTGCAGAAGGGAAATAGAGTAAAATAATATTCTAAATTAGAAATTAAACACTGTCTTGGTATAGATATTAAAAATAAATGTAACAGAAAACTTAACTTCAGTATTACAGAATAAATGTTAGATTAAACATTGAAGACAAAAGTGGCAACAATTTGCTATTGCGGAGCAGCCGACGATGGATTCAAAATCGAGATTCGAGCAGAGGTTTGGATTGGATGGAAAATATGATATGCTTTTTTTTAAACTATCCCATTGATTTGATGACAATAAAAATATATTTAAGTTGTAAAATATAACAGCTGTAAACTTTAAGTACAGTTTTAACCCCAGTCAAACTTGGACATTAAAGTCTGTCTTACTTAAACTAATAATGAGCGGAGCTTACAGAGGTTTATCACCGATAATTTCGGTGGAATAAAATCAGAACCATGATGTGATTGTACTGCAATTTGCAGGTGCAATTTTGTGGACCAAAATTGATGCTATAAAACAAACCATCAATGAATATTATAGATATTACTCAACAGGTCAGAGAGAACATTAAAATCATCACCCCCACCCCCCCCCCCCCACCCCACTGCAACTGATTATTTCACCACTCGGTTACATAAGGATTGTTTTCACCTTAGGCAATAACATCTCAACCTACAAGTCTTTGAGATGCAGGAAACAACCATAGCACCTGGGGAAATTCAAATGGGTACAGTCAGAATGTGCAAACTCCATTTTGACAACAGTTGAGTTGAAGATCAGACCTGGATTGCTAGAGTTGTGAGGCAGCTGCACAACAGAAACACCCTATTTGTTTGCAATTCACATCATTTAATTCGATGAAGTTACCACAATGAAAGTAACTGAGCTCTACAGAAATTCGACAGATTCTTCATGAATGAACAAATCTCCATGTAGTAATACTCCAGTGACAAATCTTGTTAAAGTGAAGACTGTGGCTCGTGTACTGCAGACTGTGTCTGTCTTTCAGGTGTTCCCAACCTTTTTTATGCCATGGACCCCTACCATTAACTGAGGGTCCATGGACCCCAGTTTGTTTATAGTTAAAGTCACAGTGCATTCTATATTTTATCTGTGTAGTATCAGCCATCAGCCTCGGAGCATAGCCACTGAAGTCAAAATCTTATCTGTAGCAGGCACAGTGGCTGCTTTGTTTGGCTAACTAGGCATGAAAGCATAAAATAAATTGTTTGGATTTCTCCAGATTTAGTTTCATTACACATGGGACAAACAGTGTTATATCAGATTTTAAAAATGTAATAATTTGTCTAGCTGCATATTTTTAAACATGGGAAGGTACTTAAATATTTCTCAAGAGATGTAGAAGACAGTGCCAAAAATTCTGTCTGGGCTTTCTCATAACTTTAATTCATTTTCCCATCATTTACTGGGTGAATAGACTCAGAAAACAGGGGGTGATTTTGATCTTGGGCAACCTTTGGCCGTTTTGTCTCTGCATAGTCTGGCTCTCTGGGGATGAGCACTTGAAACCATAAATTGCTTGTTTCTCAGGCTTGAAATGGCAGCTCTAATGATTTTGAACTTATTTTGTCTACATGGATAAACATATGTATTTAATTGACAGGTACTCAGTCATAAGTACACCATACAAAGTTGTACAATAGTTTAAAGATCTGGTTTTGAACAGTAGTATAAAGCAGAAGGAAAATATTTTTAAACAAATGCAAAGACAAAGAAATCCATTGTGCTCAGAGAATTATAAAAGCAATAAAGATACAGAAATCTATTGATAGCAATGGTAAGAAATAGAATGAAAACCATGCGGGGGATAGAAAGACCAATATTGAAAATCCTAATGAAATATAAAAAGTAAGAGGCACTAAAAAGGCCAAGCATTGTTTGCTTATAATATTGTTTATTTGGGAGAATGTAATTTAAAGTACTACAAGTACAACTGAAATGTAAAATGGATTTTTTTTAAAAATGGATTGGAATGTTAATGGAGAAAATAATAACAAAACTTAAAATTAAAGAACCTCGTGCAATTGATTGTTTCCTAATTTAACCTTATCCTAATTTTTCTCTAAGCTTTGTTCCCCTTACAATTATGTTGAGAACTGAGGCTTCTGAATTCTCCTCCAAAACCTATTTTTCTCTCTACCTCCCTTTACTATTTGAAGTCTCCCTAGAATCCATATCCTTGTTTAAGCTTTTGGTCAGCTCCTCTTTTACAAATTTATGAAAGATGTTTTATTTGACCAGGGCTTTAGGAAACTTTGTTAAAGGCTGTTTAAAGTATAGATGATCTCCATGATCTCCCCATCATCCCAAATGGAAGTTATGTTCAATAATGGGATGTATTGCAGGTAACTTTTACTTTCTGTTTAAAAATTACACATTTCTGTATACAAAAAAAAAATTTTTACTGTACTGAAAACGTTCACAAGATCACAATGCAAAGCCAGGCCATTAAGAAATGAAACCAGGACCACGTACTCAAATTGTGATCTGTAAAAGTCCTTAATGAAATGCTAATTTGGAAAGGAGTCTTGCATAACCACAGGTGGTGTTAAAGGGTCAGTCTAAGAAAGTTCTGATCTTCAATTTGTGCAAGGTTTGTTCAAGTACTTTTTGCAGTTTTGCAAGAGAAAAAACTTGGATTATCTTTGGGGAGAGGGGATTTGAATGTATATCGATGACCCGCAGGTTCATGCTACTTTTGGGGGTCTTAAGTAATGTTTTGATCTTTGGCAGATGTCATTGTGGTTGATATCTGTAAGTTTTGTGTTTCACAGTTTGACAGTTCAATGTAACTTTTTTCAAAGTACATAGAGTATATGCCACCATTTACTACATTGAGATTCATTTTCTTGCAGGCATTCACAGGAGAGCAAACAAATACAATAGAGTTAATGAAAGCTACACACAAAGACAGGCAAACAACCAATGTGCAAAAGAAGGCAAACTGCAAATAAACAAACAAATGAATAAATAAATAATACTGAGAACATGAGTTGTAGAGTCCTTGAAAGTGAGTCCATAGGTTGTCAAATCAGTTCTGAGTTGGGGTGAGTGAAGCTATCCACATTGGTTCAAGAGAATGATGTTCGAAGAGTAATAATTGTTCCTGAACCTGGTGGTGTGGGACCTAAGGCTTCCTAAGCCAGTACCTCCTGTCCAATGGCAATAGCAAGAAGAGAGCAAAGCCTAGATGGTAAGGGTCCTTATCGTTGTATGCTGCTTTGCTGTGGCAGCATTTCTTGTAGATGTGCCCAGTGGTGGCTTGGGCTTTGCCTGTGATGGAATGGGCTGCGTCTACTGCATTTTGTAGGTTTTTCTGTTCCTAGATATTGGTGTTTTCATACCAGACTGAGATGCAACCAGTCAGATTACTCTCTACTGTCCATCTATAGAATCATTCGCAGACATGTAAACTCAGTCGGCTGTAAGTATATAAATAAATATTGTAGAAGATGAAATGCAGATTCCTTTTTTTATGCAAAGAAGATGAAGCTTTGAGTTTATAAGAAGTGGGGTAACCACAAGTGCTTAGTGTGGTGGGGTGGGGCTATACTGGGGCAACTGCAAGTGGAACCCAGGTCTTAAGTAATGTGACCCAAAATCATTGTTCTATTTGGATGATGTGCAATCCATTTGTTTTGGAAGCCATTGTGTTTTCTTCAATTTACTCAGGATTTTGCATACCCTTTGAAATTACTTTTGGTAATTAGTAGTGAGTAAATCTTGATCCTCACATTGAATTTCATTGAGTGTTCCTATTAAGTCAATCAGTGTGATAAAGATGATTTAGTTGAAATTAACTGTGGTTGAGTCAAATGGGCATTAATGTATTGTGGATTGAAGTAACTAAATATTCTTTAATCGGTGATAACTTCTAAGCTTTTTGGTACACTTTTGATCTTTTTACAAGGAAGTTATAAGCAATAGAAAATAATTTATGGAGTGAGGGAATAAAAATATTTAGTTTCTTCAAATATCATTCACTGATATTTTTGGCTAAATTTAGCCTTCATCAATCGTGGGCTAAATTTAGCCTTCATCAATCGTGGGATTGAGTTTAAGAGCCAAGAGGTAATGTTGCTGCTATATAGGACCCTGGTCTGACCCCACTTGGAGTACTGTGCTCAGTTCTGGTCGCCTCACTAAAGGAAGGATGTGGAAACTATAGAAAGGGAGCAGAAGAGATTAACAAGGATATTGCCCAGATTGGGCAGCATGGCCTATGAGAATAGGTTGAGTGAACTCGGCCTTTTCTCTTTGGAGCAATGGAGGTGACCTGATAAAGGCATACAAGATAATGAGAGGCATTGATCATGTGGATAGTCAGAGGCTTTTCCCCAGGGCTGAAATGGTTAACACGAGAGGGCATAGTTTTAAGGAGCTTGGAAGTAGGTACAGTGGAGAAGTCAGGTGTAAGTTTTTTTACACAGACAGTGGTGAGTGTGTGGAATGGGCTGCTGGCAGCAGTGGTTGGGGTGGAAATGATGGGGTCTTTTAAGAGACCCCTGGATGGCTACATGGAACTTAGAAAAATAGAAGGCTATGGGTAAAGCCTAGGTAGTTCTAAGGTAAGGACATGTTCGGCACAGCTTTGTGGACCAAAGGTCCTGTATTGCGCTGTAGGTTTTCTATGTTTCTATGTCTTCTTCAAACAATTGTCAAACTTCTAAAAGAAATTGCTATAAATGAAGATACTCTGTTATTGTAAAAAACATCTTCATAAAAATCAAACCCTATTATCCTGGTTACTTAATAGATATGTATGGGTGATGCTTAACAGTTAAACGTCAGATGACCTTGGAGTACTGTATTTTGAAGGATTTTACATAAGATCTATCTATTATGAAAGATATTGCAACATCCTTGACAAATTCAAGAATTTCTAATGAAGAGTAAGTTGGTCATTTGTATAACTGCAAACATATGGAAATATACATAGATGTAGGGAGATAATGTGATAATCCATTAAGCTATTTTTTCTGGTCCCAGTTATGTATTTAAGTTACCATTTCTTTTGTTCTTCAGAAGGTTGCATTCCCCTAGTAGTCCTAGAAACCACAAATCAGCCACATAATTTTAGAACGTAGTGATATAGAGTTCAGGCTAGCTAGAGATAGTTGATTCATTTTTCCCCGCAGGATATCAATAAACCTGCCAGAGCTAAAGCAACAATTAGAAGATGACCATCACCTCTTTGCAACTAGTCATAATGCTGATGACCTGTACATTGCCAATCCAGTAACAATGCCCAAATCTGTACCATCAAATACATCTTAAAACAGAAAGAGAAAGGAGGACTGTTAAATTATTTAATATTTTGCACATGAAAGGAAAGCACTCTTATTGATTCTCTAAAGAGTAAGAACCATATTAATATTACATACAAAATACTATGGTCTGCTAAACAAAACCTTTGCAACCGTAATCACTGCCTTAAGATAGTACCTTTGAAAACCAACTTCTAAAGTTATACATGGGTCTATTTGTCACCAAGAACCACTTTACTGAAGCAATCCTTTACTCCAGTTCCCAATTTATACCAGCTGCAGAGTGCAGCTACATTTTTCCAGCTCATTATATTTCTTGGACTTCTTGAACAACTGCAGACTTTTTAAAGGACTCCAAAGTCAAAGACATCATTATAGCTGCGTCAAGGCAGAGCCGGAAGGTAGGGAATCCCATCCCAACTACTTTTCCAAGAATCTACCTGTTGCAAATGATTAAAGATAAGCAAGGTTTATGTTCACCCACTTTGTGACGTTAATTCGATGCTTCAGTGAAAACAAAAGAGGCCAAAGCTGTAGCTGTAGGCACTCAAATGTAAGTAAAAAACAACTTGAAATCCCTTGTGTGAAAGAAGAGATTTCCATGTGATTATAACATTATGCTGATGTCAGCCTCCAAACACATGCATGCACTATAGTCATTAGCCCTAGAGTAAAACTGATTCAAGTAGTGTTTGGAAGAGATGCAATGCTTAATTAAATTTTAAGCAAATTTGGAAAGATGCACTATTTGGAAAGAAAGAAATGTTCCACAAAATAAGGGATTGTCTGTTCCATTAAGAAACACAAATCCTATTGCAAAAGATGTCAAAGGATGTCAAATTATTTCCAAATCCTCCATGCATTTGTATAACCAGGCAAAGCTAGGGAGCACAATGGTTTTCAACACAAATCTGAATACCGCTTTTACAAAAGTAAACCACACAAGCATGGCCTTGGGTGGCACAAGAGCCTTGTGCAAAATCAGCTTTCGCAATGTGCAGCCTGTTTCAGTAAAACTAAGATACCCACAGCAAGTTAGGCATCATCTTCAGGAAGAGCCTTTGTCAGAACAACTCCATTTCTCTTCCCACAGATGCACCTTGGCCTGTAGAGAGTACAGAGAGTAGTGAGCATTCTCTGTTTCCACTTTAAATTTCCAGCATTTTTAAAAAAATTTTTGCTTAAAGGAAACTTATCTGGTTAAGCTCAAACTATATGGCCAGATTTAGATAGATTCCCTTTAAGTACATAATCCTCTTTGTAGGCTTCTTGGCAGCACCCTTATATTGTGTTCCCGCTCTCACCGTACTCCATCCCTGCTATACCTTTGCTAAGCTTAGGAACTCTAAACCCAGCAACTATTCATAAGATTTCAATTAATGTCATCCTACCCCTACTCCTCACCACTTCTACTGCCAAAAGAAGTTCCTGGGTTATGACAGCATTCTCTTCATGGGGAAAATCTGTAAACTGAACTGTTTGTATGTTGAAAATGAACAGAAACATTTTGTGGGAGAAGATCCCACAACAGCTGTGCAGTAGCATGAGCAGGCGCGGCAAGAGCAGCTGCTAGCCAAACTCACTGACTCAGCCTGTGAGTCTTCTCAGTGCTTCCAGCCCTATTCAACCCAGCCTCGCCCCTGACTTCTTTCAGCTCAGGTGGGGAGAGAAGCCAGGTGGAAATGGCCCATCCCTACACGGTGACTTCCAGCTCCAGCGCGGAAGGCAAATCCATCCCCATCAACGCTGCTAGTGTGTACAGAATGTCTATAAGTCAGGCATTTGCTACGCAGGAGTTCTGCACTCGTTCTGCAGAGTGGTGGGTCCTCACATAAAACACGCAGGGGTTCTATGCACTCTCACAATGTGATGTGACTTTCACTGTACTGAGTGGCAATGAGATTTACAGAGATAGCACAATATGAGAATAGTGAGAGTGAGGCTTTTTGTAAGATCACGTTCCAAATAGATACAGAGCTTAATAATTCCTTTCATGAAAGTGACCAGTAAATTAACAACATCCTAAAAGCATTTTTCCCACACTGAACAAATTTAATTGTTAGACTATAAAAGCATGCCCAGCAATTCTGTGTGGATTCGACACTAGTTTTCCCATGTAGTCCTTTACTCTGTGAACAGACTGAATCAGTACATGCTCCATGAAACAGCTGTATATGCAAATAGTTGCATGATTATTTTACAAGGAAACAATCAATCATCTTGGTTCCCTTTTGAATATGCAACCACTTCCTCAAGTTTGTATTAAATATGAAATTGTTTACTCAATTCATTGAACAAGTGAAAGACGGGAGTTTAAAGATAAACAAGCATGCCCTCTACTCAGCAATATAAAGAACAGGCAGCAGTTTCACACAAGTCACCTTTAAAAGTCTGAGATGAATTTGTATGCTGTAAAGCAGTATGTACTCTCAACATAATATCTCTTATTAAACTGCATCTAATAAATTCCCAAAACTTGGTCATAAAAATCTGTTTCTATTATAACAAACTTACAACATTTCATTAATTTTAATACACATTTTATAATTTTACTATATATGTTATAACCTGTTACATTACACAATGTATTACAAGATAGGGTGCCAGAGTCTCATACCAGTTAGCGCAAAGCTATTACAGCTTAGGGTGACGGAGTTCAGAGTTCTGTAAGTCCTCTCTGTGGAATGCATGGTTTTCCTCCAGGAGCTCCAGTTTCCTCCCACAGTCCACAGCTGTACAAGGTAGGTTAACTGGTCATTGTAAATATTTTTGTGATTGGGTTGGGGTTAAATCAGAACTGTCAGAGTTTGCCGGCAGCGTGACACAAAGGGCTGGAAAGGTTTATTGCATGCTATACATAATCTCAGAAATAATAAAATAATAAGATAAATGTGAGCAGGTAGATTATTCAAATAGGAAGAATTTTGCCTGATAATGTGAATTGCTTCCTTCTTTTCTATTGTCTATGTGAAAGAGTGCCCCCTTTCCAATTTGCATTGAAACAAAATCAATATAATGCACTCAGCAATCAGTAGTAATTCAGTTCCAAATTACTGAAGCACACTGTATTTGTGAAATTATTAGCCAGCATTCCACAACATTTTTGTTACATGCAGATTGTGTAGGAGTACCTTGGCTGAAATGTACTTATCTACATCTGGAACACTCATTTGTGCAAATTTAATTGACACACAGTATTCAGGATTCAAGATTGTTTATTGTCATTCTTCAGTATGGGTGTAAAGGAGAACAAAATGATTGTTACTCCAGCACAGAGGACAGAATAAAAAACACAATAAATATAAATACATAATGTTAGCTGATGTACGTTTGTACACAGACTGATTGTATATACAGAAGGTGATGCTAGGAGTATTTGTACCTAAGATGACTCTGACAGGAAATGATAAAGTAGTGGAGGGAGTGGTGGGGGTGTTAATGGTTGGAGGGATCGATCAGCCTGACAGCTTGAAGGAAGTAACTGTTTTTGTGTCTGGTAGTCCTGGTATGGATGCTATGTAGTCCGAAGGGAGTGGGACAAACATTCCTTTATCAGGGTGGGCGGGATAATTTGTGATGTTGCTGCCCATTTTCCCACACCGTACTGTATACAGGTATAAGCCCTTGATAGTAGGTAGGCTCATGCCATTGATGCACTGGGCAGTTTCAACTATCCATTGTAGAGCCCTCCTGTCACATTGGTCTATTTTGAATTGTTCTCTCTGGTTCCCATCAGTGGATGGGGGAACATCAGCTATTTATTACAAACTACTTGCAGGGAGGATACAGATTTAATATTGCTACAAATCAAAAGACTGCAGAAAAATATTTAGGCCTACAAATAATAAATATTCAAAGAAAAATGTTACTGGACTGCTGCGTTTTCTGAAGGAGAGTGGAATAGAATGAAGCAGAAATAATTTTTCAGTTGTGCAGATCCTTGTTCAGTTCCCATATAAAACAGTATTTTCAGTTTTGAGTACCACACATCAGGAAGAACACGCCAACCATACAGAGGGTATAAAGGAAGATTGGCGTAAAATTGGGTTGAATACTTCTGGGTTTAGAAGGTTGAGCAGAAAGGTGGCAGTGCGTCCCACAGTTCCAAGGTCCGGATTCAGTTCGGTATCCTGAGTTAGCTGTGTGGATTTTGCACATTCTCCCTTTGAGCTCATGTTTCCTCTACGGTCAGATTCAGACTGATTTACCACACACACAGGGAAGCACGAGGTGAAATTGTTTGCATTAACAACCAATGCGTCTAAAGATGTGCAGGGGACAGCCCGCACATTTTGCCTAAAATTCCAGTGGCAACATAGCGTACCCACAACGCTTGGCAGAACAACACAGAACACAGCTAGCAACTACAGTAATCAACAAGGACAAAATATGACTAGATCCTGAATTCCAGGTTCACCGGCTCAACAGCCCTCATGCCTCCTGCCTCCTGCTCATACAGACATCCTATCCTGGGACCCACAGAATTGGGACAGCCCAGCACATGGATGTCTTTCATCACCTATCCATATCATTTGACTTCAAGTACAGAGTGGAGCAGAGGTCTGGCCTCTAACTCCTCCACATTCCTGTCTCTAAACCCTAATCTGATCACAAACTCCCCCACATCCTTGTCCATGAACCCTAACCTGACACCTAACCCCACTTTCTATACCCAAAATCATCCCTATGAACTTTAAAAAAAAACTATGTCCGAATCACTCTCTCGATGGAAACCACAGCTTGGCGCCATCTTGACTGGAAGATTGTTGTTTCCTCCTGTATGCCAAAGATCTTCTGGTTGCTGAATAAATTGACTACAATGTATCACCTCTCACGTGGGTGGGTAGTTGAGGAAGGTTAATGGCAATATGAGAAAGAATACATTACAAGGAAATATAGGGGGAATGGAATTACAGTGAGGGCCTGATTAGATATGATAGGCCAAATGGCATCCGATGTCTAAAGGAAGTATGAAATATAAGGAATTATCTCCACTGGTGTGAAAAATCAAATCAAAAGTGAAACTGACAAGTTGAAAAGCACATTTTCAAAAAGGAAACCATTGAAAAGCTGATATTCAAGATTATGATTACTAGATTTGTATTAGGTGAAGATGAATAAGTATTTGGATATAGAGTGAGTAAGAGATTTCAGGCAGAAATCAGTCTGATCTAATTGAATAGCAGAATTCTCCTTCCAGTTTGTCAAATTTAAATAACTTGTACATATTTTAACGAGATTTAGTTACAATCAATTATTCTTCAGTTATCACTTAAACTGCAGTTTCCAACTTCACAGATAAAGGATATATTGCTATCACTAACAGCAGGCTGTCAGATTCAACTCTCATGCACCCACTACTCAGGGGGTATAAGCCAGCCGGTGGTGTAGTGGCATCTGCTCCAGACTTCAAGGCGCGTGGTCCCAGATTCGAACCCTGCCGGCTCCTTGCACGCATTCCGTCTGTGCTGGGTTGAGCTCTGAGCTAGCAACTCAGCCTCGTAAAAAATAGACAAATGCTAAAGAAACGGCAAGGTTACCGGTTAATGCGCCACCAGGCACAGAAGAAAACAACATAACTTCAGGGCTATACAGTAGATAAATGCTCGCCTGATGAAGACTAATGAAGATGAGAATGAAGCCCAAATGTCTGAAGATCATGCTGATGCTAAATTACATAACATTTAGTCTGAATATGATGTGTAGAAGGTGAATGAAATAAATTTGTATACTAAACCTGTAAATAGTTGAAGTTACTGAGCTCAAAAACAAAGGATGATTCAGAATTATCGTCAGTGACACTTACGTAAATAGATTCTACTCATGTCAAATTCTTTAGGTTGTTCAATGAATAAGCTGAGTTTTGGTAGCAAGTTTGATGAATTGAAAGCAAAATACCCCATCAATAATAAAACTCTGAAATGATCAGAGGAATTGCTTCATGTACCTAATAGGACAGATGGCCTCACCAGAGAAAAGGGCCTTTAATACTTCATCAAAAAAAATGTAAAGCCTACAATTTAAATAGCAGCATTTTGTCTGCTTCCCTCTCTACAGACGTTGCCTGACCTGCTGTTGTTTTCAACCATTTTTTGCTGTTATTTTAGCTTTTCAGTTATTCTTTAAAGGATTTATCTACAAATGTCCTTGTTTGGTATGGCATGTCTATGTCTGTATTGTGTTACCCATCTCCCCAAAAATTACAGAGCTTTATTTATAATAAGCAATAGGAAATATTCCACCAAGGATAAACACTAAGATAACAGTTATTGAAAATGAAGAAATGCCAGAGTCCATTGAATCATGAGCGTATGCCAACAATATGAACAGCTAGTTTTACAGGATTATCAGATTGGGTCGGTTGCCTGACATGCAAATAAATCTATCATCGCTGTTAAATATCTTCATGCAAAACCTTTTAAATCTGTGCAGAATTGTGTTTCTATGGTAATCTCCTACAAGTTCTCAATCCTCATAAACACATATATAAGTAGGCAGCCAAAGTTAGGCCCCTTGTGCATGGAGGAGCTCAAACAGTTAAATCTATGAAACTTATCCAGGAATATAGCAAGAAGCTTCCACAGCTTATGAGCCAGTGATTATCATGTCCATTAAGCAGTAGCTCCCAAGGCTATCACACAGTGCACGTAACATTATTTTATTTTTGGCAGCTGGATACCCACTACACAAGAAAAAGAATAATCATGTTAAGAGTCTCCATTTCAACTGACTGAGAAACCAAAATATGTCCGAAAGGATACATATTATGAATGGTGTAAAATTTGTTTGAAATCCTAGTAGATGCACATTCTAGAAATATGCAATTAGAAACAATGTTTTGCAAGTTTGCACTGAAAAGGTTAGGTGTCTGAAATATATGCAGGCGAAGGATCAATAACTTCAAGTTGGCCATGGGCAATCACAATTATGTTTTTGGCTGCTTATCTAGCCAAAGCCATTAGGATTATCAGAAACTGAGAGGGAAGAATCCAAATCCTATGGCTACCCATTTAATTTATGTTAATAATACTAGCTGACCAGATGATGGAAAGTGAAACGTCAGAGAAGTAAACGTTACGTGACAGTTCCTGGTTCAGAGAGCTGCGTTCTTTAGGAAGTTGGCTTAGTTCAAATCTTCCATCACAACTGTGCCGACTTCAAACATTTTCATCACTGGACAATGGATAAGGATGCACTAAACTCTTTGTGAGGATGACAACTCAAGCCATCGGAGTGTATTGTCACTATCCTTCTGATCATGAATATACACAAAATTCTAGTCCGCAGATCCGGCAAATGAAAACGTTCTAGTTTCAGTAAGAGTTGTTTACATCCCAATAGTCTTTCTGGAAGGGAAGTATGTTTTAATAATCAGTCTTCAAATAACAGCCAGCAAGCTTTATCCCAAATCCAAGTTTCCTTTTCAGTTTCAGACTGACATCTGCTTTCAGTGAGTTGTAAGATGCTGAACAAAATGCCAACTATGAGGCATTCACATTTACAACACAGCCTGAAATGCTTCCTCCAGGCAATCATTTTATTATGAAAAAAAAATCTTTATGACAGCCATGTTCTATTTTTTGAGTATTTGCCAGCAAATCATTTTTTGTTTTGCATTTCAACAAAAAAAAAAGGATGCACATGTGCCGCTTAAGACAGCAGTTCGGCCATCTCTTTGCCCATGTCTGCCAGTGCTGTTTTATGTCCACTTAAAAGGATGTGCAAAAGAATCTGATGTCCTCCAGAAGAAGATGACGTTACTGATGTTTAATGTTACTCAGCGTTCCACTTGCTTGAAAGGCCAAGGTAAGCTCCAAGAGGAGTTCATCATACCTGCAGTTTGCATCTTGTTTATTGATAAACACAAGAGATTTTGCACATGCTGGAAATATTGAGCAACACACACAAAACGCTGGAGGAACTCTGCAAGTCAGACAGCATCTACAGAGAGGAATAAACAGTCGAGATTTTGGGCCGAGATCCTTCACCGGGACTGTAAATGGAGAGCGCAGAAGCCAGAATAAGAACTTGTGGGGGGGGGGGGGGGCGGGGCGGGAGAGAAAGAGTTGATGCACCATCAATAACTCACTCTGAGACGTAAGGCGAGATACCGGCTTTTATTGACTGGAAGAAGGAACAAACAGTGAGTGACCACCATACTACATCCTGGAGACTGAGAGGCCAGGCTCAGGCCTTGATCGCCTTTATACCGGGGTCTGTGGGAGGAGCCACAGGAGCAGTCAGCAGGGGGCGTGTCCAGACAGGTATATGTAGTTCACCACAAGAGTACAAGCTGGCAGGTGATTGGAGAGACCAGCTGGGGGAGGGGGCATGAAACAAGAAGCTGGGGGATAGGCCTAAGTGGTAAAGGGGTGAAGAAGAAGGAATCTAAAGGGACAGTGGACCATGATTCCAACAAGGCGAAACCCAATCCCTGAAAATGGATTTCTCACACTAACGTGCAATTTATTTTAGATCCACCAATTGCTGACGGAGGCCAACAAATATGAAGCAATGCAGTTAGCAAATAAAGTTTTCAAATACCCCCCCCCCCCCACATGGAAAACATCTCAGTTCTCCATCATCTTGGACAAAACTCAAAAATGAAACAAAACAATTCTTACTTTACAGTGCACAATTTATGCAGTGACATGGCACTGTCATCTGCTTTGCAAAGTGTAACTTGCTTTAAATGCAGTAACCATTTTTATACTCAGTCAATGTAGTATCTAAGCCTTGAGAAACTAATGTCAAGGAAATAAATTACAGTATTGAATATGTATAGACTTTTTCAAAAAGCATTCCAGAGTATGATTTTTCAAGTGGAAAGCAGTGGGTGGTATGACAGTGGGTGGAAAGAGAAGAAACTAGAACACAAATATGCAACATGTATTACATTTTGCTCTCATGGTGCTTTAAGGAGCAAATCTGAATATATTTGGGGAAGATTATTATGAGAGGATTAAGAGTAATGATAAATGAGAAATTATATTCATGTAAAATGTAGAGAACTGAAGTATTTATATGTTTGACTCTAGCATTACGTTTTATTCACACTCAACCAAAAAAAAATTAGCTTAGCTTATAGAAGTAAAATTATCATGGACCAGAAATAGAAAACAGCTACAAACAGAATACAAATTATAACCTTCTTTCTGCAAAATAATGAAATGTTCCCAAGCCTGCCACAAAGGAGAGTGGGTGGATTGCTGCATGAGTCATTCATTTTAACTCAATGCAATCCTTCTTCCTTCTATTTCCCTTTTTAATTCTTTTTTACTTGATGTCTGAAATGAGCTCGTGACCACAACGATATTGACTAATTATAACAGTTACTTTAATGAAAACTAATAATCAGTTTCTGCAAGACTGGATAAAAAATGACATGTTATTCAATGAAGAAAAATAGACAAAAAGTATTAAAGATTTAATTATATAAATTTGTGAGATATACGCTTTATATAGCTACTTTTTTTAATTACTGTGCTGCTGGCAAAGATTAAGTTTAAGTTCAAGTTTTATTGTCATTCAACTATACATGATTACCCTTGAATGCAGCCAAAGAAACAGCATTTCTCCGGTGCCAAGGTGTAAAACACAGTACCAACAGTCATACCCAGCACAAGGCACATATACCACATATAAAACAGCAGTAAACATACAGTCCCACAAAAATATATAATATCACCCCAGTCCCTGAGTCCATGAATGTTGTCAGCAAGAGCAAGCAGATGACTTCCACTGAACAAACACTAGAGGGCAGCACTGGTGCCAGCATGGACACCGTGCCACACTGTCTCCAGGCACCTACGGCTGCAAACAGGTGACACTCGGCATGAGGCCTCGCCCTCGCCATGCAGCTCCCCCACCAACAATCCTGTGAACCAGACTTGCAGCATTCCACAGTACCAATGTCCAAAAGGATCACTAGGAAAGCAAGTAACACAATCACTCACTGTGAAACTGCACAGTGCCTCTGTGCACAGACTGAGATACGATAGACAATAGGTGCAGAAGTAGACCATTCGGCCCTTCGAGCCTGCACCGCCATTCTGAGATCATGGCTGATCATCTACTATCAATACCCGGTTCCTGCCTTGTCCCCATATCCCTTGATTCCCCTATCCATAAGATACCTATCTAGCTCCTTCTTGAAAGCATCCAGAGAATTGGCCTCCACTGCCTTCCAAGGCAGTGCATTCCAGACCCCCACAACTCTCTGGGAGAAGAAGTTTTTCCTTAACTCTGTCCTAAATGACCTACCCCTTATTCTCAAACCATGCCCTCTGGTACTGGACTCTCCCAGCATCTGGAACATATTTCCTGCCTCTATCTTGTCCAATCCCTTAATAATCTTATATGTTGCAATCAGATCCCCATCTCAATCTCCTTAATTCCAGCGTGTACAAGCCCAGTCTCTCTAACCTCTCTGCGTAAGACAGTCCGGACATCCCAGGAATTAACCTCGTGAATCTACGCTGCACCTCCTCTACAGCCAGGATGTCCTTCCTTAACCCTGGAGACCAAAACTTTACACAATACTCCAGGTGTGGTCTCACCAGGGCCCTGTACAAATGCAAAAGGATTTCCTTGCTCTTGTACTCAATTCCCTTTGTAATAAAGGCCAACATTCCATTAGCCTTCTTCACTGCCTACTGCACATGCTCATTCACCTTCAGTGACTGATGAACCTCTCTGATCAGGCCATAGCACAATCTGAACTCAGTCCAGCTCCTTCAGTTTCTCATCCAACGAGCAACATTGATGGGGTAGACCTGCAGTACTTTAAATTCTTAACATACAGCAGGGTCTTGCAATTGTGAATAACATGCTTAAAAAAGACAATATACCTTTGGTTGGCTCCAAAGCATGCTGCCACCTTACCGATTTAAGCAGTTAACTGGACAACTTATACAGACCATTCGTTCAGAACATTGTTTCCAGGTTTCCTGTTTACAGCCTAAATGTAAATTACCTAGATTATTTGTTCAATTTATGCAAATATTCACACACATCTTAAATTCAGATATTAGCCATTTCTTCAGATCCCATCAGTACAGCGGTTCACCTTTAATAAAATTTACAACAGTGCCTGCACAAAGCAATTGAATTCATTCAGAAATAATCCCTCCTGCAGGTGAAACTCCCTTATTACTGTTGCAAACGTGCAAAAACAGAATATGGACTGAAGCCCAGAGGTACTGTTATTCGACTACTGTGTCAGTTAATGAGTTTCTTTTTACGTAGTGATTTCCTTACCACCTGTGTTCACACCCAACAACAAGCAAAACTGGAGAACCGTCTCAAAAGCTATAAATGCAATAATTAACTTTTTGATTATATTGGATTAAATTTAAAAAAAACATGATGAGATGTTAAAAATACAAAGTGCCAAAACTATTCCACAGGGCACAGTAGAAGGAAAGATGTAATATTGAGCACACCAATTTTCTCTGGAATACAAAGGAACTGTTGTTATTAATTTTGTAGGAAGTTAGATTCTTGTTTTTAATTTTACAACTTGTAGTGCTAAACAAATTTAAAATATCCAAAGGCGTTCACTTAGACAAAAGAAAAATCATGAGTCCAAATCAACAAAGATGTAGGATTGGAAAATGGGGAGTTTTATGAGTGGCCTGTCAGTGGAATGAAAACTCTGAGATGGTGGTTATAATAGCATGCATTGGGCAGTAGAGACAAGGACATACATGTAAGAATTTTCAATAAGGCTTCGAAAGAATCAGCAATGATTTGATTCATAAAGGATAGAACAAACTGCAATGAAGAATGATGAGATGGCATAGCATAATTAAGCACAGCCGCAATGCCATATTTAAGTTTGCTGACAACATTGCTGTCATTGGGCAAAGCAAAGGTGGTGACAAATCAGCACATTAGAGGGAGATTGAAAATCTGTCTGACTGGTGCCACGAGAGCAACGTCTCACTCAATATCAGCAAGACAAAGAAGCTGACTATTGACTTCAAGAGGAGGAGACCAGAGGTCCATGAGCCAGTCCTCGGGGTGAATCAGAGGTGGAGAGGATCAACAACTTTAATTTTTCAGTGTTATCATCTCAGAGGATCTGTCCTGGGTCCAGCACGGAGGTGCCATTACAAAGAAAGTATGGCATCTCTACTTTCTGAGAAGTTTGCTAAAATTCGGCACGTCATCTAAAACGTGGAATCCATGCTGGATTCGGTGCTGCCCCCAGTGTCCGCTTGGCAGAAAACAAGCTGTATTGTGTTCAGCTGCAGACTGCTGCCATATTCATAGGGAATTGGATGATATTTTTTTGTGTGACTACAGTTTACTGCTATCTTATATGTGGCTAAGTACAGCTCCAACGCCATATACAAGATGCTGATGACACCACTGTTCTGGGCTGTATCAAAGGTGGTGATGAATCAACATGCAGGAGGGAGACTGAAAATTTGGCTGAGTGGTGTAATAGCAACAACCTCTCACTCAATGTCAACAAGACCAAGGAACGGATTGTAAACTTCAGGAGAGGGAAACCAGAGGTCCATGAGCTCGCACTCATCGGAGGACCAGAAATAGAGAGGGTCAGTAACTTTAAAATCCTGGATGTCACCATCTCAGAGAAACTATCCTGGACCCACCATATAAATATAATTGTGAAGGAAGCATAACAGTGCCTCTACTTCCTCAGGAGTCTGCCAAGATTAGGCATATCATCAAAAACTTTGGCAAAGTTCTACAGACGTGAGCTGGAAAGTGTGCTGACTGGCTGCATTGCGACCTGATATGGGAATACCAATGTCTTTGAGTGGAAAATACGACAAAAGTTAGTAGATTCGGCCCCGTACATCACAAGTAAAATCCTCCAAACCATTGATGTGTCGTCACAGGAAAGCAGCATCCATCATCACGACCGCCACTACCTAGGCCTTACTCTTTGCTCACTGCCACTGTCAAATATAAGGTACAAGTGCCTCAGGACCCACACCCACAGAAATACTTATTACCCCTAAAACATCAGGCTCTTGAACCAATGGGGATACCTTCAATCAAAGTCACTTGTCCCACCAGTGAACTGTTCCCACAACCTATAGATGATGGTAGAACAGTGGATGTAGTATATATGGAACTCAGTAAGGCACTTGATAATGTTCTCCATGCAAGGCTCATTCAGAAAGTAATGAGGCATTGGATCCAAGGAGGCCTTGCTTTGTGGATCCAGAACTGGCTTGCCCACAGAAGGCAAAGGGTGGTTGTGGATGGTTCATATTCTGCATGGAGGTCAGTGACCAGTGGTGTTCCACAGGGATCGGTTCTGGGATCCCTCCTCTTTGTGATTTTTATAGATGAAATGGATGAGGAAGCAGAAGGGTGGGTTAGTAGGTTTGCTGATGACACAAAACTTGGGGTGTTGTGGAGAGTCTGGAGGGTTGTCAAAGGTTACAGTGCAACATCGATAGGATGCAGAACTGGGATAGGAAGTGGCAGATGGAGTTCAACCCAGACAACTGTGAAGTGGTTCATTTCAGTAGGTCAAATTTGAAGACAGAATAATTCTAATAATGGTAAGACTCATGGCAGTGTGGAGGATCAGAAAGATCGTGGGGTCCAAGTCCATAGGACACTCAAAGCTGCTGTGCAGGTTGACAGTGTTGTTACAAAGGCGTACGGTTTGTTGGCCTTCATCAACCATGGGACTGATTTCAAGAGCCATGAGGTAATGTTACAGCTATATAAGACCTTAGTTAGACCCCACTTGGAGTACTGTGTTCAGTTCTGTTCATCTCACTACAGCAAGGAAGTGGATACAATATAGAGAGAGCAGATGAGGTTTACAAGGACGTTGCCTGGATTTGGAGAGCATGCCTTTTGAGAATAAATTGAGTGAAATTGGGCTTTTTTCCTTGAAGCAATGGAGAGTGAGAAGTGACCTGATAGAGGTGTATGAGATGATGAGAGGCACTGAACATGTATATAGCTAGAGGCTTTTTCCCAGGGCTGAACTAGTTAACATGAGAAGGCATAGTTTTAAGGTGCTTAGAAGTAGTTACAAGGGAGATGTCAGAGTAAGATTTTCACAGAGGGTGATGGGTACATCGAATGCACTGCCAGCGACGGAGGTGGAGGCGGATACAATAGGGTCTTTTAAGAGACTTCTAGATGGGTACCTGGAGCTTAGGAAAACAGAGGGCTATGCAGTAGGGAAATTCTAGGCAGCTTCTAGAGTCAGTTACATGGTTGGCACAACATTGCGAGCCAAAGGGCCTGCAATGCGCTGTAGATTTCTATGTTCTCTCACTCACTTTCAAGGACTCTTCATCTCATGCTCTCGATATTTATTGCTTATTTATTTATTATTATAATTTGTCTTTTGTATTTGCACAGTTTCTCGTCTATGGATGTTAGTTGCTCATCCATCCTGTTGGGTGCAATTTTTCACTGATTCTATTGCGTTTCTTAGACTTATTATGTATGCCTGCAAGGAAATGAACCTCAGTTTGTGATACATATGTATGTACTTTGATAATAAATATACTTTTAACTTTGAAGACATAAAAACAAATTGAGGTCATTTGGCCCATCAAGTCTCCTCCACCACGGCGGATTTATTTTCCATCTCACTCCTATTCTCCCATCTGCTCTCCAGGACCTTTGACACCCTTACTAAACAAGAATCTATCAATATCCATTTTGTATACTCAATTACTTGTCCTCCACACCCACCTGTGGCAATAAATTCCACAGATTCACCACTCTCTGGTGAAAGAAATTCCTCCTCATTTCTGCTGTAAAGGGGCGACCTTCTACTCTGAGGTTGTGTCCTCTGGTCCTAGACTCTCTGACTAACAGAAACATCTTCTCCACATCTGACTTTTTTATTGAATATACGCCATCCATGAAATTAACCCTAAGAGTAAGTTGAAAGTATCGACCCAAAAATCATGCAGCACATCAGCGTGTTTTCAATATTCCACTTTTTTCTGCTAAAGTAGCATTTTATCACTGAGAACCTCAATCTCTCAACTCTTAGACATTGAACAGTTGTGTTTAGTGAAGCTAAACTGATAATGTTTTACTTTGAGGTTGTCCTCATTTCCAGCATTACTTTAATTTTTTATACCCTTCACCTCTGGTATTCTCATTCTGTAGAATACTTGATGAATTGTTCAATTTTGAGTGTCCTCCTTAAAAGTCAAAGGAAGAATCTATTACAATCTTGAATTTGAGTTATTTTTACCCATAAATTAAATCTGGAAATAGTAAAATAATGTATTCCTCTAAAGCAATGGACAGGTTTTATGCAAAATTAATTCCAATTGATTCTGCAAGATACATATATTTAGTGTTTTAATTGTTGTTGTTTCTTTCCGTGCCTTGTGGCGCATCAGGTAGCAAATTTGTCATTTCTTTAGCATTTTTTGTCTGGTTATTTGTGAGGCTGAGTTACTAGCTTGACGCTTAATCCAGCATGGATGTAAACCATGTAAGGGGTCGGCTGGCTTCGAACCCTGGACCACTCGCTTCAAAGTCAGATTCAGATGCCACTATACCACCAACCAGCAAAATTTTAATTGATTCTAGATAAATTAAAAACATTGACATTGGAAAACATTTTTCCTTTTTAAATCTTTGTTTGCATTCAGAGTAACTGCAGACTAAACTCACCAATCATCAGCCTTGTTCTATTAAAGATCCAATATATCTAGAATCATAAGATTGAGCGTAACTCCCCTCAGAGTAGTTAAAGAGACAGTGTATTAGAGAATGCTGCAATAACAAAAATCATTTGTGAGCTAAGCATTACAGGATTATTAGAGATTCCAATTAGAGATTGAAACATTTTCAGATATTAAGAATACTTTGGGTTATGGGGTAGTACAGAAATATGGCGGTAAGGTAAAAGTTCAGCCATGATCTTATCCAATGGAGAAGCAGATGTCAGATATTAAGAGATCACTTATTCTGCTAATACGTGTGTACGGAACAGGGATTCCTAATCCCTATTGCTGGAGAAAATGCTGGAAGGCAGCATTCATGAACATTTGGAGAGGTATAATATGATTAGGAATAGTCAACATGGCTTTGTCAAGGGCAAGTCATTTTTTAGGATGTGACTAAACACACTGATAATGGAAGAGCAGTAGAGGTAGTGTATATTGATTTCAGCAAGGCATTTGATAAGGTACCCTTTACAAGGCTTATTGAGAAAGTAAGGAGGCATGGGATCCAAGGGGACATTGCTTTGTGGATCCAGAACAGGCTTGCCCAAAGAAGGCAAACAGTGGTTGTAGATGGGTCATATTCTGCATGGAGGCCGATGACCAGTGGTGTCCCTCGGGAAGCTGTTCTGGGACCCCTACTCTTTGTGATTTTTTAAAAATATATTTTTACTGAAGGAATGACACAATACAGATTACATTTTCCTCCATTTTTCTTTTATATCTTACCCCTTCTTAAAAATGACCTGGATGAGGAGGTGGAGGGAAGGGTTAGTAAATTTGCTGATGACGCAAAGGTTGCAGGTGTTGTAGATAGTCTGGAGGGCTGTCAGAGGTTACAACAGGACATTGATAGGATGCAAAACCGGACTGAGAAGTGGCAGATGGAGTTCAACCCAGATAAGTGTGAGGTGGTTCATTTTGATAGGTCAAATATGATGGCAGAATATAGTATTAATGATAAGACTCTTGGCAGTGTGGAGGATCAGAGGGATCTTGGGGTCCGAGTCCAGAGGACACTCAAAGCTGCTATGCAGCTTGACTCTGTGGTTAAGAAGGCATATGGTGCATTGGCCTTCATCAATTGTGGAATTGAATTTAGGAGCCAAGAGGTAATGTTGCAGCTATATAGGACCCTGGTCAGACACCACTTGGAGTACTGTGCTCAGTTCTGGTCGCCTCACTACAGGAAGGATATGGAAACCATAGAAAGGGTGCAGAGGAGATTTACAAGGATGTTGCCTGGATTGGGGAGCATGCCTTAAGAAAACAGATTGAGTGAACTCGGTCTTTTCTCCTTGGAGCGACAGAGGATGAAAAGTGACATGATAGAGGTGTATAAGATGATCGTGTGGATAGTCAGAGGCTTTTTTTCCAGGGCCGAAATGGTTGCCACAAGAGGATACAGGTTTAATGTGCTTGGGAGTAAGTACAGAGGAGATGTGAGGGGTAAGTTTGTTTTTACACAGAGAGTGGTGAGTGCGTGGAATGGGCTGCTGGCAACAGTGGTGGAGGCTGGTACGATAGGCTCTTTTAAGAGACTTGTGGATAGGTACATGGAGCTTGGAAAAATAGAGGGCTATGGGTAACCCTAGTAATTTCTAAAGTAGGGACTTGTTCGGCCCAACTTTGTGGGCCAATGGGCCTGTATTGTGCTGTAGGGTTTCTGTGTTTCTAATCAGATGTTGGGATTTTTGGAATGTTAAACTGTGATTTGAATTTTTTTCTTATTCAGTATGTTAATACAAAACTTGTCTGTACTAAGCTATATATGGCAGACTATTCAATATGTGAGAAAAATAATTGTTTGTTGTGTGAAGAACCTGTGTAATAGCTGTTTACTTCAGCTGCAGAATTCTCTTCATTATCATCCTTTAGTTTCCCTTTGTCCAGGTGATCCTTGCTGTGAATCACATAGGTAAACCAATTACTACCATGTAATACTGGAGTCATGGTGGAAAATTCCATATATTTAATCCATATGTCATTGCATATGCCAGTTACATAAATAGTATCAATATCACTATGTACTATTGATAACTTGGTTTCACCCTCTCCATTGAAGTACTGAAAGACAGCGAATTAAAATTTACATCCATCATAATTTGCCCCGTGGAATCTATTGATAGTTTAAAACAAAGCTTGTCAGCTTTTTGGCTCCTAATAACTGTAAAATCACTTGTTGCAAATACCACTGTCTCTAGCATTCTTAACTCTGCAGCCCTTTTGCAGCTTTGATACGTATCTGTCTTATGATGTGGTATTTCCTTAGACCTGTAAAAATATTTTACAATTAAGTCTGGTTTTAAAATTATCCATTAGCAGTTTGTTTTTAAGACCCCACCTCTTAAAAAGTTAACTAACACATAATTTCATTTTCATTCATGCAAATATCTGACCAGCATTCATTGCCAATCCTCAAACACCATTAAACTGAGTGGCTCGCCTGTCCACTTAGGACGATTATTAATCAATCACATGAGTGGATCTAAGAACAGATGTACATGAGGTGAAACCAGGTAAGGATGGCAGAT
This sequence comes from Hypanus sabinus, assembly GCF_030144855.1. Classification (NCBI taxonomy): domain Eukaryota; kingdom Metazoa; phylum Chordata; class Chondrichthyes; order Myliobatiformes; family Dasyatidae; genus Hypanus; species Hypanus sabinus. The sequence goes on from NC_082720.1 coordinate 35,154,578, forward strand.
TTCCCACTCCTAAGGGTATTAGTACAACTGATGCATTTTTATGTCAGTCCTAGTTTGTAGTCATCATTTCTAAGGATGAATTTTTTTCAAAAAGTAAACAATATTATGAACTGGCATGGTAAAATTCAAACAGGGGTTTTACTTGTATCAAGATGATTATATGATCATTCCATTTCTTATCTACCCTGTTAAATCTTTGTCTAATCCACCTGTTCGAGGCTTTGGATGTATATACTTAGAAGTCTTCAAGTCCTAGGCTCTATAACACCAGGAGATTAAAGAGAAAATATAGGCAACCAAATCCAAAGGAACTTTCCTTTCCATAAGATGCTTCTTACCCCTGCTCCCCCCCCCCCACAACCCCCAAATGAGATTAGATTTTGATGGGCACAGTCTTGAGGATATTTATGGTCCATAAAGTAACATTTCACTATTAATTCAATATTAATACTAGTAATTGCTAAGAAAGTTAATGATCTTGTATGTTACAAAAAGGTCTACTTAATATCCATGCATGATTAAAGCCAAGAAATCATAGAGTCGGGCATAAAATTAGAGTAGGTTATTAGCACAGAATCAGGTAGGATTTGTGAAAGGTAGTGAGTGTTGGCCCAGTGTTGTTAATATCACCTGTCTCTACATTCCCATGACAAACTGCCTTGCATATCTCAGACACAATTTTGTTATCTTTAAAATGCCCCATTTATCTCTGAACTCCCACTCTCCACCAAACTAGGCATCGCCATAACAGCTGGGATGCTGGAGGTGATCTATAATTAAAGTAATGTGGTTTTGCTTGATGAAGCTACAAAGGACATTGCTCAGCAGCAGCTACCATTCAGCTGGGACCTGTATATCTGTAGACTGTCACTTAATGAGATTTCACAATTCAAGAGCCAGAAAATCTTTGGCTTCTGTTCAAATCCATGATCATCTTTTCTGGGTTTTCTTCTTTTAAAATACATTGCTAAAAAAAAATATTAGGAGCAGCCTTTTCTCCTCTTTGGGAAACCAGGAAAGTCCAAACTTATTATCTTGAATAAAAATGATTTTTCTCAATGATGTGTTGCACCATTTGGAAACACTAATGTTTTTCAGTTCTGACAGAGCAAACATTTATCTCATATGCAAAAGAAGATCCCTTAACTATAGCCATCAACTCCAGCATTGGATAAAAACATTGTCATTGTCTCATTATCTAGGACAAAAAGATAAAACTGCAAATTATGAATATTAAATCTGATGCTAAGAGTTACTTCATTTTTCATAAATCAGCATTTGATTAATTTTACAAAAACAAAGTGTCAGCAGTTACAGATGGTTGACACCAAGAGTCTTTCAACTATTTTCACTCTCAACTTCGGGCAAAACATGCCACTTATCCTACTGCGGTTTCATTCTGCATATTTTTAATTTACATTTGAACATGCTGCAATGGACTAATTCAATTCTGACAGACTGTTGAAATTGCAACAGATTACTTATTAGAATAATTATAAAACATATTCAAAATCTAGTAACTTATTTATACAACAAAGGTCTGAAG